>NC_091286.1:6420500-6773000 GCF_032444005.1 Ranitomeya imitator | reverse complement strand
TCCTGTATATATACACTGCACAGTACCACTCCTCCTGTCCTGTATATATACACTGCACAGTACCGCTCCTCCTGTATATATACACTGCACAGTACCACTCCTCCTGTATATATATACACTGCACAGTACCACTCCTCCTGTCCTGTATATATACACTGCACAGTACCACTCTTCCTGTATATATACACTGCACAGCACCACTCCTCCTGTATATATATATATATATACACTGCACAGCACCACTCCTCCTGTATATATACACTGCACAGTACCACTCCTCCTGTATATATACACTGCACAGCACCACTCCTCCTGTATATATACACTGCACAGTACCACTCCTCCTGTATATATACACTACACAGTACCACTCCTCCTGTATATATATATACACTGCACAGTACCACTTCTCCTGTATATATACACTGCACAGTACCACTCCTCCTGTATATATACACTGCACAGTACCACTCCTCCTGTATATATACACTGCACAGTACCACTCCTCCTGTATATATACACTGCACAGTACCACTCCTCCTGTATATATACACTGCACAGCACCACTCCTCCTGTATATATATATACACTGCACAGTACCACTCCTCCTGTATATATATATACACTGCACAGTACCACTCCTCCTGTATATATACACTGCACAGTACCACTCCTCCTGTCCTGTATATATACACTGCACAGTACCACTCCTCCTGTATATATATATATACACTGCACAGTACCACTCCTCCTGTATATATACACCGCACAGTACCACTCCTCCTGTATATATATATATACACTGCACAGTACCACTCCTCCTGTATATATATATATACACTGCACAGCACCACTCCTCCTGTATATATACACTGCACAGTACCACTCCTCCTGTCCTGTATATATACACTGCACAGTACCACTCCTCCTGTATATATATATATATATATATATACACTGCACAGTACCACTCCTCCTGTATATATACACTGCACAGTACCGCTCCTCCTGTATATATACAATGCACAGTACCACTCCTCCTGTATATATACACTGCACAGTACCACTCCTCCTGTATATATATATACACTGCACAGCACCACTCCTCCTGTATATATACACTGCACAGTACCACTCCTCCTGTATATATACACTGCACAGTACCACTCCTCCTGTATATATACACTGCACAGTACCACTCCTCCTGTCCTGTATATATACACTGCACAGTACCACTCCTCCTGTATATATACACTGCACAGTACCACTCCTCCTGTATATATACACTGCACAGTACCACTCCTCCTGTCCTGTATATATACACTGCACAGTACCGCTCCTCCTGTATATATACACTGCACAGTACCACTCCTCCTGTATATATATACACTGCACAGTACCACTCCTCCTGTCCTGTATATATACACTGCACAGTACCACTCTTCCTGTATATATACACTGCACAGCACCACTCCTCCTGTATATATATATATATATACACTGCACAGCACCACTCCTCCTGTATATATACACTGCACAGTACCACTCCTCCTGTATATATACACTGCACAGCACCACTCCTCCTGTATATATACACTGCACAGTACCACTCCTCCTGTATATATACACTACACAGTACCACTCCTCCTGTATATATATATACACTGCACAGTACCACTTCTCCTGTATATATACACTGCACAGTACCACTCCTCCTGTATATATACACTGCACAGTACCACTCCTCCTGTATATATACACTGCACAGTACCACTCCTCCTGTATATATACACTGCACAGTACCACTCCTCCTGTATATATACACTGCACAGCACCACTCCTCCTGTATATATATATACACTGCACAGTACCACTCCTCCTGTATATATATATACACTGCACAGTACCACTCCTCCTGTATATATACACTGCACAGTACCACTCCTCATGTCCTGTATATATACACTGCACAGTACCACTCCTCCTGTATATATATATATACACTGCACAGTACCACTCCTCCTGTATATATACACCGCACAGTACCACTCCTCCTGTATATATATATATACACTGCACAGTACCACTCCTCCTGTATATATATATATATACACTGCACAGCACCACTCCTCCTGTATATATACACTGCACAGTACCACTCCTCCTGTCCTGTATATATACACTGCACAGTACCACTCCTCCTGTATATATACACTGCACAGCACCACTCCTCCTGTATATATATATACACTGCACAGTACCACTCCTCCTGTATATATATATACACTGCACAGTACCACTCCTCCTGTATATATATATACACTGCACAGTACCACTCCTCCTGTATATATACACTGCACAGCACCACTCCTCCTGTATATATACACTGCACAGTACCACTCCTCCTGTCCTGTATATATACACTGCACAGTACCACTCCTCCTGTATATATACACTGCACAGCACCACTCCTCCTGTATATATATATACACTGCACAGTACCACTCCTCCTGTATATATATATACACTGCACAGTACCACTCCTCCTGTATATATATATACACTGCACAGTACCACTCCTCCTGTATATATACACTGCACAGCACCACTCCTCCTGTATATATATATACACTGCACAGTACCACTCCTCCTGTATATATATATACACTGCACAGCACCACTCCTCCTGTATATATATATACACTGCACAGTACCACTCCTCCTGTCCTGTATATATACACTGCACAGTACCACTCCTCCTGTATATATATACACTGCACAGCACCACTCCTCCTGTATATATATACACTGCACAGCACCACTCCTCCTGTATATATACACTGCACAGTACCACTCCTCCTGTATATATATACACTGCACAGCACCACTCCTCCTGTATATATATACACTGCACAGCACCACTCCTCCTGTATATATATACACTGCACAGCACCACTCCTCCTGTATATATACACTGCACAGTACCACTCCTCCTGTATATATACACTGCACAGTACCACTCCTCCTGTATATATATATACATCACCATGAAGGAGGAAGAGAAAACATATATCTTGCTGGGAGAAGAAGAGAGAGCGGTGGAGATAGCAGCGCGGTATGTGAGCGAATGCCATAGACTGCGAGAAAGAGAACTATGATGCCATGGACTATAGCCCCCAACCTGGATCTGCCCCATCCACCTCCCCTATGCCATGGACTATAGCCCCCACAATGGACCTGCCCCATCCACCTCCCCTATGCCATGGACTATAGCCCCCAACCTGAACCTGCCCCATCCACCTCCCCTATGCCATGGACTATAGCCCCCAACCTGGATCTGCCCCATCCACCTCCCCTATGCCATGGACTATAGCCCCCAACCTGGATCTGCCCCATCCACCTCCCCCCACAGCTCCTACCCAACATCCCCTCAGTCCCTATCCCTATTGCCTCTATACACTTGCTTTGGCAAAACTGATGTGTATTTGGTCCTGCCAATAAAGCTTCTTTGAATCTTGAATCTTGAATCTATACACTGCACAGTACCACTTCTCCTGTATATATATATACACTGCACAGCACCACTCCTCCTGTGTATATATATACACTGCACAGCACCACTCCTCCTGTATATATATACACTGCACAGCACCACTCCTCCTGTATATATACACTGCACAGTACCACTCCTCCTGTATATATACACTACACAGTACCACTCCTCCTGTATATATATATACACTGCACAGTACCACTCCTCCTGTATATATATATACACTGCACAGTACCACTCCTCCTGTATATATATATACACTACACAGTACCACTCCTCCTGTATATATATATACACTGCACAGTACCACTTCTCCTGTATATATATATACACTGCACAGTACCACTCCTCCTGTATATATACACTGCACA
Source organism: Ranitomeya imitator (assembly GCF_032444005.1). Classification (NCBI taxonomy): domain Eukaryota; kingdom Metazoa; phylum Chordata; class Amphibia; order Anura; family Dendrobatidae; genus Ranitomeya; species Ranitomeya imitator. The sequence continues at coordinate 6,769,076 of NC_091286.1, read as the reverse complement.
GTACCACTCCTCCTGTATATATACACTGCACAGTGCCACTCCTCCTGTATATATACTCTGCACAGTACCACTCCTCCTGTATATATACACTGCACAGTACCACTCCTCCTGTATATATACACTGCACAGCACCACTCCTCCTGTATATATATATACACTGCACAGTACCACTCCTCCTGTATATATACACTGCACAGTACCTCTCCTCCTGTATATATACACTGCACAGTACCACTCCTCCTGTATATATACACTGCACAGTACCACTCCTCCTGTATATATACACTGCACAGTACCACTCCTCCTGTATATATACACTGCACAGTACCACTCCTCCTGTATATATACACTGCACAGCACCACTCCTCCTGTATATATATATACACTGCACAGTACCACTCCTCCTGTATATATATATATACACTGCACAGTACCACTCCTCCTGTATATATACACTGCACAGTACCACTCCTCCTGTCCTGTATATATACACTGCACAGTACCACTCCTCCTGTATATATATATATATATATACACTGCACAGCACCACTCCTCCTGTATATATATATACACTGCACAGTACCACTCCTCCTGTCCTGTATATATACACTGCACAGTACCACTCCTCCTGTCCTGTATATATACACTGCACAGTACCACTCCTCCTGTATATATATATATATACACTACACAGTACCACTCCTCCTGTATATATATATACACTGCACAGTACCACTTCTCCTGTATATATATATACACTGCACAGTACCACTCCTCCTGTATATATACACTGCACAGTACCACTCCTCCTGTATATATACACTGCACAGCACCACTCCTCCTGTATATATATATACACTGCACAGTACCACTCCTCCTGTATATATATATACACTGCACAGTACCTCTCCTCCTGTATATATACACTGCACAGTACCACTCCTCCTGTATATATACACTGCACAGTACCACTCCTCCTGTATATATACACTGCACAGTACCACTCCTCCTGTATATATACACTGCACAGTACCACTCCTCCTGTATATATACACTGCACAGCACCACTCCTCCTGTATATATATATACACTGCACAGTACCACTCCTCCTGTATATATATATATACACTGCACAGTACCACTCCTCCTGTATATATACACTGCACAGTACCACTCCTCCTGTCCTGTATATATACACTGCACAGTACCACTCCTCCTGTATATATATATATATACACTGCACAGCACCACTCCTCCTGTATATATATATATACACTGCACAGTACCACTCCTCCTGTCCTGTATATATACACTGCACAGTACCACTCCTCCTGTATATATATATACACTGCACAGCACCACTCCTGTATATATATATACACTGCACAGTACCACTCCTCCTGTATATATATATACACTGCACAGTACCACTCCTCCTGTCCTGTATATATACACTGCACAGTACCACTCCTCCTGTAGATTCAAGATTCAAAGAAGCTTTATTGTCAGGACCAAATACACATCAGTTTTGCCAAAGCAAGTGTATAGAGGCAATAGGGATAGGGACTGTGGGGATGTTGGGTAGGAGCTGTAGGGGAGGTGGATGGGGCAGATCCATTGTGGGGGCTATAGTCCATGGCATAGGGGAGGTGGATGGGGCAGATCCATTGTGGGGGCTATAGTCCATGGCATAGGGGAGGTGGATGGGGCAGATCCATTGTGGGGGCTATAGTCCATGGCATAGGGGAGGTGGATGGGGCAGATCCAGGGTGGGGGCTATAGTCCATGGCATAGGGGAGGTGGATGGGGCAGATCCATTGTGGGGGCTATAGTCCATGGCATAGGGGAGGTGGATGGGGCAGATCCAGGGTGGGGGCTATAGTCCATGGCATAGGGGAGGTGGATGGGGCAGGTCCAGGTTGGGGGCTATAGTCCATGGCATCATAGTTCTCTTTCTCGCAGTCTATGACATTCGCTCACATACCGCGCTGCTATCTCCACCGCTCTCTCTTCTTCTCCCAGCAAGATATATGTTTTCTCTTCCTCCTTCATGGTGATGAAGTCTGGGAAGAGATGTGAGAGTCTCCTGAAGTGAGTGTCCCTCACTGCTGAGTATTTGGAGCAGTGTAGCAGGAAGTGGGTTTCGTCCTCTATGGCCTCCTGGTCACAGTGTTGGCACAGTCTTTCCTCCCTGGGCTTGTAGCTCTGCCTGTGTCGGCCACATTCGATGGCCAGACTGTGGGCACTGAGTCTATATCGGCTCAGGATCTGGCGGTCTCTGGGGTCCGGGAGTTTCTCCAGATAGGGGGCCAGTCTGTAGTCTCTCTGTAGGCTCCGGTACATGGTCAGTTTCTGTGAGCTGATGATATCATTCTTCCAGTCACTCACATACCTCTCCTGGCCTTCATCTGCCATCTTCCTAATTCCGGCTTTTGTCAGGTTGTTGTGATTGGTGTTCTGCTCCGGTTGGGTTTGGCTGGGCTGTTCCGGGGGTTCTGGTTTTTCTGTTTCACCTTCATGTATCAGGGCTTTATGGTGATGGGAGCTTGGATTGCTCCTATGCAGGTGAGCCCGGAATGACAGCGCCCTCTTTAGAACTGTTAGGTGTAGAGGGAATCTGCCCAGCTCGGCCCGACAAGCACTGTTGGAGGTGCTCCGATGGACCTGGAGAAGGTGCTTGCAGAATTCCAGGTGGAATATTTCTGTTGGACTGGAATCCCACTTTGACCAGTCTGGGTAGGTGTGAAGACCCCAGACTTCGCTGCCATACAGGAGGATTGGGGCGATGATGGAGTCGAAGATTTTTAGCCAGACCCTCACTGGTGGCTTCAGATGGTAGAGTGTCCTTCGGATGGCATAGAAGGTTTTGCAGGCCTTGTCTTTCAGGGTCTCTATGGCTTGTTTGAAGCTCCCTGACCGGTGAATCTCTAGGCCCAGGTAGGTATATTTGTCCGTTCCTGTGAGGTCGCAGTTGTTGAGGATAAATGATGGGTGTTGGTCTGATCTTCTCTTTCTCCTCTGGAACACCATGGTGTTGGTTTTCTTTAGGTTGACCGGTAGGGCCCAGGTGGAGCTGAATTTCTCTAGGATTTTCAGGTTGTCCTGGAGGCCTTTCTCGGTTGGTGACAGCAGCAGCAGGTCATCTGCATACAGCAGGAATTTCACCTGGGTGTCGTGGAGGGTGAGACCTGGTGCTGAGGAGGATTCCAGGGCGGTAGCCAGCTCGTTGATGTAGATGTTGAAGAGCATTGGGCTTAGGCTGCAGCCTTGTCTGACTCCGCGGCTCTGCTGGAAATAAGCCGTTCTTTTGCCGCTCACACTCACGCTGCAGCGGTTCTCGGTGTAGGAGCTTTTGATGACATCGTAGGTCTTTCCTCCTATTCCACTCTCCAGCAGTTTCAGGAATAAGCCCGGGTGCCACACTGAATCAAAGGCCTTTTTAAAGTCCACAAAGCAGGCGTATATCTTCCCATTCTTTGTATTGTAGACGTGTCTCTGAATGAGGCTGTGCAGAGTATAGATGTGGTCAGTGGTGCGGTGGTTCGGCATGAACCCTGCTTGGCTCTTGCTGAGGACGTTGTGCTCGGTGAGGATCCTCTTGTTCAGGATACTGTTGAACAGTTTTCCCAGGTTGCTGCTGACACATATGCCTCTGTAGTTAGCTGGGTCATACCTGTCCCCACTCTTGTGGATGGGTGTGATGAGGCCTTGGTTCCAGGTACGAGGGAAGTAGCCGGCACTCAGTACAATATTGAAGAGTTTAACCATTGCAGCCTGTATTTCTGGTGGGCTGTACTTCAGCATTTCTGGTAGGATTCCATCCAGGCCACCGGCTTTTCTACATCTTATGGAGGAGAGTCTCTCGGTTACTTCCTGTAGTGTTATAGGTGTATCCACCGGGTTTTGGAAGTTTTTGATTTTTTCCTCCATTGCTTTTAGTTTCGCCATTATGTTTTCCTGTTCTTGGCTTAGTCCTTCCTTTGGAATGTCCTTATAGAGGTCTCTGAAGTATTGGAGCCAGAGGTTGCCATTTTGGATATGGTTGTTGTTTTTCTTGTCTTTGGTGCCCATGTGGTTCCATAGATCCCAGAAGGAGTTGTCTTGGAGGGCGTCTTGGAGTTGATTGAGCTTGGTAGAGATGTAACTCTGCTTCTTCCTCCTGAGGATGGTTTTGTACTGCTTTTGTATGGAGTCATAGGCTTCCCTCAGACCCAGGTGGTTGGGGTCTCTGTGTTTCTTGTTGGAGGCTGTTCTCAGGGTCTTCCGTACAGCTTTACATTCTCTGTCAAACCAGCCATTGACCTGTGTTTCTTTTGGTCTCTTGTAGTCGACTTTTTTAAGGTCGGACAGTCTGGCCATTGCGTAGAATATATTGTTGAGGTCCTTTGCTGCTTGGCTCACTCCCTCTGGGTTTGGCATGTACTCAAGGTTGTAGAAGTGGTGGAGCATCCGCTGTATTGTATATATACACTGCACAGTACCACTCCTCCTGTATATATACACTGCACAGTACCACTGCCCTGTATATATATACTGCACAGTACCACTCCTCCTGTATATATACACTGCACAGTACCACTCCTCCTGTATATATACACTGCACAGTACCACTCCTCCTGTCCTGTATATATACACTGCACAGTACCACTGCCCTGTATATATACACTGCACAGTACCACTTCTCCTGTATATATAGACTGCACAGTACCACTGCCCTGTATATATACACTGCACAGTACCGCTCCTCCTGTATATATACACTGCACAGTACCACTCCTCCTGTATATATACACTGCACAGTACCTCTCCTCCTGTATATATACACTGCACAGTACCCCTCCTCATGTATATATACACTGCACAGCACCACTCCTCCTGTATATATATACACTGCACAGCACCACTCCTCCTGTATATATACACTGCACAGTACCACTCCTCCTGTATATATACACTGCACAGTACCACTCCTCCTGTATATATACACTGCACAGTACCACTCCTCCTGTATATATACACTGCACAGTACCACTCCTCCTGTATATATACACTGCACAGTACCACTCCTCCTGTATATATACACTGCACAGTACCGCTCCTTCTGTATATATACTCTGCACAGTACCACTCCTCCTGTATATATACACTGCACAGTACCACTCCTCCTGTATATATACACTGCACAGCACCACTCCTCCTGTATATATATACACTGCACAGCACCACTCTTCCTGTATATATACACTGCACAGTACCACTCCTCCTGTATATATACACTGCACAGCACCACTCCTCCTGTATATATACACTGCACAGTACCACTCCTCCTGTATATATATACACTGCACAGTACCACTCCTCCTGTATATATACACTGCACAGTACCACTCCTCCTGTATATATACACTGCACAGTACCACTCCTCCTGTATATATACACTGCACAGCACCACTCCTCCTGTATATATATACACTGCACAGCACCACTCCTCCTGTATATATACACTGCACAGTACCACTCCTCCTGTATATATACACTGCACAATACCACTCCTCCTGTATATATACACTGCACAGTACCACTCCTCCTGTATATATATACACTGCACAGCACCACTCCTCCTGTATATATACACTGCACAGTACCACTCCTCCTGTATATATACACTGCACAGCACCACTCCTCCTGTATATATATACACTGCACAGCACCACTCCTCCTGTATATATACACTGCACAGTACCACTCCTCCTGTATATATACACTGCACAATACCACTCCTCCTGTATATATACACTGCACAGTACCACTCCTCCTGTATATATACACTGCACAGCACCACTCCTCCTGTATATATACACTGCACAGTACCACTCCTCCTGTATATATACACTGCACAGTACCACTCCTCCTGTATATATACACTGCACAGTACCACTCCTCCTGTATATATACACTGCACAGTACCACTCCTCCTGTATATATACACTGCACAGTACCACTCCTCCTGTATATATACACTGCACAGTACCGCTCCTTCTGTATATATACACTGCACAGTACCACTCCTCCTGTATATATACACTGCACAGTACCCTCCTCCTGTATATATACACTGCACAGCACCACTCCTCCTGTATATATACACTGCACAGTACCACTCCTCCTGTATATATACACTGCACAGCACCACTCCTCCTGTATATATACTGCACAGTACCACTCCTCCTGTCCTGTATATATACACTGCACAGTACCACTCCTCCTGTATATATACACTGCACAGCACCACTCCTCCTGTATATATATACACTGCACAGCACCACTCTTCCTGTATATATACACTGCACAGTACCACTCCTCCTGTATATATACACTGCACAGCACCACTCCTCCTGTATATATACACTGCACAGTACCACTCCTCCTGTATATATACACTGCACAGTACCACTCCTCCTGTATATATACACTGCACAGTACCACTCCTCCTGTATATATACACTGCACAGCACCACTCCTCCTGTATATATATACACTGCACAGCACCACTCCTCCTGTATATATACACTGCACAGTACCACTCCTCCTGTATATATACACTGCACAGCACCACTCCTCCTGTATATATACACTGCACAGTACCACTCCTCCTGTATATATACACTGCACAGTACCACTCCTCCTGTATATATACACTGCACAGTACCACTCCTCCTGTATATATACACTGCACAGTACCACTCCTCCTGTATATATACCCTGCACAGTACCACTCCTCCTGTATATATACACTGCACAGTACCACTCCTCCTGTATATATACACTGCACAGTACCACTCCTCCTGTATATATACACTGCACAGTACCACTCCTCCTGTATATATACACTGCACTGCACCACTCCTCCTGTATATATACACTGCACAGTACTGCTCCTCCTGTATATATACACTGCACAGTACCGCTCCTTCTGTATATATACACTGCACAGTACCACTCCTCCTGTATATATACACTGCACAGTACCCTCCTCCTGTATATATACACTGCACAGCACCACTCCTCCTGTATATATACACTGCACAGTACCACTCCTCCTGTATATATACACTGCACAGTACCACTCCTCCTGTATATATACTGCACAGTACCACTCCTCCTGTCCTGTATATATACACTGCACAGTACCACTCCTCCTGTATATATACACTGCACAGTACCACTCCTCCTGTCCTGTATATATACACTGCACAGTACCACTGCCCTGTATATATACACTGCACAGTACCACTCCTCCTGTATATGTACACTGCACAGTACCACTGCCCTGTATATATACACTGCACAGTAACATAGTAACATAGTAACATAGTTAGTAAGGCCGAAAAAAGACATTTGTCCATCCAGTTCAGCTTATATTCCATCATAATAAATCCCCAGATCTACGTCCTTCTACAGAACCTAATAATTGTATGATACAATATTGTTCTGCTCCAGGAAGACATCCAGGCCTCTCTTGAACCCCTCGACTGAGTTCGCCATCACCACCTCCTCAGGCAAGCAATTCCAGATTCTTACTGCCCTAACAGTAAAGAATCCTCTTCTATGTTGGTGGAAAAACCTTCTCTCCTCCAGACGCAAAGAATGCCCCCTTGTGCCCGTCACCTTCCTTGGTATAAACAGATCCTCAGCGAGATATTTGTATTGTCCCCTTATATACTTATACATGGTTATTAGATCGCCCCTCAGTCGTCTTTTTTCTAGACTAAATAATCCTAATTTCGCTAATCTATCTGGGTATTGTAGTTCTCCCATCCCCTTTATTAATTTTGTTGCCCTCCTTTGTACTCTCTCTAGTTCCATTATATCCTGCCTGAGCACCGGTGCCCAAAACTGGACACAGTACTCCATGTGCGGTCTAACTAGGGATTTGTACAGAGGCAGTATAATGCTCTCATCATGTGTATCCAGACCTCTTTTAATGCACCCCATGATCCTGTTTGCCTTGGCAGCTGCTGCCTGGCACTGGCTGCTCCAGGTAAGTTTATCATTAACTAGGATCCCCAAGTCCTTCTCCCTGTCAGATTTACCCAGTGGTTTCCCGTTCAGTGTGTAATGGTGATATTGATTCCCTCTTCCCATGTGTATAACCTTACATTTATCATTGTTAAACCTCATCTGCCACCTTTCAGCCCAAGTTTCCAACTTATCCAGATCCATCTGTAGCAGAATACTATCTTCTCTTGTATTAACTGCTTTACATAGTTTTGTATCATCTGCAAATATCGATATTTTACTGTGTAAACCTTCTACCAGATCATTAATGAATATGTTGAAGAGAACAGGTCCCAATACTGACCCCTGCGGTACCCCACTGGTCACAGCGACCCAGTTAGAGACTATACCATTTATAACCACCCTCTGCTTTCTATCACTAAGCCAGTTACTAACCCATTTACACACATTTTCCCCCAGACCAAGCATTCTCATTTTGTGTACCAACCTCTTGTGCGGCACGGTATCAAACGCTTTGGAAAAATCGAGATATACCACGTCCAATGACTCACCGTGGTCCAGTCTATAGCTTACCTCTTCATAAAAACTGATTAGATTGGTTTGACAGGAGCGATTTCTCATAAACCCATGCTGATATGGAGTTAAACAGTTATTCTCATTGAGATAATCCAGAATAACATCCCTCAGAAACCCTTCAAATATTTTACCAACAATAGAGATTAGACTTACTGGCCTATAATTTCCAGGTTCACTTTTAGAGCCCTTTTTGAATATTGGCACCACATTTGCTATGCGCCAGTCCTGCGGAACAGACCCTGTCGCTATAGAGTCACTAAAAATAAGAAATAATGGTTTATCTATTACATTACTTAGTTCTCTTAGTACTCGTGGGTGTATGCCATCCGGACCCGGAGATTTATCTATTTTAATCTTATTTAGCCGGTTTCGCACCTCTTCTTGGGTTAGATTGGTGACCCTTAATATAGGGTTTTCATTGTTTCTTGGGATTTCACCTAGCATTTCATTTTCCACCGTGAATACCGTGGAGAAGAAGGTGTTTAATATGTTAGCTTTTTCCTCGTCATCTACAACCATTCTTTCCTCACTATTTTTTAAGGGGCCTACATTTTCAGTTTTTATTCTTTTACTATTGATATAGTTGAAGAACAGTTTGGGATTAGTTTTACTCTCCTTAGCAATGTGCTTCTCTGTTTCCTTTTTGGCAGCTTTAATTAGTTTTTTAGATAAAGTATTTTTCTCCCTATAGTTTTTTAGAGCTTCAATGGTGCCATCCTGCTTTAGTAGTGCAAATACCGCTCCTCCTGTATATATACACTGCACAGTACCACTCCTCCTGTATATATACACTGCACAGTACCACTCCTCCTGTATATATACACTGCACAGTACCACTCCTCCTGTATATATACACTGCACAGTACCCTCCTCCTGTATATATACACTGCACAGTACCCTCCTCCTGTATATATACACTGCACAGTACCACTCCTCCTGTATATATACACTGCACAGTACCCTCCTCCTGTATATATACACTGCACAGTACCACTCCTCCTGTCCTGTATATATACACTGCACAGTACCACTCCTCCTGTATATATACACTGCACAGTACCCTCCTCCTGTATATATACACTGCACAGTACCCTCCTCCTGTATATATACACTGCACAGTACCACTCCTCCTGTATATATACACTGCACAGTACCCTCCTCCTGTATACATACACTGCACAGTACCACTGCCCTGTATATATATACTGCACAGTACCACTCCTCCTGTATATATACACTGCACAGTACCACTCCTCCTGTATATATACACTGCACAGTACCACTCCTCCTGTCCTGTATATATACACTGCACAGTACCACTGCCCTGTATATATACACTGCACAGTACCACTCCTCCTGTATATATAGACTGCACAGTACCACTCCTCCTGTCCTGTATATATACACTGCACAGTACCACTGCCCTGTATATATACACTGCACAGTACCACTCCTCCTGTATATATACACTGCACAGTACCACTCCTCCTGTCCTGTATATATACACTGCACAGTACCACTGCCCTGTATATATCCACTGCACAGTCCCGCTCCTCCTGTATATATACACTGCACAGTACCGCTCCTCCTGTATATATATACTGCACAGTACCACTCCTCCTGTATATATACACTGCACAGTACCACTCCTCCTGTATATATATACTGCACAGTACCACTCCTCCTGTATATATACACTGCACAGTACCACTCCTCCTGTATATATACACTGCACAGTACCACTCCTCCTGTATATATACACTGCACAGCACCACTCCTCCTGTATATATACACTGCACAGTACCACTGCCCTGTATATATACACTGCACAGCACCACTCCTCCTGTATATATACACTGCACAGTACCACTCCTCCTGTCCTGTATATATACACTGCACAGTACCACTCCTCCTGTATATATACACTGCACAGTACCACTGCCCTGTATATATACACTGCACAGTACCACTCCTCCTGTCCTGTATATATACACTGCACAGTACCACTCCTCCTGTATATATACACTGCACAGCACCACTCCTCCTGTATATATACACTGCACAGTACCACTGCCCTGTATATATACACTGCACAGTACCACTCCTCCTGTCCTGTATATATACACTGCACAGTACCACTCCTCCTGTATATATACACTGCACAGCACCACTCCTCCTGTATATATACACTGCACAGTACCACTGCCCTGTATATATACACTGCACAGTACCACTCCTCCTGTCCTGTATATATACACTGCACAGCACCACTCCTCCTGTATATATACACTGCACAGTACCACTGCCCTGTATATATACACTGCACAGTACCACTCCTCCTGTCCTGTATATATACACTGCACAGTACCACTCCTCCTGTATATATACACTGCACAGTACCACTCCTCCTGTCCTGTATATATACACTGCACAGTACCACTCCTCCTGTATATATACACTGCACAGTACCGCTCCTCCTGTATATATACACTGCACAGTACCACTCCTCCTGTATATATACAATGCACAGTACCGCTCCTCCTGTATATATACACTGCACAGTACCGCTCCTCCTGTATATATACACTGCACAGTACCACTCCTCCTGTATATATACACTGCACAGTACCACTCCTCCTGTATATATACACTGCACAGTACCACTCCTCCTGTATATATACACTGCACAGTACCAATCCTCCTGTATATGTACACTGCACAGTACCACTCCTCCTGTCCTGTATATATACACTGCACAGTACCGCTCCTCCTGTATATATACACTGCACAGTACCGCTCCTCCTGTATATACACACTGCACAGTGCCACTCCTCCTGTATATATACACTGCACAGTACCGCTCCTCCTGTATATATACACTGCACATTACCCTCCTCCTGTATATATACAATGCACAGTACCGCTCCTCCTGTATATATACACTGCACAATACCACTCCTCCTGTATATATACACTGCACAGTACCGCTCCTCCTGTATATATACACTGCACAGTACCGCTCCTCCTGTATATATACACTGCACAGTACCACTCCTCCTGTATATATACACTGCACAGTACCACTCCTCCTGTATATATACACTGCACAGTACCACTCCTCCTGTATATATACACTACACAGTACCACTCCTCCTGTATATATACACTGCACAGTACCACTCTTCCTGTATATATACACTACACAGTACCACTCCTCCTGTATATATACACTGCACAGTACCACTCCTCCTGTATATATACACTGCACAGTACCACTCCTCCTGTATATATACACTGCACAGCACCACTCCTCCTGTCCTGTATATATACACTGCACAGTACCACTCCTCCTGTATATATACACTGCACAGTACCACTCCTCCTGTATATATACACTGCACAGTACCACTCCTCCTGTATATATACACTGCACAGTACCACTCCTCCTGTATATATACACTGCACAGTACCACTCCTCCTGTATATATACACTACACAGTACCACTCCTCCTGTATATATACACTGCACAGTACCACTCTTCCTGTATATATACACTACACAGTACCACTCCTCCTGTATATATACACTGCACAGTACCGCTCCTCCTGTATATATACACTGCACAGTACCACTCCTCCTGTATATATACACTGCACAGCACCACTCCTCCTGTCCTGTATATATACACTGCACAGTACCACTCCTCCTGTATATATACACTGCACAGTACCACTCCTCCTGTCCTGTATATATACACTGCACAGCACCACTCCTCCTGTATATATACACTGCACAGTACCACTCCTCCTGTATATATACACTGCACAGTACCACTCCTCCTGTATATATACACTGCACAGTACCACTCCTCCTGTATATATATACACTGCACAGTACCACTCCTCCTGTATATATACACTGCATAGTACCGCTCCTCCTGTATATATACACTGCACAGTACCACTTCCAGTTTAGCAGCAGTCTGGCCGGTGAAGGATATTGTTCTTGCGGTACAGCCCAAGGATCGGGCCCCCTGCGCTACGTTGTGGATGTGACCCACATTTTGTCCTCACTTGTCCCGCTGACACCTTGGGATCTCCTGGAGAGCTTTGTTGGCCCTTGCTCCTGGCAGTAGAGCCACTTATGGGTGAGGCTGATGCTCCCTGGAGGAGTGTTGGGTGATTTCATGCCTCCCCATCCTTCTTCTGCGGGGGATCCCTGGCCCAGTTGATTAGTGTTGGGGTTGGAGACAGCTCTAGACCCTTCTGATGCGCAGGATGAAGCTGCTGTGGGGGAACAAATAGGACATCTGGGGGACACAAGGGCCCGAAGTCTCCGAAGTGAGTGCAGTGTAATGTCATGCAGCCTATACTGGAATATAGACAAAATTTATCGGCAGTTACATAATAACACGTTATGTCCAGACTATCTCAACAGAGAATTACTTTCTGTTACAATTAAGATTTTTGTTGCATTTATCTAAAAACAATAAACTTGGACAATTTGTTTCATATAATTAGTAATGTTGTGATATTCACACCGGTCTCTGGGGCTTTTTAACTTCCTGATCTTAATTTTTTATACAGATTGTGATATGAACTTAAAAAGTTTGCCAACAACTTTATAAAATATATGTAACATAACAACCCGATTTAAACAGAACATATCGCCAAATTTGTCACAATAAACAGAGCGTGGCCTTCTTCCCCCTCTATGATACTGACCAAACAAAAGCAGCAGCAACACTGAAAGAAAAGAAGAACACGCCCCCACTACAACTTACAGCAGGTTTCTCAGAGTGTGAGTTGTGAGGATACTCCCTAATCTCGTGGTCTCACCTCCTGCATGATTAGAATGGACAGATGGCTAACACCTTTCAAAAAAAGTCTTTGTGGGGGGAAGGGCAGCTGTGTCACACTGAAGACCCCTCCTCCTGTCCTAGCACTGTCTTCTCTGCTATATTGCTCTTGGTTCATCCTCTAGGGCCGTGGGATACTCGTGCCGGGCCCGAAGGTTCTTCAGGGGGTTGTCACCGCAGCAGTGACCCAATCCGTGGCCCTGGGCATCCAATATCCAATGGATGGCCGATGCTGCTTAAGGGGACAGCTGGGGCCAATGGTGAGGCAGCTGGGATGGTTCTGATCCCCACAGGTGGATCGGGGCCCTAGGGCTGCGTTGGTAAGAGATCATAGACGATGGGGTGCAGGACCGAGGGTGCCAGAAATGGCTGGAGGACCCAAGGATTGTAGTTTCCTTTACGTTTACTTGTTAGTTGCAGGTGCAGTTCAGGGCACAGGTAACAGGTGATGATGGGGTCCGGGCTGCCTGGAAGCAACTTAGGATCCACCTAGCCAGGTGGGTTTGGAGGCCTACCTACCGTGCTGTTCTATTAGGTCCTTGCGGCTTTAAGCTCTGCTCAAGTTCTTCTGCACGTTGCCTCTAACCCATATGGCAAACAGCATGAGCCTGTCACGAGCACTGCCTTCTTACTGGCAGCCCAGGGCTCTTGGTCTGCTGTGGTGCCTCCAGGTGTTCACTGTGGCCAGGGAGCTTGCAGTTCCCTACCCTCCAGATTCTTCTGTTGGGGTGTACATCACTCACACAGCCAAGGACTCTGGCGTCCTGTTTGTCAGCGCTCTCTTCTGGGGTGAGCTTGGTTACAGCTCCACTCCCCAGGTTCTCCACTCACTCTCATTTCTGCTCAGACTACACACTAAACTAACTAACCCCATCTCCAGGCCAGAACTTATAAGGAAGCTCCCCGGAAATCGGGTGTTAGAGCTCTTCCTTCTGGTCTGGAGTAAGGAAAGTGTTGGATGCTGGTTGTGAGGAAAATGTATATAATAAGTTTAGTTTCTCCTTTACTTCAGGGTTTAACTTTTCTTTTCAATGGATGTAGAAGAGCTTTTATTGCTTCTTGCTGCATTCCTGACTTTCAGCTCCCAAACCCCTCATGCCCCTCCTAAAGGAATTTTTACGACCGCATAGCTGCAGTGGACAGTTGTACCAGCTGAAACTGGTCGGATCTCCCTTTTGAAACATGAGGCTCTTTGTCTGAATCTTGTAGGATTCTGGGCCAACGATTTGGGTTAGGAAAATGAAAAGTACATATTGTTAACGTCCATCGGCGGATCTGTCAGCCGCTGTAAACATGAGCCTCTAACTCCATCAGGTACAAAGTACAGATTTCTCTGGAACGGAGTGTCCCTACTAGCCCGAATTTAGTATCTATAGAGAGCAAATCTTAATACAAGAGGAATGCTGGGAGAGTTATGATTCTGACATGTGCTGGTAATTATCCCTTCCCTTTCTCTTCGTTTTTCTATCCTATCTTTCATTTGGCAACCATGGCTGCAATGGGAGAAGAGTGGTATAAGCAGCTTAAGAAAGACACTCTTATTGCCCTGAGCGGGGTGTGGCAGATCAACACCACAAACAAAAACAAAGGCCAACTGGTCGCGGCTCTGGTGCAATGGGATACCGGCCAGAGCCCAGTGGGTGCAGAACCCGGCCCAAGCAGAGGGGATGCTGCAGTAGAGGTCCAACCACTGAATGCCGGCCCTACTAGCAATCAGGGCGAATTGGACCCCCACCTGCTGGCGGCCTTGGAAGAATTTCTCACTGACGACCATGAGGGATGTCGGCAGCTGATTCAGCAATACTGGCAGGAGGCCCAGGCCCAGCAAGCCGAGCGAGAGGACCGAGCCGAGCGAGAGGCCCAGGCCCAGCGAGCCGAGCAGGAGGCTGAGAGAGCCGAGCGCCAAGCCCAGCAAGAACATGAATGGGAGATGCTCCGGCAAGGGGGTGATGCCCTCCACCGCCCGGAGCCGTGAGCCCAGCAGCGCTCAGATACCGAAGCCCCGGCCCGATCACTTTTCTGTTATGGAAAAGGACGGGGACTTGGACACTTTTCTGCGGGCCTTTGAGAAAGCCTGCAGACAGTACCAGCTGCCTGTAGATGAATGGGCACCATACCTGAACCCCAGGGCTGAGAGGCAAAGCTCTGGAGGCGTTTGGTGCCCTCCCTCAAGAACAAGATGGTGAATATGGGGCAATCAAACAGGCCATCATAGCCAAGTACCAGCTTACACCTGAGGTTTACCGTAGAAAGTTCCGGAACCTCCAACGTGGCCCACACGACAGCTACGGCGATGTGGTGCATGGACTCAGGACCCACTTTAACCAGTGGATCCAAGGACTGTCAGTGACCACCTTTGAGCAGCTGGGAGACCTGATGATCAAAGGCCAGTTCTTACATCTTTGCCCAGCTGAGGGGCGACAGTTCATGATGGACAGAGAACCCAAAGACGTGATGAAAGCAGCGCAGATTGCCGATGCCTATGAGGCCAACCGTAGATCGGAAGTGTGGAAGCCAGTAACCACCAGCTGGAGAGGGGGTAAGCCTGCAATTAACGCCAGTACTCGTGCCAGCCAACACACCAGAGGTCCTGTCCCCGTGGCCAACAGCACCAGACCTACCACCGAACCTCGCCAGTGTTTTTTTTGCAAGCGGAATGGTCATATCAGTCCCCACTGTCCAGACAGGCCGAAGAACCCCCCATCCAAGGACCCAGGGCCTAATGCAGCAGTTCTTTTGGTGGGTGGTGTGGCTGGAAGGGTGTGTGACAACGTACAGCACGTCACTGTGGGAGGCCATGTTGCTACAGGCCTCAAGGACACCGGGGCTGAACGAACCCTCATCCGACCCGAACTGGTGGCCCCTGAAGAAATCATTCCGGGGAAAACCCTAACTGTCACTGGGATTGGGGGCATCAGCTGTCCCTTACCAATGGCCTGGGTTTATATTGATTGGGGTGCCGGGAGCGGGGTGAAGGAAGTGGGGCTGTCTGATAATTTGCCCACTGATGTTTTGTTGGGGACTGATTTGGGGAGGATGGTTGCATAATACATCCCTAACACCCCTCCCCAATCTACTAATGAGGGTAACGTTAACCCTGATGATGATGATGATGATAATGATGGGAAATCGCATGTGTTACCTGACCATGCTTTATCTTGTAATGATGCATCTGATAACCATTTTTTCCCTAGGATTGATGGTGAAAATGTTATACCTGTGCCAACTGAACCTGATAACCATTTTTCTGCAATGGTTAATGTGTCCATAGGTACAGGCGTGTCCAGCCACATCGCTCTGCGGAGTGAGACGGCTGAGGAACCCCTAACAGGGGCAAGTGTTGGTGCTACAGGAAATGGGGAGAAGCATGGGAACCGTGAGGAAGGTGATGCCATGAAAGTGACCAGTGCCACCGAGGAAGGTAACTGGCCCATAAGTAGCAATGCTCCTGGAGTGTTGGGGGTGGATGAGGAGGTAGAGCCCATAGCAGCCCCGGCTGATGGGTCTGTAGAAACCCCCGGGGAGACAGCCTACGTAGCTGCTATCACCCACAGTTAGAGTGCCCGGAACGCAGATAACTTTCGGCCTTCCGGACCCTCCTCAGTCATCAGTGTGACTGAACCAGAGGTCGACCTAGAGCAGGTCCAAGAGGGTTCCCGTGGGGAAGGGACCCTGACATCGCTTCTGGCTTCCCTAGCCAGGAGTTTCAGGCCACTCTGTGCACAGATGCGAGCCTAGAGAGTTTGAGAAAACTCGCCGAGACGCCCACCTCCGAGACTGATAAGGAGAGGGTGTTCTGGGAACGAGGAAGGTTAAACCGGGAGACAGTACCCGGAGAATCACAAAAGGAGTGGGTGAGGGAAAGACAGCTGGTCGTCCCGCAGCAAGGAGTGTGGAAGGCGGGGCCTGCTCTTAAGGCTCCCCTGATCCCTTTGCCAGTGATAGAGGAGCCTTTCCAGAGGATGGCGGTGGACATTGTGGGCCCGCTGGCCTTCCCCAGCAGCTCTAGAAAGCAATACATCCTTACTGTGGTAGACTACGCTACCTGGTACCCAGAGGCAGTAGCTCTGTCATCAACTAGGGCAGATAAGGTGGCGGATGCCCTGTTGGCCATTTTTTCACGTGTAGGATTTCCCAGGGAAATGCTTACTGATCAAGGGACCCAATTTATGTCTCGCCTAATGGAGGCTCTCTGTAAGAGAATGCAGGTGAAGCACCTGGTATTGAGTGCGTATCACTTACAGACCAATGGCTTGTGTGAACGCTTCAATGGTACCCTCAAACAGATGCTACGCATGCTGGTTGAGACCCAAGGGCATGACTGGGAGCAGTACCTCCCACACCTTTTATTCGCTTACCGAGAGGTTCCGCAGGCCTCGACGGGGTTCTCCCCCTTCGAGCTCCTGTACAGCAGGCGAGTCCGGGGACCCCTTGGGTTGGTAAGAGAATCCTGGGAAGAGGAGCCGAACCCTTCTGAAGTGTCCATAGTGGAGTATGTCATGCGCTTCTGTGACAAGATGCAGACCTTGACGCAGTTGGTACATGACAACATGACGCAGGCTCAGGCTGACCAGAAGCACTGGTACGACCAGAATGCCCGGGAGCGGACCTAACACATGGGTCAAAAGGTGTGGGTGCTGGTCCCTGTACCAACGGATAAGCTTCATTCAGCCTGTGAGGGCCCGTACGTCGTCCACCAGCAGCTCAACCCGGTCACCTACGTGGTCACGCTTGACCACGCTTGGGGTAGGTGAAAGGACTTTCACGTCAACATGATGAAGGCTCATCGTGAACGTGAACCTTTTGTCCTACCGGTCTGCAGCTTGCCCGAAGACAGGGAAGAAGACACCCTCCTGGACATGCTGACCCAAGCCAAGGCCGGTGGCTCCATCGAGGATGTGGAGGTAAGTGCCTCACTAACCGAACCCCAGCGGTTGCAGTTGCAAACAACACTGGAACCCTTCCGGGTCGTGTTCTCCAACCGACCTGGGAGGACTGAGTTAGCAGTCCACGAGGTGGACACCGGCAATCACGCCCCACTACGGTGAACACCCTATCGAATCTCCGACCAGGTGCAGCAGGTTATGCGCCAGGAGATCGATGAGATGTTACAGCTGGGGGTGATTCGACGGTCAAAGAGCGTGTGGGCCTCACCTGTAGTTCTCGTGCCAAAGAAGGACTGGACAACCTGGTTCTGCGTGGACTACATGGGGCTCAACGCCATCACAGCCTCTAATGCGCACCCAATGCCGCGCATCGAGGAGCTGCTTGAGAGGTTAGCTGGCACAAAATACCTGACAATAATGGATCTGAGTCGAGGATACTGGCAGATTCCCCTGAGCCCCGAGGCGCAGGAGAAGTCCGCCTTTATCACACCCTTTGGATTGTACGAGTCCACGGTCATGCCCTCCGGCATGAAGAATGCCCCAGCCACTTTCCAGTGGATGGTCAACCTCCTGCTTCAGGGACTGGAGAAGTACGCAGTGGCGTACTTGGATGACATTGCCATCTTCAGTCCCTCCTGGAAGGAACACCTGCAGCATCTCAAGGAGGTGCTCAGGCGAATTCACCGACCAGGACTGACTATCAAGCTGGGAAAGTGCCAGATGGGCATGAGGGAGGTCCACTACCTGGGGCACCGGGTAGGCGGAGGCACCCTAAAGCCAGAGCCTGAGAAAGTGGGAGCGATCGTGAACTGGCCCATTCCCGGGACCAAGAAACAGGTGATGTCCTTCCTGGGCACTACAGGGTACTATAGGCACTTCGTACAGCACTATAGTAGCCTGGCAAAACCCTTGACGGACCTCACCAGGAAGAAGCTACCCCACATCATCAACTGGACCGACGGCTGTGAGGGGGCCTTCCAGGCATTGAAAACAGCACTGTGCAATGCCCCTGCGTTGCAAACAGTCGACAGCAGTCAACCGTTCTTGGTACAGACTGATGCCAGCGAGTTTGGCCTTGGTGCTGTACTCAGCCAGGTTGACTCGGAGGACCAAGAGCACCCCGTGTGGTACCTGAGCCGGAAACTTTTGCCGAGGGAAGTGGCCTACTCCACCATCGAGAAGGAGTGCCTGGCCATAGTCGGCGCCCTGCAGCGCTTGCAGCCCTACTTGTACGGTCACACCTTCACCGTGGTGACCGACCACAACCCTCTGCGCTGGCTTAATGCCATGTGTGGAACCAACGGCAGGTTGCTACACTGGAGCCTTGCCCTTCAGCAGTTTGACTTCACCATTGAACACAAAATGGGCAGGGATCATGGCAATGCAGATGGACTGTCCCGCCAGGGTGAACCTACTGAAAGGCGCATGGAGGCATACCGTGGGGTTCTGTCTCACTAGCGCAGACCAAAAGGGGGAGGTGTGAGGAAAATGTATATAATAAGTTTAGTTTCTCTGCCATCACATATAGGATGGACGTTGACCCCCCTTCCCTTTACTTCACGGTTTAGCTTTTCTTTTCAAGCAGACACTGGGTAACCTGAAGCTTGTGTGTGAGCAGGGTGTGGCCTTAATCTGCAGGTGACCAATCATGCAAAGCCACCTGTGGTCCCTCCCTTCTCAGTCAGGAATGTCTTTGTCTCCAGAGTCTCAAAACTTAAATATCTCTGACCTCATTGAATATCATTAATTAGCCCTTTAGTGATGTCCCGAGGCTGGAGTATATAAGCCCCCACACTTAACCCAGCCTGGCCATTCTGAGATTTTACCTGGGAAGCCCTGACTGCCAGTCCTAATGCATTGGGACATATGGAAACTAACCTGGTTGCCTGCAATGCTCTGAACACATGTAAGTGTTGATTTCTCATTTAACCCCTGTTATTTTTGTAATTACCTTGTACATATTTTCAATTATCTCATATTGTAACATCTTTATATAACTGTTTATAAACACTGCCTGAAACCTTTGATGGAGTATAATATTTAATACTAGATTCGTTCTTCCTGCTCTAAAATGTACCCTAAGTCTTCTGAAGGGAATTACGCTACTGTTTTGAGTTAGCTTTGGACCTGTTTAATCGAAGCTGGTGGCAGCATACCGTGTGCGGGCCTTTGGGTGTCGTAGCAACTGCGGCGTTGATAATTATTGTTCCTGCCTGAGTGGGAGTAGTTAATCGCGTCGCTGCAGCGTGCCCAATAGCCAGTACATAACAGGCAGCCTCTCTGGTGACTAATTACCCTAGGTGCAGTACCTAATCTGACCTGAGAGTAAGGGGGGCACCGGAGAGCTGCAAGTTTCAAGTGGAACTGTAAGTGGGAAATACATAAATCCCTGCAGTTCGTGGTATATTGGAGAGCAGTGGGATACCTAAAATAAGCCCCTGCTGTAAACTAAGAGGTCAATAGGCTTGTGTGTGTTTTTTCATCACATTGTGGAGTGAAGGGATAACTAAGATAAGCCCCCGTGCACATGTGATGGCCATCT
This sequence comes from Ranitomeya imitator, assembly GCF_032444005.1. NCBI lineage: Eukaryota > Metazoa > Chordata > Amphibia > Anura > Dendrobatidae > Ranitomeya > Ranitomeya imitator. The sequence continues at coordinate 6,748,194 of NC_091286.1, read as the reverse complement.
GTTGGCCTAAAGTCACCCCGATCTGTGATGTGGGGGTGACGGTCACGGTGTGAATCGTGACAACTGGTATTACCTGGTAAGGGGACCCCTCCTTTCTTCCAGGCATGACATCACCCCCTGTGAGGGAGGCAATGCCACTGTGGCAACCGGACTCCTGGGGTGCCACACTCTTCCCCATACTGCATATCCGGAGATGGGAGATGTGTCAATATTACACTTAGTGTATGTTTGTTGTGCTCTGGGCAACTAGTAATCACACTGCGGTGAGATCAGAGCATGGTGTCATTACCTTCTCACACAGGAGGACCCTGAGCAGACAGGTTACTCCTTAGTGAGCTGTAATGACACCTGTTATGATCTGGTGGCCTAGGAGCAGCATGAGACAGACTCTGGAGAAGGTGGTACCTGTACTGACCGCAAACCCTGAACCTAGCAGCGCAACTAGAAGTAGCCGTGGGGGGTACCTAACACTCCCTAGACCCCTCGGCACAGCCTAAGATCTAACTACCCCTAACGACAGAAACAGGAAACCTATCTTGCCTCAGAGAAAATCCCCAAAGGATAGATAGCCCCCCACAAATATTGACTGTGAGAGGAGAAGGAAATAACATACGCAGATATGAAATCAGATTTTAGCATAGGAGGCCATACTAGCTAAAAAGAAAGAATAGAACAGAGTACTATGCGGTCAGTATAAAAACACTAGAAAATATCCACCGCAGAAAATACGAATCACCACATCTGACTAAAGACATGGGGGGTATATCTGCATCTCCAGAGAAATAGCAAGGCTGCATAAAAAACCTTCACAGACTAAGCTGGACAAGACAAAAACATGAAATAGCACAGAACTATAAGGTCCACTGCAGGTGGACAGCAAAAACAAAGCCAGGACTTATCTTTGTAGAAAAACACAGCAAACTGGAGAGACCAGCAGGGAAGTGAATCCTTCAAGAACAATGGACAACTGGCACTGACTAAAGGATCCTGCAAAGCTATATACCCCAGTCAGTTTTGCAATTAGTAGATACACCTGTCCACTCCTGCAGTCCAGGCACAACTGCATTACCCTCTACAACCACCGGAGGGAGCCCAAAAGCTGAATTCACAACAGACACCATGCTCTGATCTCACTGCAGAAGTTGCTTCAGCACAGCAGACAGAAATGTCCTCTCTCCTTCTTTACCTGTGTGTGCCTTGTTTTTTGCTCATGTTTATTGTACCTGTCTATATTTTCTCCATTTTACATGTAAAGCGCCATGGAATACATGATGCTATAAAAAAAGTCTAATAGTAATAATAATAATTACAGCTCACGCACTGAGAAACCTCCTGTAAGCTGTGGTGGGGCGTGGTCTTCTTTCTCCTGTGTGTTGTTGATACTTATAATTGGTCAGCATCATAGAGGGAGAAGAAGAACACGCCCCAACTGCAAACTAAGTCATAACACCCACTTGCCCTTATCAAGAGTTATCTGAATAGCTGCCAAATAGCTTGATTGCTAATATCTCTGCAATGGAGAGGTGACATTTAAAAAAAAAAAAGTTTTATTCAATTCTGCAGTCTCATTACATGGTGTGTCCAGTTCATCATGAAAAATATGGTAACGAGTCCTATTTATACAATAGGTAATGTTATGATTACAGCTTTCCTTTAATATAAAATAACAACATATAGTATAATATATATATATATATATATATATATATATATATATTGCAACATAAAATATGACAATGTACTGTGCTGTAATATATAACAATATAATAGACTGAAATAACTTAATATAATTTTCTATAGTATAAAATAACATCTGTAGAAGCAGCAAATAATAGAGGAATATATTAGACTATAATGTATAAAACGATTTATTGCATAATGGCTATATACACTGGATCATGCAGGGATCTGCACAAGTCATTGCTATTGCTGCTCCCTGCAGTCAGTGAGTGGTAGTGCAGCCTGGACGTTCAGACGTGGGGGTTGGGCATATTTAATAATAATAATAATAATAATAATCTTTATTTTTATATAGTGCTAACATATTCCGCAGCGCTTCACAGTTTTGCACACATCATCATCGCTGTCCCCGATGGGGCTCACAATCTAAATTCCCTATCAGTATGTCTTTGGAATGTTGGTATTTATTGCATTATTAGAGGAGTTATTTTGTACTATGTAAGAGCAATCATTCAGATAGAAATTTGTTTTGGTCATGGGATGTTTATCAGGAGAGATTTCAAGGAGAAGTCTCACAAGATGCTGTCACAATTAGAGAGCTGACACACCACAGACACAAGAATGCATTTTATGTCTGGTCATTTAGATTACTGCTTGTCCTACCCTTAAAATGGTGGTTCCTGCCTCAGTGAACATCTACAGGAAGTATAACAGATCTCAGTAAAGTAGAGAATAAGACAAGTCATTGATTGTTATAATCAAGCATATTTTATAATGCCCATGGGGTTGGTTGGATGCCCATAGCGGTCCCCTACAAGCACATCCTACTTGTCCTCTACTTAAATAAAGTTTCAGACCACTTGCACTTTCTGCAATTTCATTGCAGAGCCCCAAATCTTAACTTTCTATGATGTTTTCATTCCTTACGTACTTTATTTTTATGACTGTTTTTACTATTTATTCTTAAGGGGCAGCTGTCAGGGGGCCAGGTTCTTCATTTCTGGGACAATTATAACAAGAAAAGATTATAAGTATACAAAGTATCTATGAGTAAAACATTCTGGAGACTAATGATGATGCCAGAATTAGCAAATGAGCTGGGGAGCTAATTAGCAGAACTAACCACAGACAACAGAGACCTTGGAGCCCCCAGAGGACCTGTAATAACGTTATTTAATATCCCGGTCCTATATGTATCTGGAGAACTGCTCAAAGACAAAAAACGTGCGAACAGCTTAAATCACACTGAGCAGCATCAGCTGACCCAGAGCATGCTGGGAATTGTGGTCCTCCAGATAATGCATTGTAGGGTTAGGTGTTATAGCAATCTGGATTGGGCTCCACGCCAGTGATTCACAGTCAGCTCCTCGCAGTTAGGCAGTGGGAAGCCAGCTGTCCATCAGCATGACGGCTCATCCACAGAGCAGAGGACAAGGGTAATGGTGACTCTGCTTAGGTCAGGTGATGGTCAGGGTGATGTCTGCAGCAAGTTCCATTCTGGACCAGTGAAGCTGTTCCTGGATTACAGAACAGACTCAGAGGCCTCACCTTAGGGTCTCCTGCTCATGGCTCCCTCTTGGGCAGGGGTGTGCGTTCATTAGGAGGTCTCTGTCCCCCATGTATCATTGGTTCAGGAACAATTCATTGCTTTACATGCTACAACTATGAAGATGATACAACCTCAAATCGCGAAAACGTGAAGAGCGCCACTGCCCCCTCCTGGTGATCAGCTGTAGTGTAGTCTGTCCTTTCTGGCCATTATCCCTCAGACTCTGCTCATTTCTAGCGGAGGTGGCAGACGGCTCCTCATATTCTCTGTCCCGCAAGTTGACAGTGTCAGTGTATAAGGCTCAGAGGTTGGGGTCACGGGACCCCGCAGAAGAATCTATCCAAGGGCCACATTTCTATGGAGTCTGCATGGTTTCCAGGTTCTCCCAGCACAATTCTCACCTTTTTCAGGATCTTTTCTCATAGCTGCAGCTCTGGTAAAATATTTAACACGTGTCCCAAAACACATGAATGGGAAGGACAGAAGACTCATGAGCTAGCCAGGACAAGAATAAAGGGGTCCTAGACCACCACGGAGGATAAGCCTGCATATACAGTGGATACAGAAAGTATTCACACCCCTTTACACTTTTCACTCTTTGTTTCATTGCAGCCATTTGGTAAATTCTAAAAAGTTTATTTTTTTCTCATTAATGTTCACTCTGACTCTGCACACCATCTTCACTGAAAAATAACAGAAATGTAGAAATTTTTGCAAATTTAATAAAAAAGAAAAACTGAAATATCCCATGGTCATAAGTCTTCAGCCCCTTTGCTCAGACACTCATATTTGTCCCATGCTGTCCATATCCTTGTGATCCTCCTTGAGATGGTTCTCCTCCTTCATTGGAGTCCAGCTGTGTGTAATTAAACTGATAGGACTTGGTTTGGAGCGGCGCACACCTGTCTATATAAGACTTCACAGCTCACAGTGCATGTCAGACCAAATGAGAATCATGAGGTCAAAGGAACTGGCCAAGGAGCTCAGAGACAGAATTGTGGCAAGGCACAGATCTGGCAAAGGTTACAGCAGAGTTTCTGCAGTACTCAAGGTTCCTAAGAGGACAGTGGCCTCCATAATCCTTACATGGAAGAAGTTTGGGACCACCAGAAGTCTTCCTAGACCTGGCCGTCCAGCCAAACTGAGCAATCGTGGGAGAAGAGCCTTGGTGAGAGAGGTAAAGAAGAGCTCTAAGATTACTGTGGCTGAGATCCAGAGATGGGAGAAAGTTCCACAAAGTCAACTATCACTGCAGCCTCCAGCAGTCGGGCCTTTATGGCAGAGTGGCCCAATGGAAGCCTCTCCGCAGTGCAAGACATATGAAAGCCCGCATAGAGGTTGCTAAAAAAACACATGAAGGACTCCTAGACTATGAAAAATAAGATTCTCTGGTCTGATGAGATGAAGATAGACCTTTCTGGTGATAATTCTAAGCGATATGTGTGGAGAAAACCAGGCACTGCTCATCACCTGCCCAGTACAGATATATCATCCCAGTTCAGCACGGCTGCGAGCTTTAGTGACTAGCGCTGACATCATTGTGAAGAAAATGTATAATATAAATATTAGTTTCTCTTGCCAGCACATATAGGGTGGGCGCTGACCCCCTTCACTCTGTGTTTTGCCGAGGGTTAATTGCTTCTAGCTGCAAATTCCAGGTTCGGAGCGACTTACTCCTCTGCTCCCACCGAAGGAATTTTTACGACTAGGCTCAAATCTCCCTCCAGCTAGAACTGGGATAGAATGTCTCTAAAGGCAGAAAGTCCTTTGTCCCACTATAATAAGATATTGGGCCACCGATTTGGGCTAGGAAAATAATAAGTCCATTTTGCGAATCTCCATTGGCGCATCTATCAGCCACTGTAAGCATGAGCCTCTAATTCCAACAGGGAAAGAGTATGGATTTCTGCAGAACTGGGCATCCCAATGAGCCCAAATTTAGTATCAATAGAAAGCCAATGGTAAAATAAGATGAATGCTGGGTGTGTTATGCTTCTGACATGTTCTGGAGCGGAGATACGAGCATTATACAAATTTGTGTTAAATTTGGTGAATCTGAGGAGAGAGGAGGGTCCGAGGAAACCAACCCTTTTAGTGATGTCATGAGGCTGGAGTTTATAAGTCTTTACACTTAACCCAGCCTTTAGTCTGAGTCTTTCCTGAGGAGCTGTTCCTATCCAGACCTCCTGATGCACTGGGACATTTGGGGTTCTGCCTACCAGCATGGTTTTGCCTGAAATGAACTGAGAACATGGGAGTTTTACCTTTTCTCTTTTAATCCCTTTATTTTATAATTACCTTGTACATATTTTCAATTGTCTCCTTTGTAACATCTTTATATGCCTTTTTATAAACACTGCCTTAAACTTTCGGAGTAAAATATATAAATTACTAGTTTCGTTCTCCTGTTCTAAAACGTACCCTAAGCCTTCTGAAGGGAATTACGCTACTGTTTTGGGGTAGCTTCGGACCCGTTTAATCGAAGCTGGTGGCAGCATACCGTGTGCTGTGCCTTTGGGAGTTGTAGCGATGGCGGCGTTGATAATTATTGTTCCTGCCAGAGTGGGAGTAGTTATATCGCCTCACTGCAGCATGCCCAATAGCCAGTACATAGCAGGCAGACTTTCTGGTGACTAATTACCCTAGGTGCAGTACCTAATCTGACCTGAGGGTAAGGGGGCACCAGAGAGCTGCAAGTTCACGCGGAACTGTAAAGCGGGATATACATAAATCCCAGCAGTTCATGGTATATTGAAGAGCAGTGGGATAACCAAAATAAGCCCCTGCTGTAAACTAAGAGGTCAATAGCCTTGTGTGTGTTTTTTCATCACAGTGTTAGCAGTGGAGGGATAACTAAGATAAGCCCCCCTGCACATGTGATAGCCGACTGTTGGCCTAAAGCCACCCTGATCCGTGACATAGGGGTGACGGTCACGGTGTGAATTGTGACAATCATGGATGCTGCGCTCCCTCACAGCCATGGAACTGGGATGACTTCTGTAGCGTGGGAAAATGCCAGTTCAATTTCTCATGCTGAAGAGTTCACCGCGGGTCAGGCTGTGAGGGAGCGCAGCATCAATGACATTGGCGCTAGTCACCGAGTTTGCGCCGGCAGCTTCTCATTCCCCAGTAGTTTACAGCCGGGACGGTCACATTAGCAGCACTCCTGGTTGTAAACTGTACATTCCCCTAGATTCGGATTACAGTGTGGAACTGACTGTATGCCGGACAGGTATGGGTATATTGTTGTTTTTTTATTTTTTACAGGAGATCGAGGGTGTTGCATGGATTGGGAGAACAATAAAGATGAAAAAACTGTGTTTATTGTTTTATTTCATTAAAATACTTTTTTCTGGCTGCGTGTTTTTTTTAACCCATTAACAACTGTAGGATTAGTAATGGATAGGTGTCTTACTAACGCCTCTCCATTATTAACCAGGCTTGATGTTACCTTACAATACAAAGGTGACATTAACCCCCTATTACCCCATATGCCACCACTACAGGGCAGTGGGGAGAGGCTAAGTGCCGGAATTGGTGCATCTTGCAGATACACCATTTCTAGGGTGGCTGTGAGCTGCTGTTTGTAGCTGGGGGGGGGGGAGCAGTATCCATGGCCCCTCTCTAGGCTATTAATAGGTTCTTAAGAGGACAGTGGCCTCCATAATCCTTACATGGAAGAAGTTTGGGACCACCAGAAGTCTTCCTAGACCTGGCCGTCCAGCCAAACTGAGCAATCGTGGGAGAAGAGCCTTGGTGAGAGAGGTAAAGAAGAGCTCTAAGATTACTGTGGCTGAGATCCAGAGATGGGAGAAAGTTCCACAAAGTCAACTATCACTGCAGCCTCCAGCAGTCAGGCCTTTATGGCAGAGTGGCCCAATGGAAGCCTCTCCGCAGTGCAAGACATATGAAAGCCCGCATAGAGGTTGCTAAAAAACACATGAAGGACTCCTAGACTATGAAAAATAAGATTCTCTGGTCTGATGAGATGAAGATAGACCTTTCTGGTGATAATTCTAAGCGATATGTGTGGAGAAAACCAGGCACTGCTCATCACCTGCCCAGTACAGATATATCATCCCAGTTCAGCACGGCTGCGAGCTTTAGTGACTAGCGCTGACATCATTGTGAAGAAAATGTATAATATAAATATTAGTTTCTCTTGCCAGCACATATAGGGTGGGCGCTGACCCCCTTCACTCTGTGTTTTGCCGAGGGTTTATTGCTTCTAGCTGCAAATTCCAGGTTCGGAGCGACTTACTCCTCTGCTCCCACCGAAGGAATTTTTACGACTAGGCTCAAATCTCCCTCCAGCTAGAACTGGGATAGAATGTCTCTAAAGGCAGAAAGTCCTTTGTCCCACTATAATAAGATATTGGGCCACCGATTTGGGCTAGGAAAATAATAAGTCCATTTTGCGAATCTCCATTGGCGCATCTATCAGCCACTGTAAGCATGAGCCTCTAATTCCAACAGGGAAAGAGTATGGATTTCTGCAGAACTGGGCATCCCAATGAGCCCAAATTTAGTATCAATAGAAAGCCAATGGTAAAATAAGATGAATGCTGGGTGTGTTATGCTTCTGACATGTTCTGGAGCGGAGATACGAGCATTATACAAATTTGTGTTAAATTTGGTGAATCTGAGGAGAGAGGAGGGTCCGAGGAAACCAACCCTTTTAGTGATGTCATGAGGCTGGAGTTTATAAGTCTTTACACTTAACCCAGCCTTTAGTCTGAGTCTTTCCTGAGGAGCTGTTCCTATCCAGACCTCCTGATGCACTGGGACATTTGGGGTTCTGCCTACCAGCATGGTTTTGCCTGAAATGAACTGAGAACATGGGAGTTTTACCTTTTCTCTTTTAATCCCTTTATTTTATAATTACCTTGTACATATTTTCAATTGTCTCCTTTGTAACATCTTTATATGCCTTTTTATAAACACTGCCTTAAACTTTCGGAGTAAAATATATAAATTACTAGTTTTGTTCTCCTGTTCTAAAACGTACCCTAAGCCTTCTGAAGGGAATTACGCTACTGTTTTGGGGTAGCTTCGGACCCGTTTAATCGAAGCTGGTGGCAGCATACCGTGTGCTGTGCCTTTGGGAGTTGTTGTAGCGATGGCGGCGTTGATAATTATTGTTCCTGCCAGAGTGGGAGTAGTTATATCGCCTCACTGCAGCATGCCCAATAGCCAGTACATAGCAGGCAGACTTTCTGGTGACTAATTACCCTAGGTGCAGTACCTAATCTGACCTGAGGGTAAGGGGGCACCAGAGAGCTGCAAGTTTACGCGGAACTGTAAAGCGGGATATACATAAATCCCGGCAGTTCATGGTATATTGAAGAGCAGTGGGATAACCAAAATAAGCCCCTGCTGTAAACTAAGAGGTCAATAGCCTTGTGTGTGTTTTTTTCATCACAGTGTTAGCAGTGGAGGGATAACTAAGATAAGCCCCCCTGCACATGTGATAGCCGACTGTTGGCCTAAAGCCACCCTGATCCGTGACATAGGGGTGACGGTCACGGTGTGAATTGTGACAATCATGGATGCTGCGCTCCCTCACAGCCATGGAACTGGGATGACTTCTGTAGCGTGGGAAAATGCCAGTTCAATTTCTCATGCTGAAGAGTTCACCGCGGGTCAGGCTGTGAGGGAGCGCAGCATCAATGACATTGGCGCTAGTCACCGAGTCTGCGCCGGCAGCTTCTAATTCCCCAGTAGTTTACAGCCGGGACGGTCACATTAGCAGCACTCCTGGTTGTAAACTGTACATTCCCCTAGATTCGGATTACAGTGTGGAACTGACTGTATGCCGGACAGGTATGGGTATATTGTTGTTTTTTTATTTTTTACAGGAGATCGAGGGTGTCGCATGGATTGGGAGAACAATAAAGATGAAAAAACTGTGTTTATTGTTTTATTTCATTAACCCCTTCCCGACCCATGACGCCACGTAGGCGTCATGAAAGTCGGTGCCATTCCGACCCATGACGCCTATGCGGCGTCATGGAAAGATCGCGTCCCTGCAGATCGGGTGAAAGGGTTAACTCCCATTTCACCCGATCTGCAGGGACAGGGGGAGTGGTAGTTTAGCCCAGGGGGGGTGGCTTCACCCCCTCGTGGCTACGATCGCTCTGATTGGCTGTTGAAAGTGAAACTGCCAATCAGAGCGATTTGTAATATTTCACCCATTATAACGGGTGAAATATTACAATCCAGCCATGGCCGATGCTGAAATATCATCGGCCATGGCTGGAAATACTAGTGTGCCCCCACCCCACCCCTCCGATCGCCCCCCCACCCCCCCGATCTGGCCGGTACACTGCTCCGGCTCCCCTCCGTCCTGTGCTCCGCTCCCCCCCCGTGCTCGTGCCCGCTCCCCCCGTGCTCCAATCACCCCCCCGTGCTCCAATCACCCCCCCTGCACTCCGATCCACCCCCCCCCCGTGCTCCGTTCCACCCCCCCGTGCTCCATTCCAGCCCCCCCGTGCTCCGTTCCACGCCCCCCGCGCTCCGTTCCACCCCTCCCGCGCTCCGATTCCCCCCCCCGTGCTCCGATCCCCCCCCCCGTGGTCCCCCCCCACCCTATCATACTTACCGATCCAGCCGTGGTCCCGTCCTTCTTCTCCCGGGCGCCGCCATCTTCCAAAATGGCGGGCGCATGCGCAGTGCGCCCGCCGAATCTGCCGGCCGGCAGATTCGTTCCAAAGTGCATTTTGATCACTGAGATATAATCTATCTCAGTGATCAAAATAAAAAAAATAATAAATGACCCCCCCCTTTGTCACCCCCATAGGTAGGGACAATAAAAAAATAAAGAAATTTTTTTTTTTCCACTGTTAGAATAGGGTTAGGGGTAGGGGTAGGGTTAGGGTTAGGGTTAGGGTTAGGGGTAGGGTTAGGGTTAGGGGTAGGGTTAGGGTTAGGGGTAGGGTTAGGGGTAGGGGTAGGGTTAGGGGTAGGGGTAGGGTTAGGGGTAGGGCTAGGGGTAGGGTTAGGGTTAGGGTTAGGAATGTGCACACGTATTCTGGTCCTCTGCGGATTTTTCCGCTGCGGATTTGATAAATCCGCAGTGCTAAACCGCTGCGGATTTATGGCGGATTTACCACGTTTTTTTCTGCGCATTTCACTGCGGTTTTACAATTGCGATTTTCTATTGGAGCAGTTGTAAAACCGCTGCGGAATCCGCACAAAGAAGTGACATGCTGCGGAATGTAAACCGCTGCGTTTCCGTGCAGTTTTTCCGCAGCATGGGCACAGCGATTTTTGTTTCCCATAGGTTTACATTGAACTGTAAACTCATGGGAAACTGCTGCGGATCTGCAGCGTTTTCCGCAGCGTGTGCACATACCTTTAGAATTAGGCTATGTGCACACGGTGCGGATTTGGCTGCGGATTCGCAGCAGTGTTCCATCAGGTTTACAGTACCATGTAAACATATGAAAAACCAAATCCGCTGTGCCCATGGTGCGGAAAATACCGCGCGGGAACGCTGCGTTGTATTTTCCGCAGCATGTCAATTCTTTGTGCGGATTCCGCAGCGTTTTACACCTGTTCCTCAATAGGAATCCGCAGGTGAAATCCGCACAAAAAACACTGGAAATCCGCGGAAAATCCGCAGGTAAAACACAGTGCCTTTTACCTGCAGATTTTTCAAAAATGGTGCGGAAATATCTCACACGAATCCGCAACGTGGGCACATAGCCTTAGGGTTAGGGTTGGAATTAGGGTTGTGGTTAGGGTTAGGGGTGTGTTGGGGTTAGTGTTGTGGTTAGGGGTGTGTTGCGGTTAGGGCTGTGATTAGGGTTATGGCTACAGTTGGGATTAGGGTTAGGGGTGTGTTGGGGTTAGGGTTGTGGTTAGGGGTGTGTTGCGGTTAGGGCTGTGATTAGGGTTATGGCTACAGTTGGGATAAGGGTTAGGGGTGTGGGGGGGGTTAGTGTTGGAGGTAGAATTGAGGGGTTACCACTGTTTAGGCACATCAGGGGTCTCCAAACGCAACATGGCGCCACCATTGATTCCAGCCAATCTCGTATTCAAAAAGTCAAATGGTGCTCCCTCACTTCCGAGCCCTGACGTGTGCCCAAACAGTGGTTTACCCCCACATATGGGGTACCAGCATACTCAGGACAAACTGCGCAACAATTACTGGGGTCCAATTTCTCCTGTTACCCTTGTGAATCTAAAAAAATGCTTGCTAAAACATAATTTTTGAGGAAAGAAAAATGATTTTTTATTTTCACGGCTCTGCGTTGTAAACGTCTGTGAAGCACTTGGGGGTTCAAAGTGCTCACCACATATCTAGATAAGTTCCTTGGGGGGTCTAGTTTCTAAAATGGGGTCACTTGTGGGGGGTTTCTACTGTTTAGGCACACCAGGGGCTCTGCAAACGCAACGTGACACCCGCAGACCATTCCATCAAAGTCTGCATTTCAAAAGTCACTACTTCCCTTCTGAGCCCCGACGTGTGCCCAAACAGTGGTTTACCCCCACATATGGGGTATCAGCGTACTCAGGAGAAACTGGACAACAACTTTTGGGGTCCAATTTCTCCTGTAACCCTTGGGAAAATAAAAAATTCTGGGCTAAATAATTATTTTTGAGGAAAGAAAACGTATTTATTATTTTCACGGCTCTGCATTATAAACTTCTATGAAGCACTTGGGGGTTCAAAGTGCTCACCACACATCTAGATAAGTTCCTTTCAGGGTCTAGTTTCCAAAATGGGGTCACTTGTGGGGGGTTTCTACTGTTTAGGCACATCAGGGGCTCTGCAAACGCAACGTGACGCCCGCAGAGCATTCCATCAAAGTCTGCATTTCAAAACGTCACTACTTCAATTCCAAGCCCCGGCATGTGCCCAAACAGTAGTTTACCCCCACATATGGGGTATCACCGTACTCAGGAGAAACTGGACAACAAATATTGGGGTCAAATTTCTCCTGTTACCCTTGGGAAAATTAAAAAATTCTGGGCTAAATAATTATTTTTGAGGAAAGAAAACGTATTTATTATTTTCACGGCTCTGCATTATAAACTTCTATGAAGCACTTGGGGGTTCAAAGTGCTCACCACACATCTAGATAAGTTCCTTTGGGGGTCTAGTTTCCAAAATGGGGTCACTTGTGGGGGGTTTCTACTGTTAAGCCACATCAGGGGCTCTGCAAACGCAACGTGACGCCCACAGAGCATTCCATCAAAGTCTGCATTTCAAAACGTCACTACTTCACTTCCGAGCCCCGGCATGTGCCCAAACAGTGGTTTACCCCCACATATGGGGTATCAGCGTACTCAGGAGAAACTGGACAACAACTTTTGGGGTCAAATTTCTCCTGTTACCCTTGGGAAAATAAAAAATTGCAGGCTAAAAGATCATTTTTGAGAAAATAATTTTTTTTTTTATTTTCATGGCTCTGCGTTATAAACTTCTGTGAAGCACTTGGGGGTTCAAAGTCCTCACCACACATCTAGATTAGTTCCTTTGGGGGTCTAGTTTCTAAAATGGTGTCATTTCTGGGGGATCTCCAATGTTTAGGCACACAGGGGCTCTCCAAACGTGACATGGTGTCCGCTAATGATTGGAGCTAATTTTCCATTTAAAAAGCCAAATGGCGTGCCATCCCTTCCGAGCCCTGCCGTGCGCCCAAACAGTGGTTTACCCCCACATATGGGGTATCAGCGTACTCAGGACAAACTGGACAACAATATTTGGGGTCCAATTTCTCCTATTATCCTTGGCAAAATAGGAAATTCCAGGCTAAAAAATCATTTTTGAGGAAAGAAAAATTATTTTTTATTTTCATGGCTCTGCGTTATAAACTTCTGTGAAGCACCTGGGGGTTTAAAGTGCTCAATATGCATCTAGATAAGTTCCTTGGGGGGTCTAGTTTCCAAAATGGGGTCACTTGTGGGGGAGCTCCAATGTTTAGGCACACAGGGGCTCTCCAAACGCGACATGGTGTCCGCTAACAATTGGAGCTAATTTTCCATTCAAAAAGTCAAATGGCACGCCTTCTCTTCCGAGCCCTGCCGAGTGCCCAAACAGTGGTTTACCCCCACATATGAGGTATCGGCGTACTCGGGAGAAATTGCCCAACAAATTTTATGATCCATTTTATCCTACTGCCCATGTGAAAATGAGAAAATTGAGGCGAAAAGAATTTTTTTGTGAAAAAAAATTACTTTTTCATTTTTACAGATCAATTTGTGAAGCACCTGAGGGTTTAAAGTGCTCACTAGGCATCTAAATTAGTTCCTTGGGGGGTCTAGTTTCCAAAATGGGGTCACTTGTGGGGGAGCGCCAATGTTTAGGCACACAGGAGCTATCCAAACGCGACATGGTGTCCGCTAACGATGGAAATAATTTTTCATTCAAAAAGTCAAATGGCGCTCCTTCACTTCCGAGCCTTACCATGTGCCCAAACAGTGGTTTACCTCCACATGTGAGGTATTGGTGTACTCAGGAGAAATTGCCCAACACATTTTAGGATCCATTTTATCCTGTTGCCCATGTGAAAATGAAAAAATTGAGGCTAAAAGAATTTTTTTGTGAAAAAAAAGTACTTTTTCATTTTTACGGATCAATTTGTGAAGCACCTGGGGGTTCAAAGTGCTCACTATGCATCTAGATAAGTTCCTTGGGGCGTCTAGTTTCCAAAATGGGGTCACTTGTGGGGGAGCTCCAATTTTTAGGCACACGGGGGCTCTCCAAACGTGACATGGTGTCCGCTAAAGAGTGGAGCCAATTTTTGATTCAAAAAGTCAAATGGCGCTCCTTCCCTTCCAAGCCCTGCCGTGCGCCAAAACAGTGGTTTACCCCCACATATGAGGTATCAGCGTACTCAGGACAAATTGGACAACAACGTTCGTGGTTCAGTTTCTCCTTTTACCATTGGGAAAATAAAAAAATTGTTGCTAAAAGATAATTTTTGTGACTAAAAAGTTAAATGTTCATTTTTTCCTTCCATGTTGCTTCTGCTGCTGTGAAGCACCTGAAGGGTTAATAAACTTCTTGAATGTGGTTTTGAGTACCTTGAGGGGTGCAGTTTTTAGAATGGTGTCACTTTTGGGTATTTTCAGCCATATAGACCCCTCAAACTGACTTCAAATGTGAGGTGGTCCCTAAAAAAAATGGTTTTGTAAATTTCGTTGTAAAAATGACAAATCGCTGGTCGAATTTTAACCCTTATAACTTCCTAACAAAAAAAAATTTTGTTTCCAAAATTGTGCTGATGTAAAGTAAACATGTGGGAAATGTTATTTATTAACTATTTTGTGTCACATATCTCTCTGGTTTAACAGAATAAAAATTCAAAATGTGAAAATTGCGAAATTTTCAAAATTTTCGCCAAATTTCCGTGTTTATCACAAATAAATGCAGAATTTATTGACCTAAATTTACCACTAACATGAAGCCCAATATGTCACGAAAAAACAATCTCAGAACCGCTAGGATCCGTTGAAGCGTTCCTGAGTTATTACCTCATAAAGGGACACTGGTCAGAATTGCAAAAAACGGCAAGGTCTTTAAGGTCAAAATAGGCTGGGTCTTGAAGGGGTTAAAATACTTTTTTCTGGCTGCGTGTTTTTTTTTAACCCATTAACAACTGTAGGATTAGTAATGGATAGGTGTCTTACTAACGCCTCTCCATTATTAACCAGGCTTGATGTTACCTTACAATACAAAGGTGACATTAACCCCCTATTACCCCATATGCCACCACTACAGGGCAGTGGGGAGAGGCTAAGTGCCGGAATTGGTGCATCTTGCAGATACACCATTTCTAGGGTGGCTGTGAGCTGCTGTTTGTAGCCGGGGGGGGGGGGGAGCAGTATCCATGGCCCCTCTCTAGGCTATTAATATCAGCCCGCAGCTGTCTGCATAGCCTTTGCTGGCTGTTAATTATAGGTGAACCCCACATCATTTTATGGGGGGTCTCCTTATTTTAATATCCTGTAACGGCTATGTATACAGCGGTGGGCTGATATTCATAGCCTAGGGAGGTACATAGAGGAGTCTGGAGGAGGAGGAAGACAGAGCGGTGTGGAAGAGAAGGAGGGCAGAGGAGTCTGGAGGAGAAATTAGGAGTCTGAAGGAGGAGGAGGAGGATAGAAAAGTCTGGAAGAGGACAGAGAAATCTGGAGAAGGACAGAAGAGTCTGGAGGAGGAGAAGAAAACAGAGGAGTCTGAAGTGGGGAAGATCATGCAGGTCATACAAGATGGGGGCAGCCTCACAACTATATGGGATAGTAGCAGAAAACTGCAGCACTCTTCACATTATATTTCCCTGTGACTCCGGCCCGTGAGTGACTCCATCCCTTTCCCGCACTTGTTTCATGTCCTTCTGTTGTATTTTGAGCATTTTCTGGTTTTGTCACCTTCTGATTGGACCTGTGATGGATCCTGCGATGAGCGTGGTTCAGTCTGGTGACGGCTCCATCCAGCAGAAAGGATCTACAGGGTGGAATGAATGATCTGCTGCTTCCCTGGCTCCACCACTAGGACACCACCATAACATGAGCCTCGTAAAGGGATAGCACTGGCTGCCACCACTAGGACTCGCTGTTAGGCACCACCATAACATGGGCTTCTTAAAGGGATAGCACTGGCTGCCATCACTAGGACTCGCCATCAGGCACCACCATAGCATGAGCTTCTTAAAGGGATAACACTGGCTGCCACCACTAGGACTCGCTGTTAGGCACCACCATAACATGGGCTTCTTAAAGGGATAGCACTGGCTGCCATCACTAGGACTCGCTGTCAGGCACCACCATAACATGAGCTTCTTAACCCCTTTACCCCCAAGGGTGGTTTGCACGTTAATGACCGGGCCAATTTTTACAATTCTGACCACTGTCCCTTTATGAGGTTATAACTCTGGAACGCTTCAACGGATCCTGGTGATTCTGACATTGTTTTCTCGTGACATATTGTACTTCATAATAGTGGTAAAATTTCTTTGATATTACCTGCGTTTATTTGTGAAAAAAATGGAAATTTGGCGAAAATTTTGAAAATTTCGCAATTTACCAACTTTGAATTTTTATGCAATTAAATCACAGAGATATGTCACACAAAATACTTAATAAGTAACATTTCCCACATGTCTACTTTACATCAGCACAATTTTTGAACCAAATTTTTTTTTTTTGTTAGGGAGTTATAAGGGTTAAAATTTGACCAACAATTTCTCATTTTTACACCACCATTTTTTTTAGGGACCACATCTCATTTGAAGTCATTTTGAGGGGTCTATATGATAGAAAATAACCAAGTGTGACACCATTCTAAAAACTGCACCTCTCAAGGTGCTCAAAACCATATTCAAGAAGTTTATTAACCCTTCTGGTGCTTCACAGGAATTTTTGGAATGTTTTAAAAAAAAAATGAACATTTAACTTTTTTTCACAAAAAATTTACTTCAGCTCCAATTTGTTTTATTTTACCAAGGGTGACAGGAGAAAATGGACCCCAAACATTGTTGAACAATTTGTCCTGAGTACGCCGATACCCGACATGTGGGTAAACCACTGTTTGGGCGCATGGCAGAGAGCCACTGATGTGACTAAACATTGAAACCCCCCACAAGTGACACCATTTTGGAAACTAGACCCACTAAGGAACTTATCTAGATGTGTTGTGAGAACTGTGAATCCCCAAGTGTTTCACTACAGTTTATAACGCAGAGCCGTGAAAATAAAAAATCCTTTTTTTTCCACAAAAATTATATTTTAGCCCCCAGTTATGTATTTTTCCAAGGGTAACAGTTCAAATTGGACCCAAAAAGTTGTTGTCCAGTTTGTCCTGAGTACGCTGATACCCCATATGTGGGGGGAAACCACCATTTGAGCGCATGGCAGAGCTCGGAAGGGAAGGAGCGCCTAACCCTAATCCCAACCATAACCCTAACCACACCTCTGACCCTGACACACCCCTAACCCTAATCCCACCAGTAAATGTAATCCAAACCCTAACCCTAAATTTAGCCCCAACCTTAACTGTAGCCTTAACCCTAGCCCCAACCCTAACCCTAATGGGAAAATGGAAATAAATATGCAGCGCCCCAGAGACCTGGTCGTTGCAGTATGGCCCCAAGGCGAGTAGCGGTACGTCCGATGGCACTAAAGAGTTCTCCTGACCAGGTATCACCAGAACACATTACACTTCACACTCCGGCCACTAGAGGGAGAAAAAGGCTTTATTTATTGGGCCACTCCTCACACTGGTAAAACTAGGGGCTGGGGAGGAAGTTAGTCAGAAGCTGACTGGGTTGGAACCAGGCAACATCCCGTGGCAGGGGGTGTTGCAGGGAGAAGGCACAGGGGGTCCCTGTCAGGCGTGGGAACCTGGCAGGCGCCTAGCGAACAGAACAGAACGTAACGGAACCGCGCCTGCACACCTTGCGGCGGTATCCTAAGAAAGAGACAAGAGGGGAAGAATATTGTGGAACAGTGTAAACGAGATCAGCACAAAGGAGAGCCAGTAAGAGTCGTACCGAGAGAGGAAGGCAACATCTTACTGAAGCGCGTAGTCGGTGGCCGGATCACCATAGGAGTAACTGACTTCAGGCCTTACTTCAAACTTCGCTGGGCAGTTGATCATAGGTTGGCTGTCTACCTTTTACACCTACGAAGACATAGGGGGCAACATTGGGAGAGGGGCGTCTCTAGGGTCCCGGAAGACCTCCAAGCCTTCCTGTCAAACGGGTGGCGTCCTAGCCATACTATATCTGGGGGACATTAGAAACTAGCAACATCTGGAGCCAAAGAACAAGAGTGAGAGAGAGAAAGCTGTAGAGAACGAACGAAGGAGAACAGCAGTTGTGAGGACTATTCCGAATGCTCAGCAGGGTAGGACTACAACACACAGGCGCTATTGGTAGGCAACGATTTCCATCTGCGAGGGAAACTCTGGATGTGCCCATCGGACCGTCCGGTCTCTGATAGCCTGGTTGAACGTGCTCTGGACTGAGTGTACTGAAGCCTTCAGTAAAAGGTAAAGAGACTGCAACCCTGTGTCCTCGTTATTGCCTGCACCTCACACCATCTCCATCCACCTTACTGGGAAGCCCTGGGGACACACTTCACCTGTGGGAAGGTATACCATCGGCTGCTATTCCATCACCCCAGTGGAACCCACAGCAGCGTCGGTCACCCTGACCGAACACCACAGTTGGCGTCACGAACTACTGACAGACTGTACTACCATTTCCATTGGACGCCCCTTAGCAGGGTCACGACCGGGTCCAGCCACCGTGACAACCGCAGATCCGAAGGAGAAGGGACCGGTACCGAGTGACTAGTGGCCCTGTGTCTGGGGGCGCTCCAACTTGGCGTCACGAACAGGATCCTACTTAAGCCTGAGAAGCAGGTCATGTGTGCCTTGGAACTGTAATTGAAAAGTGTTGGACTGTGATTTATTGCAAAGACTGTGTGTTGCTATCTGCCGCAAGATTCCCGCCAAAACTGCCGCCATTATAGCGCCACGAGGGGTGCAGGAGAAGAAGAGGGGCGTAGAAGTGGGCGTGAATAAACTGGAGAGCGCGAAAAATAATGGCCGCCCAGTCTAAATACTTCTGCACTGTGAGGACGTGTCCGTCAGCAGCAGAGATCCGCCTCCTGATCCTCAATGGGGGGCGGAGGAACAAGAAACACAACCGCCCACGAAGAAGAGAGCGGGAAAGAGACCAGGAGGTGACCCACGTGGAGGACGCCATGGCCAGCAGCTCAGACCCAGACTGCGGGGTTGAAGCGGAGGGCTCCCCCAGCTACCCGGACGAGCCCAGCAGCCAAATCTCCAACAGTGGGACCGGTCTCCTGCAGAATGAGATGGAGGATCTCATGGAGCAGCTGCTCCAGTGGCGACTGGAGGCTAAGACCCCGTGCCAGGAGACGCCGGCGGAGGAGCCCCTGATCCTGGATCCTCTGCTATCACCGGAGCCGACCGCAAGGGAAAAAGTCGCCTTGATCGGTGAGTCTGTCGACCCCGTCCTGCCGGCGAAGGACCTGTTAATCGGCCCCGTCGCAGCGCCCCCTCTCCCTGGGACCCATAGACTCCAACGACTTCCCCAATGGGACCAACCCACGGGCATGGAGCACTTCCTGAAGGCCCCGATCTCGCCGCTTACCATGCCAGGCGAGGTCTACGCCGAGCGTATGGTGTGCCGCTGGGTGAACCCGGGGACGAACATTATGGGGTTTCCCGGAGTGCAGACGCAGGAAGGGGAATTGGTCGAGGCCCTTAGCTGGGAGCAATACCAGGCCCGGCTGGATCAGCAGTGGAAGGAGTCGGAGGAACATCGTCAGGCCCAGCGGGAGGCCCATTACCGGCGGGACCTTGCGGTGAAGGACCGGGCCCGCAAAGACCGTACCACCCACCAGGCCCCGCGCAGGCAGGGCACCGTTGTCGAGTTCCAGCTCCGCGGAGGATGGGGCTTTATTAAGGAGCCGGACCTATACTCCGAGGTCTTTGTGAGCCGGAGAGACGTGGAGTCCCATCTCAGAGAAGGCCACCCAGATCAGGATTTGTACAAGGGGGATGAGGTCACTTACACCCGGCACTTCGGAGAGAGGGGCTGGTTCGCCCTGAACGTGCGTAAGCAGTCAGCCTCCGGGTCATCATCCAGCAGAGCGGCAGAGAAGCCGTCCCCCATAGCGAGGGTGCCCCCTTGTGATCGGACCACGACTGTCACCGAGACCACGGTGGTGCTCCCCACATGTACCGTGGTGGAAACCACTACCTGCACTGTGAACACTGTCACTGCGGTGGTGCCCGAAAGCTCCACCTCTGGGGTGGCCAGTTCCTCGGTTGTTGCGGGATTCAGAACCATCGCCACTCAGACCCCGGATTGGAGCTCAGAATCTCCTGTCACTACACCGAGTGCCCGCGAGTACCCGGGAGGATGGCCCCGCCCACTGCTGCCGGTGGAGATGTCATGGTCACTAATGCCGAGGAAATAAACCTCGGAGACCCGATTTGTAAATAGTTAACTGTTACCTGCTGCTACTTCCAACCCGTCCAGGGTTAACTCCTAGGGATCCCTTTGTTGACCCGGGATCCCTATTGTTTTCTATTGTTTGTTTTTCTACTGTTCATCATTGTTTTAAAGACTGCCGAATCATGGACTGTGAATGATTCACAAACTGGCTTTGTAAATAGTTGCACCTTCTTAAAGGTGCCCCCTACTGGTTTTATAAGTCGAGGAAGACTTTGCGAAGACTTGCTGCAGAAGGACTTGCTTGCCGTGAACTTGCTTGCTGGAAAGAGAATCTGCACCAGAGACTTGGGTCCCTCTTAAAGGGAATGTTTGATGATAACTTTGATAAATGTTGAAACGTTAATAATGTTGAGGAATTTAGATAGTTTAATAATGTTAATAAAGGTTGAGGACAGGAAAGTTTGAAGTGAGCCCGTAGGGGTTAGAGAGAGAGTCCTCCTGAGAAACGTAGAAAGATGGTCGGCACAATGGCAGTAGGCTCAGCCAAGGAGCTAGGCGGTCCTGCATTGGTGAGGTTGGAATGGAAAGAAAGTTGAAATGTTGTAATAGTATTTTATGGTTGGCCATTAGTGGGTTCAGCGAATACGCCCTTAAAGGAAGAGTTAGTTTATGGTTCAAAAATTTGCACTTAGTAAGAATACCCGGCTGGGTACTGAAGGTTATTTATACTCTAAATGTTATTTAAAAATATTTAACTGTTATTTTTGTTTGTAATGTTCAAGTGTCCTTACCTCCCATAAAGGGAAGCACTTTTTCTATTTATTTGTTCATAGCATCCAAAAATTTTGTATGTCTTTCACTGCATTATATTGTTGTTCTTCTTACCAGTCCAGGAGTACTGGATTTAACCGGGGGGGAGTGCAGCGCCCCAGAGACCTGGTCGTTGCTGTATGGCCCCAAGGCGAGTAGCGGTACGTCGATGGCACTAAAGAGTTCTCCTGACCAGGTATCATCAGAACACATTACACTTCACACTCCGGCCACTAGGGGGAGAAAAAGGCTTTATTTATTGGGCCACTCCTCACACTGGTAAAACTAGGGGCTGGGGAGGAAGTTAGTCAGAAGCTGACTGGGTTGGAACCAGGCAACATCCCGTAGCAGGGGGTGTTGCGGGGAGAAGACACAGGGGGGTCCCTGTCAGGCTTGGGAACCTGGCAGGCGCCTAGCGAACAGAGCAGAACGTAACGGAACCGCGCCTGCACACCCTGCGGCGGTATCCTAAGAAAGAGACAAGAGGGGAAGAATATTGTGGAACAGTGAGAAACGAGATCAGCACAAAGGAGAGCCAGTAAGAGTCGTGCCGAGAGAGGAAGGCAACATCTTACTGAGGCGCGTAGTCGGTGGCCGGATCACCATAGGAGTAACTGACTTCAGGCCTTACTTCAAATTCCGCTGGACAGTTGATCATAGGTTGGCGGTCTACCTTTTACACCTACGAAGACATAGAGGGCAACATTGGGAGAGGGGCGTCTCTAGGGTCCCGGAAGACCTCCAAGCCTTCCCATCAAACGGGTGGCGTCCTAGCCATACTATATCTGGGGGACGTTAGAAACTAGCAACATCTGGAACCAAAGAACGAGAGTGAGAGAGAGAAAGCTGTAGAGAACGAACGAAGGAGAACAGCAGTTGTGAGGACTATTCCGAATGCTCAGCAGGGTAGGACTACAACACACAGGCGCTATTGGTAGGCAACGATTTCCATCTGCGAGGGAAACTCTGGATGTGCCCATCGGACCGGCCGGTCTCTGATAGCCCGGTTGAACGTGCTCTGGACTGAGTGTACTGAAGCCTTCAGTAAAAAGGTAAAGAGACTGCAACCTTGTGTCCTCGTTATTGCCTTCACCTCACACCATCTCCATCCACACTACTGGGAAGCCCTGGCGACATACTTCACCTGTGGGAAGTTATATCATCTGGCTGCCATTCCATCACCCCAGTGGACCCCACAGCAGCGTCGGTCACCCTGACCGAACACCACAGGTGGCGTCACGAACTACTGACAGACTGTACTACCATTTCCATTGGACGCCCCTTAGCAGGGTCACGACTGGGTCCAGCCACCGTGACAACCGCAGAACCGAAGGAGAAGGGACCGGTACCGAGTGACTAGTGGCCCTGTGTCTGGGGGCGCTCCAACTACATTTTTTTTAATTTTTCCCTAACTAAGGGGGTGATGAAGGGGGGTTTGATTTACTTTTCTAGCGGGTTTTCTAGCGGGTTTTTATGATTGGCAGCCGTCACACACTGAAAGACGCTTTTTATTGCAAAAAATATTTTTTGTGTTGCCACATGTTGAGAGCTGTAATTTTTCCATATTTGGGTCCACATAGTCATGTGAGGTCTTGTTTTTTGCGGGACGAGTACACGTTTTTATTGGTAATATTTTCTGGCACGTGACATTTTTTGATCGCTTTTTATTCTGATTTTTGTGAGGCAGAATGACCAAAAACCAGCTATTCATGAATTTCTTTTGGGGGAGGCGTTTATACCGTTCCACGTTTGGTAAAATTGATGAAGCAGTTTTATTCTTCGGGTCAGTACGATTACAGCGATACCTCATTTATATCATCTTTCCACCTCCTGTCGCCTCCAGCTCAAAAATATCTCCAGAATCCGTCCTTTCCTCAACCCTCAATCTACTAAAATGCTTGTGCACGCCCTCATGATCTCCCGCCTTGACTACTGCAACATCCTTTTTTGCGGCCTCCCTGCTAACACCCTTGCACCTCTCCAGTCCATCCTTAACTCTGCTGCCCGACTAATTAATCTCTCTCCTCGCTACTCCTCCGCTTCCCCCCTCTGCAAATCTCTTCACTGGCTCCCACTCCCTCAGCGTATCCAGTTCACATTACTAATACTGACCTACAAAGCCATCCACAACCTGTCTCCTCCATATATCTCTGAACTAATCTCCCAATATCTTCCCTCACGTGATCTCCGGTCCTCCCAAGACCTCCTTCTCTCCTCCACACTTATTCGCTCCTCATCCATTCGCCTCCAAGACTTCTCCCGAATATCCCCCATCCTCTGGAATTCTTTGCCCCAACACGTCCGACTATCAACCACATTCGGATCCTTCAGACGGAACCTGAAAACCCATCTCTTCAGGAAAGCCTATAGCCTGCACTGAGCCCGCTGCCTCCTCACCACCACCGGAGCTACCGCCTCACCAACACCGGAGCCACCGCCTCACCGACACCGGAGCCACCGCCTCACCAACACCGGAGCTACCGCCTCACCGACACCGGAGCCACCGCCTCACCGACACCGGAGCCACCGCCTCACCGACACCGGAGCCACCGCCTCACCAACACCGGAGCTACCGGCTCACCAACACCGGAGCCACCGCCTCACCGACACCGGAGCCACCGCCTCACCAACACCGGAGCTACCGCCTCACCGACACCGGAGCTACCGCCTCACCGACACCGGAGCCACCGCCTCACTGACACCGGAGCTACCGCCTCACCGACACCGGAGCTACCGCCTCACCAACACCGGAGCTACCGCCTCACCAACACCGGAGCTACCGCCTCACCAACACCGGAGCTGCCGCCTCACCAACACCGGAGCTACCGCCTCACCAACACCGGAGCTCCTGCAACCCTCAACATACCGTCTCCTTCCCCACCATCCTGTAGAATGTAAGCCCGCGGGGGAAGGGTCCTCACCCCTCTGTATCAGTCTGTCATTGTTATCTTACTGTAAGTGATATCTGTAATTTGTATGTAACCTCTTCTCATGTACAGACCATGGAATCAATGGTGCTAGAGAAATAAGTAATAATAATAATACTGAGCGTTGGACTTGTTATATTGTAGCTACATGATATTTAGTGGAATGTTCCATGTCACTGACAGAGGGGTATTGTACGGCCCCACAGACACATTCATTGTAGGGGTTTTACGTTCCATGGCGGCTGCGATTTGATTCTGAGATCGATGTCATTATTTTTCAGTACTATGCAAATTGTCTCTTCAGAGAGGAAGAGGACTAGAACTCTAGTGCCACCTATTGGAAGTAGCCATCCTAATGGAGCACACCCAGACGCAGGGCCGCGGGTTACTCGGTACCAGTCCTCTGCTGGCTCAGTTCTGGGGTTGTCACGGTGGCTGGACCCGGTCCGTGACCCTGCTAAGGGGCATCCAAGGAAAGGTGATACGAGTCTGTCAAGGGTTTGTGACGCCACCTGTTGTATTCGGTCAGGGTGACCAACGCTTCTTGGGGTCCGCTGGGGTGATGTGATGCAGCTGGATGGTATACCTTCCCACAGGTGAAGTATATCCCCAGGGCTTCCCAGTAAGGTGGATGGTGATGGTGTGAGGTGCAGTCAATAACGAGGACACAGGGTTGCAGTCTCTTTACCTCTTTACTGGTGACTTCAGGATCCTCAATCCAGAGCACTGTTAACAGGGCTGTCTGAGACCGGCCGGTCCGATGGGCACTTCCAGAGTTCCCTTTGCAGGTGCAAATCGTTGCCTACCACTAGCGCCTGTGTGTTGTAGTGCTTCCCTGCTGAGCATTCGGGATAGTCCTCACAACTTCTGTTCTCGTTCTTTCTCGTTCTTTCTCGTTCTTTCTATTCTCCGTCCCCCAGGTTTGTTATGGCTAGGACGCACCCGTTTGACGGGAAGGCTCGGAGCTCTTCCGGGACCCTAGAGATGCCCCTCTCCACGCGTTGCCCCCTATGTTTGCTTAGGTGATGTAAGGTAGACAGCCAACCTATAATTAACTGTCCTGCGGTATTTGAAGTAAGGCCTAGAGTCAGTTACTTCCTCGGTGTTCCGGCCACCGGCTACGCGCCTCAGTAGGATGTTGCCGTTCTCGGGGCACGACTCCTACTGGTTCTCCTTTGTGCTTTGATCTCGTTTCTCACTGTCCACAATATCCTTCGCTTCGTGTCCTTTCTTTGGATGCCGCCGCAAGGTAGTGCAGGCGCGGCTCCGTAACGTTCTGTTCTTGTCGCTAGGTACCTGCCAGGTTCCCACGCCTGACAGGGACCCCCCTGAATCTTCCCCCCACAACACCCCCTGCCACGGGATGTTGCCTGAACAAAACCCAGTCAGCTTCTGACTAACTTCCTATCCAACCCCTAGTTTTACCAGTGTGAGGAGTGGCCTAATAAATAAAACCTTTTGCTCCCCCTAGTGGCCGGAGTGTGAAGTGTAATGTGTGCTGGTGATACCTGGTCAGGAGAACTCCTTTAGTGTCATAAGACGTACCATCACTCCCCTTAGTGGCAGAGCGATACTACTGCAATGACCAGGTCTCTGGGGCGCTGCACTAACAGTCAATGTCAACCCTTTAAAGGGAATCTGTCACCGCCAAAATCGAGGGTGAGGTAAGTCCACCGCCATCAGGGGCTTATCTCCAGCATTCTGTAATGCATTCTGTAATGCTGTAGATAAGCCCCCGATATAACCTGAAAGATGAGAAAAAGAGGTTAGATTATATTCACCCAGGGGCGGTCCCGCTGCGGTCCGGTCCGATGGGCATCGCGGTCCGGTCCAGCGCCACCCATCTTCATCAGATCACGTCCTCTTCTTGTCTTCACTCTGCGGCTCCGGCGTACTTTGTCTGTCCTGTTGAGGGAGAGCAAAGTACTGCAGTGCGCAGGCGCTGGACCTCTCTTGACGTTTCCGGCGCTTGCGCACTGCAGTACTTTGCTCTCTCTCAACAGGACAAAGTACGCCGGAGCCGCAGCGTGAAGAGCAGAAGAGGACGTGATCATAAGAAGAGAGGAGGCCCCGGACCGGACCGCAGCGGGACCGCCCCTGAATGAGTATAGTCTAACCTCTTTTTCTCATCTTTCAGGGTACATCTGGGGCTTATCTACAGCATTACAGAATGCATTACAGAATGCTGGAGATAAGCCCCTGATGCAGGTGGGCTTACCTCACCCTCGATTTTGGGGTGACAGGTTCCCTTTAATGAGCCTTGCCTCTCACCCAGCCAAACCAGAATCTCCACTTTGCACTGACGAGGGGCAGTACTCCGGAACACAGTGTCTGCAAATTGAGATTCTGGTTTGGCTTTTATCCTAAGTCATGTGACAAGGCTCGTTAAAGGGTCGACATTGACTGTTAGGATTGCTACTTCCTATATGTGGCACTAGAGTTCTAGTCCTCCTCTCTTAAGAGACCATTTGCATATTTCCCAGAGGAGCATTGTGGCTTTAAGTGTCCTCATCTCGACATGCTTAACATGTCACTCTCCACAAGGAGAAACAATACTACTTGGATCCCCTTCTTCAGTACGAGATATTGAATGGTTGGGGTCATCGTGGTGTGGAGCCCCCAGGACTATAAAGACCCTCCAGGACTCACCACTGACTCCCCAGAAATATTTACAAGATCTCAAGGGGCAAGATACAAAACCAAGAAGGTGAACATGCAGCAGAAGAACCAAAGTCAAGAAGGTGGTGTCACCGAACTCATTGAAGAATCCAACAGGACAGAGTGTGGACGGACAGGTTTCCAGAGGTCACAAGGCTGGGCATCAGCAGATCGTATTCTTGGTGATGGTCTTCTGTCCCGTGACCTCTGCACCTGTGGATGGGATGTTATGGATGATGATGATGTCACTGGTGATCCTCCAGATCCATCCCCGGCATTGTGTAATGTGAGCGCCGACGTCCCCGGCAGTGATGTCTCACCTGTCACTTCCTCACACCTGTAATACACCAGTGTTTGTCCTGAGGTGACTCACAGTGGACAAGGCATGTGGAGCGCCATGACTCACAGAGGTGTGCATTCCTGGTCACACTTCCTGGGCCATACCATTCAGGCTCTCCCCCTCTTTGTGCAGTTATCTAGAGATGTTCTGTGACTGGTCAGTACAAACATGATGACTGGTGAGCGAGGTCTACACAGAGGTCGAGCTCCAAATACTGAACCTGGGACTAACGCTGACCCCATCCAAGACACGTAGCCGCCCCAGTGTCAACAACACTAGGAATCATTGCACCCCAGCATGTTGTATGAGGCCCTGGGCACAAGGGCCCCGCTGCAAACATCTCCATCATTGTGAGGTCTTTCCATGGGAGGCTGCATCCTCAGTGGACATTATAAATTGCCGCCATGTTAGGACCCGGAGAGGGAAGAAAATATCAGCACTCCTAAATATCGGACATCAGGACTCTCGTCCACACTAGAATAGGGGCAAGGTGCACAGCTATATAAATGTGACATAAGTAAGGAGGGTGCAAAGAGCAGTAATAAACAGAACCAGAGAAAATATATATAGAAAAAGCATCACTGCATAATATGCACACCATCCAAATAATAACAAATATACAAAGAAAAAATATATAATTTATTAATGCACTTAAAACACACCAAACAATAAATAAAACATACTTAAAAACCGACACAAAACATAACAGGTTGAATCATATACAAAATAAGGCAACCACCAAATCCTAACCTAACTGGCTCATATGATGGTATCCCATGCGGCCATAACAGGGTAGAAGCCACTAATAAGGGTCCAACAGGGGAAAGTAAGTGTATTCCCACAAATGCATGGCCTAGGCTAGATAGGAAACCAAAGTCCTAGAATAAACAGGACAAAGGAAAGGCAATCAGCCATATAAGCAGCACCAATAAAGACTCATAATGAGATCCCAAAGTGCATACAACCTGGTGTAAACCGATATCCCACGCGTATCGCCCGGCAAACCGGGCTTCCTCAGGAAGTGTGTGGAAAAGCGCAAATGTAGGGCTTATATACATACGACATAAATGACAAACAACACACCGGTGTGCAAGGCCCGGCCAACCGGAAGGAGCAGGAGAGTCGCGCGGTCATATGACATAGCAAGAGCTAATGAAACATAAGGCTGACACATCGCATACAGATGAAGCACCGCCTCCCATCAGGAGAACAAAAGAGCAGGCGCCTGCGCGGACACCCAATAGCAAGCCGCACAGACGCTGAGGCCGGCACCATGGGAACCAGCGGCACCCCAGGCTCCACCTCCCATAAGGAGAGTAGGAGAGCAAGCGCCTGCGCGGACATAAGATAACAAGCTGCACAGACGCTAAAGCCGGCACCATGGAGACCACACGGCACCCAAAACAGGGCCAGCCGGGCGTGTCCACGGAGCCGGTGTGCCAGCAAAACTCCGCCCCCAATCGGGACCCGGAGGAAAGAAGCACCCATGTAAAAAAAATAGAGAAACATGGATAGGGCGGTGACAAAAAACAATAACACCGCAAGAATAGCCTAGCCCCCAAGGTGGATATATCCAAACAATAGCCCATGTGAAAGATCCCCAATAAATGGCTAAATCTAAAAATAGATAAGCCACCAACAGACACATGGGCAGATTGCCTGATAGTACCCAGATGGCAACCATAAGCCAAGATCTAATATAGCATATATAAGATGTAAACCAAAGGGCAAGGGAGAGCACGCATAACCCCAATAGACCCCAGGGCAAGGGGGAGAGGGGATTTTTTAGACCATATACCATGTACATCCAATCATACATCAAGCACTCTCCGGAGAGTTCACCACAAGCAGCCACATATATAAAGCACACAATATAAATATATTGAGCATAAGTCCAGAATGATTCAAACCAACTTTATTATATCTTACAACATCCCATAATATAAAGGTCTACATGTTAGTATAAAATGCTATTACAATTTCCATGAATGAGTAAGGCATGTACAGTAGGGCATAATAACCCAAGGCACAAAAGGGGGAAGGGGGGGGGAAGGGGGAGAGGTGGAGCGGGCTCAGAGCATATAAATATAATATAAAGAAAAAAATAATAAAAATAAAAATAATAATAACCCAGCATGGAATAGAAAGCCATTAACCTGCCTAATGAGCCAGTACTAAAGGCTAACAATATCCCAGAGCCAAAGTGGCTTATCCACCTACCTAATGAGGCAGTCCTAAAAACCTATATAATAATAGGACCCAAACATCCAAGTATCTGTAATAACCTGTAAAAGAGGCCATAATAAGCCCTGATTGGCAGCCCTGGTTGGCAGATCTAGTTGGGGGACCTGGTTGGCAGCCCTGGTTGAAGGACCTGGTTGGCAGCCCTTTTTGGCAGACCTGGTTGGGGGACCAGGTTGGCGGACCTGGTTGGGGGACCTGGTTGGTGGCCCTGGTTCCCGGCCCTGGTTGGCGGCCCTGGTTGGTGGCTCTGATTGGCAGACCTAGTTGGGGGACCTGGTTGGCGGCCGTGGTTGGTGGCCCTGGTTAGCAGCCCTGATTGGTGGCTGTGGTTAGCTGCCCTGGTTTGCAGCTGGAGGTCACGGGAAGGACAGGTTTCCTGGTGTTTTGCTCATCTTCTATCTTTCTTTCCAGAGATCTTGGCCGCTGCTTACAGTCACTTGAAACATTCATCAACTTGGCAAAAACTGCATCTTGTCCCCAAGAGCCAAGGATTTCCAGGGACCAAAAATCTGCACAAGTCCGAACTCCTCCGCACCCCAAACATAACCCGCCATCATCCAACTGCAGATACTGTAACACTGAAATAACAGCAAAACTAGGAAGAGGAAACCGGACCACAGGCTGTGCTGGTGATCAGTGATGTATACAGTCCTGGTGATCAGTGGTGTATACAGTCCTGGGGATCAGTGATGTATACAGTCCTGGTGATCAGTGTTGTATACAGTCCTGGGGATCAGTGATGTATACAGTCCTGGTGATCAGTGGTGTATACAGTCCTGGTGATTAGTGGTGTATACAGTCCTGGTCGTCAATGGTGTATACAGTTCTGGGGATCAGTGGTGTATACAGTCCTGGTGATCAGTGTTGTATACAGTCCTGGGGATCAGTGATGTATACAGTCCTGGTGATCAGTGGTGTATACAGTCCTGGGGATCAGTGATGTATACAGTCCTGGTGATCAGTGTTGTATACAGTCCTGGGGATCAGTGATGTATACAGTCCTGGTGATCAGTGGTGTATACAGTCCTGGTGATTAGTGGTGTATACAGTCCTGGTCGTCAATGGTGTATACAGTTCTGGGGATCAGTGGTGTATACAGTCCTGGTGATCAGTGTTGTATACAGTCCTGGGGATCAGTGATGTATACAGTCCTGGTGATCAGTGGTGTATACAGTCCTGGTGATTAGTGGTGTATACAGTCCTGGTGTGCAGTGGTATATACAGTCCTGGGGATCAGTGGAGGATACAGTCCTAGGGATAAGTGGTGTATACAGTCCTGGTGGTCAGTGTTGTATACAGTCCTGGGGATCAGTGATGTATACAGTCCTGGTGATCAGTGGTGTATACAGTCCTGGTGATTAGTGGTGTATACAGTCCTGGTCGTCAATGGTGTATACAGTTCTGGTGATCAGTGGTGTATACAGTCCTGGTGATTAGTGGTGTATACAGTCCTGGTGTGCAGTGGTGTATACAGTTCTGGTGATCAGTGGTGTATACAGTCCTGGTGATCAGTGGTATATACAGTCCTGGTGTGCAGTGGTATATACAGTGTAACGGAGAAACGGGGTCAGTGGGTGCTCTCGTTCGCTGGCCCGGCTGTCTTTAGCAAGACTGCATGGACCACAGCTCATACCACTGAACGCCCGCTCTATCTCCCAGTGGGCAATACACTACACAAACAACACAGGGTTAAGGTAAAACAGGGCGGCAATACTTTATTGAACCACAGCACACAATAGCAAACAGAACAATCCCAACATGGCTGCAATTGCTTGATTACATGGGCGCATATAAAAGATCACTGCGTCTCCACGTATTTCCAGTATGACATGATGTCAGAGCTCCCAGGGTCGCTACTCCATCTGTGGATGCATGCACAGAGAAGAGGTAACAACAAGCATAGGGAGATGACCAAGAACTGTGCATAGAGTCCATACAAGGTCCAAAGCCAGTTGACACGAGAGTCACTACCTGGCTTATCTGACCATCTCCATGGAACCAGGTGACCAGCGGGTCCCAAACCTGGCTTTCTCCAAACATATCCATGGTTCAGAGATGGTCACTGGATCAGATCTGTGTCCTCCCAACCGGCCAAAAACCCCTGGTTAGGAACAGCCCATTCTTCAATAAAACTTCCCCACATTCAGTGACAAGGCAAGCTAAACACAGAGTGAAGGGGGGTCAACGCCCACCCTATACGTGCTGGCAGAGAAACTAAACTTATATGATATTTCATACAATATCGTGACACCTCCCCCTTCTGGTGTGCGCTACAGAGGCAGAACCCCTTGGTATGCCTCCATGCGCACCTTAGTAGGTTCACCCTGGTGGGACAGTCCATCTGCATTTCCATCCTCCCTGCCCGTTTTGTGACAATGGTGAAGTCAAACCCCTGAAGGGCAAGGCTCCAGCGTAGCAACCTGCCGTTGGTTCCACACATGGCGTTTAGCCAGCGCAGAGGGTGGTGGTCGGTCACCACAGTGAAGGTGCGACCGTACTAGTTGGGTTGCAAGCGCTGCAGGGCCCAGACTATGGCCAGGCACTCCTTCTCGATGGTGGAGTAGGCCACTTCCCTCGGCAAAAGTTTCCGGCTCTTGGTCCTCCGAGTCAACTTGGCTGAGCACAGCACCAAGGCCAAACTCGCTGGCGTCGGTCTGCACCAAGAACGGTCAACTGCTGTCGACTGCTTTCAACACAGGGGCGTTGCACAGTGCTGTTTTCAATGCCTGGAAGGCCCCCTCACAGCCATCGGTCCAGTTGATGATGTGGGGTAGCTTCTTCCTGGTGAGGTCCGTCAAGGGTTTTGCCATGCTACTATAGTGCTGTACGAAGCGCCTATAGTACCCTGCAGTGCCCAGGAAGGATATCACCTGTTTCTTGGTCCTGGGGGTGGGCCAGTTCACGATCGCTCCCACTTTCTCAGGCTCTGGCTTTAGGGTGCCCCCGCCTACCTGGTGCCCCAGGAAGTGGACCTCACTCATGCCCATCTGGCACTTTCCCGGCTTGATAGTCAGTCCAGCTCGGTGAATTCACCTGAGCACCTCCTCGAGATGCTGCAGGTGTTCATCCCAGGAGGAACTGAAGATGGCAATGTCATCCAAGTACGCCGTGGCGTACTCCTCCAGTCCCTGAAGCAGGAGGTTGAGCATCTGCTGGAAAGTGGCAGGGGCATTCTTCATGCCGAAGGGCATGACTGTGGACTCGTACAGTCCAAAGGGTGTGATAAAGGTGGACTTCTCCTGCGCCTCGGGTCTCAGGGGAATCTGCCAGTAACCTCAACTCAGATCCATTATTGTCAGGTACTCTGCGCCAGCTAACCTCTCAAGCAGCTCCTCGATGTGCGGCATTGGGTGCGCGTCAGAGGTTATGATGGCGTTGAGCCCCCTGTAGTCCACGCAGAACCGGGTGGACCGGTCTTTCTTTGGCACGAGAACTACAGGTGAGGCCCACGCGCTCTTTAACCGTCGAATCACCCCCAGCTGTAACATCTCATCAATCTCCTGGTGCATAATCTGCTGCACCTGGTCAGAGATTCGATAGGGTGTTCGTCGTAGTGGGGCGTGTTTCCCGGTGTCCACCTCGTGGACTGCTAACTCAGTCCTCCCAGGTCGGTTGGAGAACATAACCCGGAAGGGTTCCAGTGTGGTTTGCAACTGCACCCGCTGGGGTTCAGTTAACAAGGCGCTTACCTCCACGTCCTCAATGGACCCACCGGCCTTGGCTTGGGCCAGCATGTCCAGGAGGGTGTCTTCCTCCCCATCCTCGGGTAAGCTGCGGACCGGTAGGACAAAAGGTTCACGTTCGTGATAAGCCTTCATCATGTTGACGTGAAAGGCCTTTCGCCTACCCCGAGCGTGGTCCAGCGTGACCACGTAGGTGACCGGGTTGAGCTGTTGGTGGACAACGTACGGGCCCTCCCAGGCTGCTTGAAGCTCATCCTTTGGTACGGGGACCAGCACCCACACCTTTTAACCCACGTGGTGGGTCCGCTCCCGGGCGTTCTGGTCGTACCAGTGCTTTTGGTCAGCCTGAGCCTGCGTCATGTTGTCATGCACCAACTGCGTCAAGGTCTGCATCTTGTCACGGAAGCGCATGACATACTCCACTATGGACACTTCAGAAGGGTTCGGCTCCTCTTCCCAGGATTCTCTTACCAACCCAAGGGGTCCCCGGACTCGCCTGCCGTACAGGAGCTCGAAGGGGGAGAACCCCGTCGAGGTCTGCGGAACCTCTCAGTAAGCGAATAGCAGGTGTGGGAGGTACCGCTCCCAGTCGCGCCCTTGGGTCTCAACCAGCATGCATAGCATCTGTTTGAGGGTACCATTGAAGCGTTTACACAAGCCATTGGTCTGTCATCACTCCGCTACAGAACATATCATAGTCATAACAAACCCAGCATTCATCTCGCATTAACATTGGCATTCTAATGAGATCAAATATGTCCTATTTGTGATGCATAATTACAGAGAAATCCCTACTTTTTACCTGATGGAGTTAAAAGCTCATGTTTAGAGTGGCTGACAGAACAGCCGAGGAATGTTAGCAATATGTATTTTTCCTTTTTCTAGCATAAATCGTTGGCCCAATATCTTACAATAATGGAACAAAGGACTTCTTGCATTTACAGAAGGGAACCAGACCGGTTTTGGCTGGCACAACTTTCCACTGCAGCTATGCCAGTCGTAAATACCTTTCTTCAATAAAACTCCCCCACATGCATTGACAAGGCAAGCTCTTGCCTGAGTGAAAGGGAAGGGGGGGGGGGGTTTAGCCCACAGCCTGGGCTAACAAGAGAAACTAAACTTATATGATATTTCATACAATATCGTGACAGGAACTGTGCAGTGCATATATACAGGACAGGAGGAGTGGTACTGTGCAGTGTATATATACAGGACAGGAGGAGTGGTGCTGTACAGTGTATATATACAGGACAGGAGGAGTGGTACTGTGCAGTGTATATATACAGGAGAAGTGGTACTGTGCAGTGTATTTATACAGGAGGAGTGGTACTGTGCAGTGTATATATACAGGAGGAGTGGTACTGTGCAGTGTATTTATACAGGAGGAGTGGTACTGTGCAGTGTATATATACAGGAGGAGTGGTACTGTGCAGTGTATATATATACAGGAGGAGTGGTACTGTGCAGTGTATATATACAGGACAGGAGGAGTGGTACTGTGCAGTGTACAGGTCCTTCTCAAAAAATTAGCATATAGTGTTAAATTTCATTATTTACCATAATGTAATGATTACAATTAAACTTTCATATATTATAGATTCATTATCCACCAACTGAAATTTGTCAGGTCTTTTATTGTTTTAATACTGATGATTTTGGCATACAACTCCTGATAACCCAAAAAACCTGTCTCAATAAATTAGCATATCAAGAAAAGGTTCTCTAAACGACCTATTACCCTAATCTTCTGAATCAACTAATTAACTCTAAACACATGCAAAAGATACCTGAGGCTTTTATAAACTCCCTGCCTGGTTCATTACTCAAAACCCCCATCATGGGTAAGACTAGCTACCTGACAGATGTCAAGAAGGCCATCATTGACACCCTCAAGCAAGAGGGTAAGACCCAGAAAGAAATTTCTCAACAAATAGGCTGTTCCCAGAGTGCTGTATCAAGGCACCTCAATGGTAAGTCTGTTGGAAGGAAACAATGTGGCAGAAAACGCTGTACAACGAGAAGAGGAGACCGGACCCTGAGGAAGATTGTGGAGAAGGACGGATTCCAGACCTTGGGGAACCTGAGGAAGCAGTGGACTGAGTCTGGTGTGGAAACATCCAGAGCCACCGTGCACAGGCGTGTGCAGGAAATGGGCTACAGGTGCCGCATTCCCCAGGTAAAGCCACTTTTGAACCATAAACAGCGGCAGAGGCGCCTGACCTGGGCTACAGAGAAGCAGCACTGGACTGTTGCTAAGTGGTCCCAAGTACTTTTTTCTGATGAAAGCAAATTTTGCATGTCATTCGGAAATCAAGGTGCCAGAGTCTGGAGGAAGACTGGGGAGAAGGAAATGCCAAAATGCCTGAAGTCCAGTGTCAAGTACCCACAGTCAGTGATGGTGTGGGGGGCCATGTCAGCTGCTGGTGTTGGTCCACTGTGTTTCATCAAGGGCAGGGTCAATGCAGCTAGCTATCAGGAGATTTTGGAGCACTTCATGCTTCCATCGGCTGAAATGCTTTATGGAGATGAAGATTTCATTTTTCAGCACGACCTGGCACCTGCTCACAGTGCCAAAACCACTGGTAAATGGTTTACTGACCATGGTATTACTGTGCTCAATTGGCCTGCCAACTCTCCTGACCTGAACCCCATAGAGAATCTGTGGGATATTGTGAAGAGAAAGTTGAGAGACGCAAGACCCAACACTCTGGATGAGCTTAAGGCCGCTATTGAAGCATCCTGGGCCTCCATAACCTCTCAGCAGTGTCACAGGCTGATTGCCTCCATGCCACGCCGCATTGAAGCAGTCATTTCTGCCAAAGGATTCCCGGCCAAGTATTGAGTGCATAACTGAACATTATTATTTGATGGTTTTTTTGTTTGTTATTAAAAAACACTTTTATTTGATTGGATGGGTGAAATATGCTAATTTTTTGAGAAGGACCTGTATATATACAGGAGGAGCGGTACTGTGCAGTATATATACAGGAGGAGTGGTGCTGTGCAGTGTATATATACAGGAGGAGTGGTACTGTGCAGAGTATATATACAGGAGGAGTGGTACTGTGCAGTGTATATATACAGGAGGAGTGGTACTGTGCAGTATATATATACAGGGGGAGTAGTACTGTGCAGTATATATACAGGAGGAGTGGTGCTGTGCAGTGTATATATACAGGAGGAGTGGTACTGTGCAGAGTATATATACAGGAGGAGTGGTACTGTGCAGTGTATATATACAGGAGGAGTGGTGCTGTGCAGTGTATATATACAGGAGGAGTGGTACTGTGCAGTGTATATATACAGGAGGAGTGGTACTGTGCAGAGTATATATACAGGAGGAGTGGTACTGTGCAGTGTATATATACAGGAGGAGTGGTACTGTGCAGTGTATATATACAGGAGGAGTGGTACTGTGCAGTGTATATATATACAGGAGGAGTGGTACTGTGCAGTTTATATATACAGGGGGAGTAGTACTGTGCAGTATATATACAGGAGGAGTGGTGCTGTGCAGTGTATATATACAGGAGGAGTGGTACTGTGCAGAGTATATATACAGGAGGAGTGGTACTGTGCAGTGTATATATACAGGAGGAGTGGTGCTGTGCAGTGTATATATACAGGAGGAGTGGTACTGTGCAGTGTATATATACAGGAGGAGTGGTACTGTGCAGAGTATATATACAGGAGGAGTGGTACTGTGCAGTGTATATATACAGGAGGAGTGGTACTGTGCAGTGTATATATACAGGAGGAGTGGTACTGTGCAGTGTATATATATACAGGAGGAGTGGTACTGTGCAGTTTATATATACAGGAGGAGTGGTACTGTGTAGTGTATATATACAGGAGGAGTGGTACTGGGCAGTGTATATATACAGGAGGAGTGGTACTGTGCAGTGTATATATACAGGAGGAGTGGTACTGTGCAGTGTATATATATACAGGAGGAGTGGTACTGTGCAGTTTATATATACAGGAGGAGTGGTACTGTGTAGTGTATATATACAGGAGGAGTGGTACTGTGCAGTGTATATATACAGGAGGAGTGGTACTGTGCAGTGTATATATACAGGAGGAGTGGTACTGTGCAGTGTATATATATACAGGAGGAGTGGTACTGTGCAGTTTATATATACAGGAGGAGTGGTACTGTGCAGTATATATATACAGGAGGAGTGGTACTGGGCAGTGTATATATACAGGAGGAGTGGTACTGTGCAGTGTATATATACAGGAGGAGTGGTACTGTGCAGTGTATATATACAGGAGGAGTGGTACTGTGCAGAGTATATATACAGGAGGAGTGGTACTGTGCAGTGTATATATACAGGAGGAGTGGTACTGTGCAGTTTATATATACAGGAGGAGTGGTACTGTGCAGTGTATATATACAGGAGGAGTGGTACTGTGCAGTGTATATATACAGGAGGAGCGGTACTGTGCAGTGTATATATACAGGAGGAGTGGTACTGTGCAGAGTATATATACAGGAGGAGTGGTACTGTGCAGTGTATATATACAGGAGGAGTGGTACTGTGCAGAGTATATATACAGGAGGAGTGGTACTGTGCAGTGTATATATACAGGAGGAGTGGTACTGTGCAGTTTATATATACAGGAGGAGTGGTACTGTGCAGTGTATATATACAGGAGGAGTGGTACTGTGCAGAGTATATATACAGGAGGAGTGGTACTGTGCAGTATATATATACAGGAGGAGTGGTACTGTGCAGTGTATATATACAGGAGGAGTGGTACTGTGCAGAGTATATATACAGGAGGAGTGGTACTGTGCAGTGTATATATACAGGAGGAGTGGTACTGTGCAGAGTATATATACAGGAGGAGTGGTACTGTGCAGTGTATATATACAGGAGGAGTGGTACTGTGCAGAGTATATATACAGGAGGAGTGGTACTGTGCAGTTTATATATACAGGAGGAGTGGTACTGTGCAGTGTATATATACAGGAGGAGTGGTGCTGTGCAGTGTATATATACAGGAGGAGTGGTACTGTGCAGTGTATATATACAGGAGGAGTGGTACTGTGCAGAGTATATATACAGGAGGAGTGGTACTGTGCAGTGTATATATACAGGAGGAGTGGTACTGTGCAGAGTATATATACAGGAGGAGTGGTACTGTGCAGTTTATATATACAGGAGGAGTGGTGCTGTGCAGTTTATATATACAGGAGGAGTGGTACTGTGCAGTTTATATATACAGGAGGAGTGGTACTGTGCAGTGTATATATACAGGAGGAGTGGTACTGTGCGGTGTATATATACAGGAGGAGTGGTACTGTGCAGTGTATATATACAGGAGGAGTGGTACTGTGCGGTGTATATATACAGGAGGAGTGGTACTGTGCAGTGTATATATACAGGAGGAGTGGTACTGTGCAGTGTATATATACAGGAGGAGTGGTACTGTGCAGTGTATATATACAGGAGGAGTGGTACTGTGCAGTTTATATATACAGGAGGAGTGGTACTGTGCAGTATATATATACAGGAGGAGTGGTACTGTGCAGTGTATATATACAGGAGGAGTGGTACTGTGCAGTGTATATATACAGGAGGAGTGGTACTGTGCAGTATATATATACAGGAGGAGTGGTACTGTGCAGTGTATATATACAGGAGGAGTGGTACTGTGCAGAGTATATATACAGGAGGAGTGGTACTGTGCAGTGTATATATACAGGAGGAGTGGTACTGTGCAGTGTATATATACAGGAGGAGTGGTACTGTGCAGTTTATATATACAGGAGGAGTGGTACTGTGCAGTGTATATATACAGGAGGAGTGGTACTGTGCGGTGTATATATACAGGAGGAGTGGTACTGTGCAGTGTATATATACAGGAGGAGTGGTACTGTGCGGTGTATATATACAGGAGGAGTGGTACTGTGCAGTGTGTATATACAGGAGGAGTGGTACTGTGCGGTGTATATATACAGGAGGAGTGGTACTGTGCAGTTTATATATACAGGAGGAGTGGTGCTGTGCAGTTTATATATACAGGAGGAGTGGTACTGTGCAGTTTATATATACAGGAGGAGTGGTACTGTGCAGTGTATATATACAGGAGGAGTGGTACTGTGCGGTGTATATATACAGGAGGAGTGGTACTGTGCAGTGTATATATACAGGAGGAGTGGTACTGTGCGGTGTATATATACAGGAGGAGTGGTACTGTGCAGTGTATATATACAGGAGGAGTGGTACTGTGCAGTGTATATATACAGGAGGAGTGGTACTGTGCAGTGTATATATACAGGAGGAGTGGTACTGTGCAGTTTATATATACAGGAGGAGTGGTACTGTGCAGTATATATATACAGGAGGAGTGGTACTGTGCAGTGTATATATACAGGAGGAGTGGTACTGTGCAGTGTATATATACAGGAGGAGTGGTACTGTGCAGTATATATATACAGGAGGAGTGGTACTGTGCAGTGTATATATACAGGAGGAGTGGTACTGTGCAGAGTATATATACAGGAGGAGTGGTACTGTGCAGTGTATATATACAGGAGGAGTGGTACTGTGCAGTGTATATATACAGGAGGAGTGGTACTGTGCAGTTTATATATACAGGAGGAGTGGTACTGTGCAGTGTATATATACAGGAGGAGTGGTACTGTGCGGTGTATATATACAGGAGGAGTGGTACTGTGCAGTGTATATATACAGGAGGAGTGGTACTGTGCGGTGTATATATACAGGAGGAGTGGTACTGTGCAGTGTGTATATACAGGAGGAGTGGTACTGTGCGGTGTATATATACAGGAGGAGTGGTACTGTGCAGTGTATATATACAGGAGGAGTGGTACTGTGCAGTTTATATATACAGGAGGAGTGGTACTGTGCAGTGTATATATACAGGAGGAGTGGTACTGTGCGGTGTATATATACAGGAGGAGTGGTACTGTGCAGTGTATATATACAGGAGGAGTGGTACTGTGCGGTGTATATATACAGGAGGAGTGGTACTGTGCAGTGTATATATACAGGAGGAGTGGTACTGTGCAGTGTATATATACAGGAGGAGTGGTACTGTGCAGTGTATATATACAGGAGGAGTGGTACTGTGCAGTTTATATATACAGGAGGAGTGGTACTGTGCAGTATATATATACAGGAGGAGTGGTACTGTGCAGTGTATATATACAGGAGGAGTGGTACTGTGCAGTGTATATATACAGGAGGAGTGGTACTGTGCAGTATATATATACAGGAGGAGTGGTACTGTGCAGTGTATATATACAGGAGGAGTGGTACTGTGCAGTGTATATATACAGGAGGAGTGGTACTGTGCAGTGTATATATACAGGAGGAGTGGTACTGTGCAGTGTATATATACAGGAGGAGTGGTACTGTGCAGAGTATATATACAGGAGGAGTGGTACTGTGCAGTGTATATATACAGGAGGAGTGGTACTGTGCAGTGTATATATACAGGAGGAGTGGTACTGTGCAGTGTATATATACAGGAGGAGTGGTACTGTGCAGTTTATATATACAGGAGGAGTGGTACTGTGCAGTGTATATATACAGGAGGAGTGGTACTGTGCAGTGTATATATACAGGAGGAGTGGTACTGTGCAGTGTATATATACAGGAGGAGTGGTACTGTGCAGTGTATATATACAGGAGGAGTGGTACTGTGCAGAGTATATATACAGGAGGAGTGGTACTGTGCAGTGTATATATACAGGAGGAGTGGTACTGTGCAGTGTATATATACAGGAGGAGTGGTACTGTGCAGTGTGTATATACAGGACAGGAGGAGTGGTACTGTGCAGTGTATATATACAGGAGGAGTGGTACTGTGCAGTGTATATATACAGGAGGAGTGGTACTGTGCAGTGTATATATACAGGAGGAGTGGTACTGTGCAGTGTATATATACAGGAGGAGTGGTACTGTGCAGTGTATATATACAGGAGGAGTGGTACTGTGCAGAGTATATATACAGGAGGAGTGGTACTGTGCAGTGTATATATACAGGAGGAGTGGTACTGTGCAGAGTTTATATACAGGAGGAGTGGTGCTGTGCAGTGTATATATACAGGAGGAGTGGTACTGTGCAGAGTATATATACAGGAGGAGTGGTACTGTGCAGTTTATATATACAGGAGGAGTGGTACTGTGCAGTGTATATATACAGGAGGAGTGGTACTGTGCAGAGTATATATACAGGAGGAGTGGTACTGTGCAGTGTATATATACAGGAGGAGTGGTACTGTGCAGAGTATATATACAGGAGGAGTGGTACTGTGCAGTGTATATATACAGGAGGAGTGGTACTGTGCAGAGTTTATATACAGGAGGAGTGGTGCTGTGCAGTTTATATATACAGGAGGAGTGGTACTGTGCAGTGTATATATACAGGAGGAGCGGTACTGTGCAGTGTATATATACAGGAGGAGTGGTACTGTGCAGTGTATATATACAGGAGGAGGGGTACTGTGCAGTGTATATATACAGGAGGAGTGGTACTGTGCAGTTTATATATACAGGAGGAGTGGTACTGTGCAGTATATATATACAGGAGGAGTGGTACTGTGCAGTGTATATATACAGGAGGAGGGGTACTGTGCAGTGTATATATACAGGAGGTTCTGTACTGTGCAGTGTATATATACAGGAGGAGTGGTACTGTGCAGTGTATATATACAGGAGGAGGGGTACTGTGCAGTGTATATATACAGGAGGAGTGGTACTGTGCAGTTTATATATACAGGAGGAGTGGTACTGTGCAGTGTATATATACAGGAGGAGTGGTACTGTGCAGTGTATATATACAGGACAGGAGGAGTGGTACTGTGCAGTGTATATATACAGGAGGAGTGGTACTGTGCAGTGTATATATACAGGAGGAGTGGTACTGTGCAGTGTATATATACAGGAGGAGTGGTACTGTGCAGTGTATATATACAGGAGGAGTGATACTGTGCAGTGTATATATACAGGAGGAGTGGTACTGTGCAGTGTATATATACAGGAGGAGTGGTACTGTGCAGTGTATATATACAGGAGGAGTGGTACTGTGCAGTTTATATATACAGGAGGAGTAGTACTGTGCAGTGTGTATATACAGGACAGGAGGAGTGGTACTGTGCAGTATATATATACAGGAGGAGTGGTACTGTGCAGTGTATATATACAGGAGGAGTGGTACTGTGCAGTATATATATACAGGAGGAGTGGTACTGTGCAGTGTATATATACAGGAGGAGTGGTACTGTGCAGTATATATACAGGAGGAGTGGTACTGTGCAGTATATATATACAGGAGGAGTGGTACTGTGCAGTATATATATACAGGAGGAGTGGTACTGTGCAGTATATATACAGGAGGAGTGGTACTGTGCAGTATATATATACAGGAGGAGTGGTTCTGTGCAGTATATATACAGGAGGAGTGGTACTGTGCAGTATATATATACAGGAGGAGTGGTACTGTGCAGAGTATATATACAGGAGGAGTGGTACTGTGCAGTGTATATATACAGGACAGGAGGAGTGGTACTGTGCAGTGTATATATACAGGAGGAGTGGTACTGTGCAGTGTATATATACAGGAGTAGTGGTACTGTGCAGTTTATATATACAGGAGGAGTGGTACTGTGCAGTGTGTATATACAGGACAGGAGGAGTGGTACTGTGCAGTATATATATACAGGAGGAGTGGTACTGTGCAGAGTATATATACAGGAGGAGTGGTACTGTGCAGAGTATATATACAGGAGGAGTGGTACTGTGCAGTATATATATACAGGAGGAGTGGTACTGTGCAGTATATATACAGGAGGAGTGGTACTGTGCAGTATATATATACAGGAGGAGTGGTACTGTGCAGAGTATATATACAGGAGGAGTGGTACTGTGCAGTGTATATATACAGGACAGGAGGAGTGGTACTGTGCAGTGTATATATACAGGAGGAGTGGTACTGTGCAGTGTATATATACAGGAGTAGTGGTACTGTGCAGTTTATATATACAGGAGGAGTGGTACTGTGCAGTGTGTATATACAGGACAGGAGGAGTGGTACTGTGCAGTATATATATACAGGAGGAGTGGTACTGTGCAGAGTATATATATACAGGAGGAGTGGTACTGTGCAGTGTATATATACAGGAGGAGTGGTACTGTGCAGTGTATATATACAGGAGGAGTGGTACTGTGCAGAGTATATATACAGGAGGAGTGGTACTGTGCAGAGTATATATACAGGAGGAGTGGTACTGTGCAGTGTATATATACAGGAGGAGTGGTACTGTGCAGAGTATATATACAGGAGGAGTGGTACTGTGCAGTGTATATATACAGGAGGAGTGGTACTGTGCAGTTTATATATACAGGAGGAGTGGTACTGTGCAGTGTATATATACAGGAGGAGTGGTACTGTGCAGAGTATATATACAGGAGGAGTGCTACTGTGCAGTATATATATACAGGAGGAGTGGTACTGTGCAGTGTATATATACAGGAGGAGTGGTACTGTGCAGAGTATATATACAGGAGGAGTGGTACTGTGCAGTGTATATATACAGGAGGAGTGGTACTGTGCAGAGTATATATACAGGAGGAGTGGTACTGTGCAGTGTATATATACAGGAGGAGTGGTACTGTGCAGAGTTTATATACAGGAGGAGTGGTACTGTGCAGTGTATATATACAGGAGGAGTGGTACTGTGCAGTGTATATATACAGGAGGAGTGGTACTGTGCAGTGTATATATACAGGAGGAGCGGTACTGTGCAGTGTATATATACAGGAGGAGTGGTACTGTGCAGAGTATATATACAGGAGGAGTGGTACTGTGCAGTGTATATATACAGGAGGAGGGGTACTGTGCAGTGTATATATACAGGAGGAGTGGTACTGTGCAGTTTATATATACAGGAGGAGTGGTACTGTGCAGTATATATATACAGGAGGAGTGGTACTGTGCAGTATATATACACAGGAGGAGTGGTGCTGTGCAGTGTATATATACAGGAGGAGTGGTACTGTGCAGTTTATATATACAGGAGGAGTGGTACTGTGCAGTATATATACACAGGAGGAGTGGTACTGTGCAGTATATATATACAGGAGGAGTGGTGCTGTGCAGTGTATATATACAGGAGGAGTGGTACTGTGCAGTGTATATATACAGGAGGAGCGGTACTGTGCAGAGTTTATATACAGGAGGAGTGGTACTGTGCAGTTTATATATACAGGAGGAGTGGTACTGTGCAGTATATATATACAGGAGGAGTGGTACTGTGCAGTTTATATATACAGGAGGAGTGGTGCTGTGCAGTTTATATATACAGGAGGAGCGGTACTGTGCAGTGTATATATACAGGAGGAGTGGTACTGTGCAGTTTATATATACAGGAGGAGTGGTACTGTGCAGTATATATATACAGGAGGAGTGGTACTGTGCAGTATATATATACAGGAGGAGTGGTACTGTGCAGTGTATATATACAGGAGGAGTGGTACTGTGCAGTTTATATATACAGGAGGAGTGGTACTGTGCAGTATATATATACAGGAGGAGTGGTACTGTGCAGTATATATATACAGGAGGAGTGGTACTGTGCAGTGTATATATACAGGAGGAGTGGTACTGTGCAGTGTATATATACAGGAGGAGTGGTACTGTGCAGTGTATATAT
This sequence comes from Ranitomeya imitator, assembly GCF_032444005.1. Taxonomy (NCBI): domain Eukaryota; kingdom Metazoa; phylum Chordata; class Amphibia; order Anura; family Dendrobatidae; genus Ranitomeya; species Ranitomeya imitator. The sequence continues at coordinate 6,703,671 of NC_091286.1, read as the reverse complement.
ACAGGACAGGAGGAGTGGTACTGTGCAGTGTATATATACAGGAGGAGTGGTACTGTGCAGGGTATATATACAGGAGGAGTGGTACTGTGCAGGGTATATATACAGGAGGAGTGGTACTGTGCAGAGTATATATACAGGAGGAGTGGTACTGTGCAGTGTATATATACAGGACAGGAGGAGTGGTACTGTGCAGTGTATATATACAGGAGGAGTGGTACTGTGCAGTGTATATATACAGGAGGAGTGGTACTGTGCAGTTTATATATACAGGAGGAGTGGTACTGTGCAGTGTATATATACAGGAGGAGTGGTACTGTGCAGTGTATATATACAGGAGGAGTGGTACTGTGCAGTGTATATATACAGGAGGAGTGGTACTGTGCAGTGTATATATACAGGAGGAGTGGTACTGTGCAGAGTATATATACAGGAGGAGTGGTACTGTGCAGTGTATATATACAGGAGGAGTGGTACTGTGCAGTTTATATATACAGGAGGAGTGGTACTGTGCAGTGTATATATACAGGAGGAGTGGTACTGTGCAGAGTATATATACAGGAGGAGTGGTACTGTGCAGTGTATATATACAGGAGGAGTGGTACTGTGCAGTGTATATATACAGGAGGAGTGGTACTGTGCAGTGTATATATACAGGAGGAGTGGTACTGTGCAGAGTTTATATACAGGAGGAGTGGTACTGTGCAGTGTATATATACAGGAGGAGTGGTACTGTGCAGAGTATATATACAGGAGGAGTGGTACTGTGCAGTGTATATATACAGGAGGAGTGGTACTGTGCAGAGTTTATATACAGGAGGAGTGGTACTGTGCAGTTTATATATACAGGAGGAGTGGTACTGTGCAGTGTATATATACAGGAGGAGCGGTACTGTGCAGTGTATATATACAGGAGGAGTGGTACTGTGCAGTGTATATATACAGGAGGAGTGGTACTGTGCAGTGTATATATACAGGAGGAGCGGTACTGTGCAGTGTATATATACAGGAGGAGTGGTACTGTGCAGAGTATATATACAGGAGGAGTGGTACTGTGCAGTGTATATATACAGGAGGAGGGGTACTGTGCAGTGTATATATACAGGAGGAGTGGTACTGTGCAGTTTATATATACAGGAGGAGTGGTACTGTGCAGTATATATATACAGGAGGAGTGGTACTGTGCAGTATATATATACAGGAGGAGTGGTACTGTGCAGTGTATATATACAGGAGGAGTGGTACTGTGCAGAGTATATATACAGGAGGAGTGGTACTGTGCAGTGTATATACAGGAGGAGTGGTACTGTGCAGTGTATATATACAGGACAGGAGGAGTGGTACTGTGCAGTGTATATATACAGGAGGAGTGGTACTGTGCAGTGTATATACAGGAGGAGTGGTACTGTGCAGTGTATATATACAGGACAGGAGGAGTGGTACTGTGCAGTGTATATATACAGGAGGAGTGGTACTGTGCAGTGTATATATACAGGAGGAGTGGTACTGTGCAGTGTATATATACAGGAGGAGTGGTACTGTGCAGTGTATATATACAGGAGGAGTGGTACTGTGCAGTGTATATATACAGGAGGAGTGGTACTGTGCAGTTTATATATACAGGAGGAGTGGTACTGTGCAGTGTATATATACAGGAGGAGTGGTACTGTGCAGTGTATATATACAGGAGGAGTGGTACTGTGCAGGGTATATATACAGGAGGAGTGGTACTGTGCAGTATATATATACAGGAGGAGTGGTACTGTGCAGTATATATATACAGGAGGAGTGGTACTGTGCAGTGTATATATACAGGAGGAGTGGTACTGTGCAGAGTATATATACAGGAGGAGTGGTACTGTGCAGTGTATATATACAGGACAGGAGGAGTGGTACTGTGCAGTGTATATATACAGGAGGAGTGGTACTGTGCAGTGTATATATACAGGAGGAGTGGTACTGTGCAGTGTATATATACAGGACAGGAGGAGTGGTACTGTGCAGTGTATATATACAGGAGGAGTGGTACTGTGCAGTGTATATACACAGGAGGAGTGGTGCTGTGCAGTGTATATATACAGGAGGAGTGGTACTGTGCAGTATATATATACAGGAGGAGTGGTACTGTGCAGTATATATATACAGGAGGAGTGGTACTGTGCAGTGTATATACACAGGAGGAGTGGTGCTGTGCAGTGTATATATACAGGAGGAGTGGTACTGTGCAGTATATATATACAGGAGGAGTGGTACTGTGCAGTATATATATACAGGAGGAGTGGTACTGTGCAGAGTATATATACAGGAGGAGTGGTACTGTGCAGTGTATATATACAGGACAGGAGGAGTGGTACTGTGCAGTGTATATATACAGGAGGAGTGGTACTGTGCAGTGTATATATACAGGAGGAGTGGTACTGTGCAGTTTATATATACAGGAGGAGTGGTACTGTGCAGTGTATATATACAGGACAGGAGGAGTGGTACTGTGCAGTGTATATATACAGGAGGAGTGGTACTGTGCAGTGTATATATACAGGAGGAGTGGTGCTGTGCAGTGTATATATACAGGAGGAGTGGTACTGTGCAGTGTATATATACAGGAGGAGTGGTACTGTGCAGTATATATATACAGGAGGAGTGGTACTGTGTAGTGTATATATACAGGAGGAGTGGTACTGTGCAGTGTATATATACAGGAGGAGCGGTACTGTGCAGTGTATATATACAGGAGGAGCAGTACTGTGCAGTGTATATATACAGGAGGAGGGTACTGTGCAGTGTATATATACAGGACAGGAGGAGTGGTACTGTGCAGTGTATATATACAGGAGGAGTGGTACTGTGCAGTGTATATATACAGGAGGAGTGGTGCTGTGCAGTGTATATATACAGGAGGAGTGGTACTGTGCAGTGTATATATACAGGAGGAGTGGTGCTGTGCAGTGTATATATACAGGAGGAGTGGTACTGTGCAGTGTATATATACAGGAGGAGTGGTACTGTGCAGTATATATATACAGGAGGAGTGGTACTGTGTAGTGTATATATACAGGAGGAGTGGTACTGTGCAGTGTATATATACAGGAGGAGTGGTACTGTGCAGTGTATATATACAGGAGGAGTGGTACTGTGCAGTATATATATACAGGAGGAGTGGTACTGTGCAGTATATATATACAGGAGGAGTGGTACTGTGTAGTGTATATATACAGGAGGAGTGGTACTGTGTAGTGTATATATACAGGAGGAGTGGTACTGTGTAGTGTATATATACAGGAGGAGTGGTACTGTGCAGTGTATATATTCAGGAGGAGTGGTACTGTGCAGTGTATATATACAGGAGGAGTGGTACTGTGTAGTGTATATATACAGGAGGAGTGGTACTGTGTAGTGTATATATACAGGAGGAGCAGTACTGTGCAGTGTATATATACAGGAGGAGTGGTACTGTGTAGTGTATATATACAGGAGGAGTGGTACTGTGTAGTGTATATATACAGGAGGAGTGGTACTGTGCAGTGTATATATACAGGAGGAGTGGTACTGTGCAGTGTATATATACAGGAGGAGTGGTACTGTGTAGTGTATATATACAGGAGGAGTGGTACTGTGCAGTGTATATATACAGGAGGAGCAGTACTGTGCAGTGTATATATACAGGAGGAGCGGTACTGTGCAGTGTATATATACAGGAGGAGAGGTACTGTGCAGAGTATATATACAGGAGGAGTGGTACTGTGCAGTGTATATATACAGGAGGAGCGGTACTGTGCAGTGTATATATACAGGAGGAGTGGTACTGTGCAGTGTATATATACAGGAGGAGTGGTACTGTGCAGAGTATATATACAGGAGGAGTGGTACTGTGCAGTGTATATATACAGGAGGAGTGGTACTGTGCAGTGTATATATACAGGAGGAGTGGTACTGTGCAGAGTATATATACAGGAGGAGTGGTACTGTGCAGTGTATATATACAGGAGGAGCGGTACTGTGCAGTGTATATATACAGGAGGAGAGGTACTGTGCAGAGTATATATACAGGAGGAGTGGTACTGTGCAGTGTATATATACAGGAGGAGCGGTACTGTGCAGTGTATATATACAGGAGGAGTGGTACTGTGCAGTGTATATATACAGGAGGAGTGGTACTGTGCAGTGTATATATACAGGAGGAGTGGTACTGTGCAGAGTATATATACAGGAGGAGTGGTACTGTGCAGTGTATATATACAGGAGGAGGGTACTGTGCAGTGTATATATACAGGAGGAGTGGTACTGTGCAGAGTATATATACAGGAGGAGTGGTACTGTGCAGTGTATATATACAGGAGGAGTGGTACTGTGCAGTGTATATATACAGGAGGAGTGGTACCGTGCAGTTTATATATACAGGAGGAGTGGTACTGTGCAGTGTGTATATACAGGACAGGAGGAGTGGTACTGTGCAGTGTATATATACAGGAGGAGTGGTACTGTGCAGTGTATATATACAGGAGGAGTGGTACTGTGCAGTGTATATATACAGGAGGAGTGGTACTGTGCAGAGTATATATACAGGAGGAGTGGTACTGTGCAGTGTATATATACAGGAGGAGGGTACTGTGCAGTGTATATATACAGGAGGAGTGGTACTGTGCAGAGTATATATACAGGAGGAGTGGTACTGTGCAGTGTATATATACAGGAGGAGTGGTACTGTGCAGTGTATATATACAGGAGGAGTGGTACCGTGCAGTTTATATATACAGGAGGAGTGGTACTGTGCAGTGTGTATATACAGGACAGGAGGAGTGGTACTGTGCAGTGTATATATACAGGAGGAGTGGTACTGTGCAGTGTATATATACAGGAGGAGTGGTACTGTGCAGAGTATATATACAGGAGGAGTGGTACTGTGCAGTGTATATATACAGGAGGAGCGGTACTGTGCAGTATATATATACAGGAGGAGTGGTACTGTGCAGTGTATATATACAGGAGGAGCGGTACTGTGCAGTGTATATTTACAGGAGGAGTGGTACTGTGCAGTGTATATATACAGGAGGAGCGGTACTGTGCAGTGTATATTTACAGGAGGAGTGGTACTGTGCAGTATATATATACAGGAGGAGTGGTACTGTGCAGTGTATATATACAGGAGGAGTGGTACTGTGCAGTGTATATATACAGGAGGAGTGGTACTGTGCAGTGTATATTTACAGGAGGAGCGGTACTGTGCAGTATATATATACAGGAGGAGTGGTACTGTGCAGTGTATATATACAGGAGGAGCGGTACTGTGCAGTGTATATATACAGGAGGAGTGGTACTGTGCAGTGTATATATACAGGAGGAGTGGTACTGTGCAGAGTATATATACAGGAGGAGTGGTACTGTGCAGAGTATATATACAGGAGGAGTGGTACTGTGCAGTTTATATTTACAGGAGGAGTGGTACTGTGCAGTGTATATATACAGGAGGAGCGGTACTGTGCAGTATATATATACAGGAGGAGTGGTACTGTGCAGTGTATATATACAGGAGGAGCGGTACTGTGCAGTGTATATTTACAGGAGGAGCGGTACTGTGCAGTATATATATATACAGGAGGAGTGGTACTGTGCAGTGTATATATACAGGAGGAGCGGTACTGTGCAGTGTATATATACAGGAGGAGTGGTACTGTGCAGTGTATATATACAGGAGGAGTGGTACTGTGCAGTGTATATATACAGGACAGGAGGAGTGGTACTGTGCAGTGTATATATACAGGACCGGAGGAGTGGTACTGTGCAGTGTATATATACAGGAGGAGCGGTACTGTGCAGTGTATATATACAGGAGGAGCTGTACTGTGCAGTGCATATATACAGGAGGAGTGGTACTGTGCAGTGTATATATACAGGAGGAGTGGTACTGTGCAGTGTATATATACAGGAGGAGTGGTACTGTGCAGTGTATATATACAGGAGGAGTGGTACTGTGCAGTGTATATATACAGGAGGAGCGGTACTGTGCAGTGTATATATACAGGAGGAGTGGTACTGTGCAGTGTATATATACAGGAGGAGCGGTACTGTGCAGTGTATATATACAGGAGGAGTGGTACTGTGCAGTGTATATATACAGGAGGAGCGGTACTGTGCAGTGTATATATACAGGAGGAGTGGTACTGTGCAGTGTATATATACAGGAGGAGCGGTACTGTGCAGTGTATATATACAGGAGGAGTGGTACTGTGCAGTGTATATATACAGGAGGAGCGGTACTGTGCAGTGTATATATACAGGAGGAGCGGTACTGTGCAGTGTATATATACAGGAGGAGCGGTACTGTGCAGTATATATATACAGGAGGAGTGGTACTGTGCAGTGTATATATACAGGAGGAGCGGTACTGTGCAGTGTATATTTACAGGAGGAGCGGTACTGTGCAGTATATATATATACAGGAGGAGTGGTACTGTGCAGTGTATATATACAGGAGGAGCGGTACTGTGCAGTGTATATATACAGGAGGAGTGGTACTGTGCAGTGTATATATACAGGAGGAGTGGTACTGTGCAGTGTATATATACAGGACAGGAGGAGTGGTACTGTGCAGTGTATATATACAGGACCGGAGGAGTGGTACTGTGCAGTGTATATATACAGGAGGAGCGGTACTGTGCAGTGTATATATACAGGAGGAGCTGTACTGTGCAGTGCATATATACAGGAGGAGTGGTACTGTGCAGTGTATATATACAGGAGGAGTGGTACTGTGCAGTGTATATATACAGGAGGAGTGGTACTGTGCAGTGTATATATACAGGAGGAGTGGTACTGTGCAGTATATATATACAGGAGGAGCGGTACTGTGCAGTGTATATATACAGGAGGAGTGGTACTGTGCAGTGTATATATACAGGAGGAGCGGTACTGTGCAGTGTATATATACAGGAGGAGTGGTACTGTGCAGTGTATATATACAGGAGGAGCGGTACTGTGCAGTGTATATATACAGGAGGAGTGGTACTGTGCAGTGTATATATACAGGAGGAGCGGTACTGTGCAGTGTATATATACAGGAGGAGTGGTACTGTGCAGTGTATATATACAGGAGGAGCGGTACTGTGCAGTGTATATATACAGGAGGAGCGGTACTGTGCAGTGTATATATACAGGAGGAGCGGTACTGTGCAGTGTATATATACAGGAGGAGTGGTACTGTGCAGTTTATATATACAGGAGGAGTGGTACTGTGCAGTGTATATATACAGGAGGAGTGGTACTGTGCAGTGTATATATACAGGAGGAGCGGTACTGTGCAGTGTATATATACAGGAGGAGTGGTACTGTGCAGTGTATATATACAGGAGGAGCGGTACTGTGCAGTGTATATATACAGGAGGAGCGGTACTGTGCAGTGTATATATACAGGAGGAGCGGTACTGTGCAGTGTATATATACAGGAGGAGTGGTACTGTGCAGGGTATATATACAGGAGGAGTGGTACTGTGCAGTTTATATATACAGGAGGAGTGGTACTGTGCAGTGTATATATACAGGAGGAGTGGTACTGTACAGTGTATATATATACAGGAGGAGTGGTACTGTGCAGTGTATATATACAGGAGGAGCGGTACTGTGCAGTGTATATATACAGGAGGAGTGGTACTGTGCAGTGTATATATACAGGAGGAGTGGTACTGTGCAGTGTATATATACAGGAGGAGTGGTACTGTACAGTGTATATATATACAGGAGGAGTGGTACTGTGCAGTGTATATATACAGGAGGAGCGGTACTGTGCAGTGTATATATACAGGAGGAGCGGTACTGTGCAGTGTATATATACAGGAGGAGCGGTACTGTGCAGTATATATATACAGGAGGAGTGGTACTGTGCAGTGTATATATACAGGAGGAGCGGTACTGTGCAGTGTATATATACAGGAGGAGCGGTACTGTGCAGTATATATATACAGGAGGAGTGGTACTGTGCAGTGTATATATACAGGAGGAGCGGTACTGTGCAGTGTATATATACAGGAGGAGTGGTACTGTGCAGTGTATATATACAGGAGGAGTGGTACTGTGCAGTGTATATATACAGGACAGGAGGAGTGGTACTGTGCAGTGTATATATACAGGAGGAGCGGTACTGTGCAGTGTATATATACAGGAGGAGTGGTACTGTGCAGTGTATATATACAGGAGGAGTGGTACTGTGCAGTGTATATATACAGGAGGAGCGGTACTGTGCAGTATATATATACAGGAGGAGTGGTACTGTGCAGTGTATATATACAGGAGGAGAGGTACTGTGCAGTGTATATTTACAGGAGGAGCGGTACTGTGCAGTATATATATACAGGAGGAGTGGTACTGTGCAGTGTATATATACAGGAGGAGCGGTACTGTGCAGTGTATATATACAGGAGGAGTGGTACTGTGCAGTGTATATATACAGGAGGAGTGGTACTGTGCAGAGTATATATACAGGAGGAGTGGTACTGTGCAGAGTATATATACAGGAGGAGTGGTACTGTGCAGTTTATATTTACAGGAGGAGTGGTACTGTGCAGTGTATATATACAGGAGGAGCGGTACTGTGCAGTATATATATACAGGAGGAGTGGTACTGTGCAGTGTATATATACAGGAGGAGCGGTACTGTGCAGTGTATATTTACAGGAGGAGCGGTACTGTGCAGTATATATATATACAGGAGGAGTGGTACTGTGCAGTGTATATATACAGGAGGAGCGGTACTGTGCAGTGTATATATACAGGAGGAGTGGTACTGTGCAGTGTATATATACAGGAGGAGTGGTACTGTGCAGTGTATATATACAGGACAGGAGGAGTGGTACTGTGCAGTGTATATATACAGGACCGGAGGAGTGGTACTGTGCAGTGTATATATACAGGAGGAGCGGTACTGTGCAGTGTATATATACAGGAGGAGCTGTACTGTGCAGTGCATATATACAGGAGGAGTGGTACTGTGCAGTGTATATATACAGGAGGAGTGGTACTGTGCAGTGTATATATACAGGAGGAGTGGTACTGTGCAGTGTATATATACAGGAGGAGTGGTACTGTGCAGTGTATATATACAGGAGGAGCGGTACTGTGCAGTGTATATATACAGGAGGAGTGGTACTGTGCAGTGTATATATACAGGAGGAGCGGTACTGTGCAGTGTATATATACAGGAGGAGTGGTACTGTGCAGTGTATATATACAGGAGGAGCGGTACTGTGCAGTGTATATATACAGGAGGAGTGGTACTGTGCAGTGTATATATACAGGAGGAGCGGTACTGTGCAGTGTATATATACAGGAGGAGTGGTACTGTGCAGTGTATATATACAGGAGGAGCGGTACTGTGCAGTGTATATATACAGGAGGAGCGGTACTGTGCAGTGTATATATACAGGAGGAGCGGTACTGTGCAGTATATATATACAGGAGGAGTGGTACTGTGCAGTGTATATATACAGGAGGAGCGGTACTGTGCAGTGTATATTTACAGGAGGAGCGGTACTGTGCAGTATATATATATACAGGAGGAGTGGTACTGTGCAGTGTATATATACAGGAGGAGCGGTACTGTGCAGTGTATATATACAGGAGGAGTGGTACTGTGCAGTGTATATATACAGGAGGAGTGGTACTGTGCAGTGTATATATACAGGACAGGAGGAGTGGTACTGTGCAGTGTATATATACAGGACCGGAGGAGTGGTACTGTGCAGTGTATATATACAGGAGGAGCGGTACTGTGCAGTGTATATATACAGGAGGAGCTGTACTGTGCAGTGCATATATACAGGAGGAGTGGTACTGTGCAGTGTATATATACAGGAGGAGTGGTACTGTGCAGTGTATATATACAGGAGGAGTGGTACTGTGCAGTGTATATATACAGGAGGAGTGGTACTGTGCAGTATATATATACAGGAGGAGCGGTACTGTGCAGTGTATATATACAGGAGGAGTGGTACTGTGCAGTGTATATATACAGGAGGAGCGGTACTGTGCAGTGTATATATACAGGAGGAGTGGTACTGTGCAGTGTATATATACAGGAGGAGCGGTACTGTGCAGTGTATATATACAGGAGGAGTGGTACTGTGCAGTGTATATATACAGGAGGAGCGGTACTGTGCAGTGTATATATACAGGAGGAGTGGTACTGTGCAGTGTATATATACAGGAGGAGCGGTACTGTGCAGTGTATATATACAGGAGGAGCGGTACTGTGCAGTGTATATATACAGGAGGAGCGGTACTGTGCAGTGTATATATACAGGAGGAGTGGTACTGTGCAGTTTATATATACAGGAGGAGTGGTACTGTGCAGTGTATATATACAGGAGGAGCGGTACTGTGCAGTGTATATATACAGGAGGAGTGGTACTGTGCAGTGTATATATACAGGAGGAGCGGTACTGTGCAGTGTATATATACAGGAGGAGCGGTACTGTGCAGTGTATATATACAGGAGGAGCGGTACTGTGCAGTGTATATATACAGGAGGAGTGGTACTGTGCAGGGTATATATACAGGAGGAGTGGTACTGTGCAGTTTATATATACAGGAGGAGTGGTACTGTGCAGTGTATATATACAGGAGGAGTGGTACTGTACAGTGTATATATATACAGGAGGAGTGGTACTGTGCAGTGTATATATACAGGAGGAGCGGTACTGTGCAGTGTATATATACAGGAGGAGTGGTACTGTGCAGTGTATATATACAGGAGGAGTGGTACTGTGCAGTGTATATATACAGGAGGAGTGGTACTGTACAGTGTATATATATACAGGAGGAGTGGTACTGTGCAGTGTATATATACAGGAGGAGCGGTACTGTGCAGTGTATATATACAGGAGGAGCGGTACTGTGCAGTGTATATATACAGGAGGAGCGGTACTGTGCAGTATATATATACAGGAGGAGTGGTACTGTGCAGTGTATATATACAGGAGGAGCGGTACTGTGCAGTGTATATATACAGGAGGAGCGGTACTGTGCAGTATATATATACAGGAGGAGTGGTACTGTGCAGTGTATATATACAGGAGGAGCGGTACTGTGCAGTGTATATATACAGGAGGAGTGGTACTGTGCAGTGTATATATACAGGAGGAGTGGTACTGTGCAGTGTATATATACAGGACAGGAGGAGTGGTACTGTGCAGTGTATATATACAGGACCGGAGGAGTGGTACTGTGCAGTGTATATATACAGGAGGAGCTGTACTGTGCAGTGCATATATACAGGAGGAGTGGTACTGTGCAGTGTATATATACAGGAGGAGTGGTACTGTGCAGTGTATATATACAGGAGGAGTGGTACTGTGCAGTGTATATATACAGGAGGAGTGGTACTGTGCAGTGTATATATACAGGAGGAGTGGTACTGTGCAGTGTATATATACAGGAGGAGTGGTACTGTGCAGTGTATATATACAGGAGGAGTGGTACTGTGCAGTGTATATATACAGGAGGAGTGGTACTGTACAGTGTATATATACAGGAGGGGTGGTACTGTGCAGTGTATATATACAGGAGGAGTGGTACTGTGCAGTGTATATATACAGGAGGAGTGGTACTGTGCAGTGTATATATACAGGAGGAGTGGTACTGTGCAGGGTATATATACAGGAGGAGCGGTACTGTGCAGTGTATATATACAGGAGGAGTGGTACTGTGCAGTGTATATATACAGGAGGAGTGGTACTGTGCAGTGCATATATACAGGAGGAGTGGTACTGTGCAGTGTATATATACAGGAGGAGTGGTACTGTGCAGTGTATATATACAGGAGGAGTGGTACTGTGCAGTGTATATATACAGGAGGAGTGGTACTGTGCAGTGTATATATACAGGAGGAGTGGTACTGTGCAGTGTATATATACAGGAGGAGTGGTACTGTGCAGTGTATATATACAGGAGGAGTGGTACTGTACAGTGTATATATACAGGAGGGGTGGTACTGTGCAGTGTATATATATACAGGAGGAGTGGTACTGTGCAGAGTATATATACAGGAGGAGTGGTACTGTGCAGTGTATATATACAGGAGGAGTGGTACTGTACAGTGTATATATACAGGAGGAGTGGTACTGTACAGTGTATATATACAGGAGGGGTGGTACTGTGCAGTGTATATATATACAGGAGGAGTGGTACTGTGCAGAGTATATATACAGGAGGAGCGGTACTGTGCAGTGTATATATATACAGGAGGAGTGGTACTGTGCAGAGTATATATACAGGAGGAGTGGTACTGTGCAGAGTATATATACAGGAGGAGTGGTACTGTGCAGTGTATATATACAGGAGGGGTGGTACTGTGCAGTGTATATATATACAGGAGGAGTGGTACTGTGCAGAGTATATATACAGGAGGAGTGGTACTGTACAGTGTATATATACAGGAGGGGTGGTACTGTGCAGTGTATATATATACAGGAGGAGTGGTACTGTGCAGAGTATATATACAGGAGGAGTGGTACTGTACAGTGTATATATACAGGAGGGGTGGTACTGTGCAGTGTATATATATACAGGAGGAGTGGTACTGTGCAGAGTATATATACAGGAGGAGTGGTACTGTGCAGTGTATATATACAGGAGGAGTGGTACTGTACAGTGTATATATACAGGAGGAGTGGTACTGTACAGTGTATATATACAGGAGGGGTGGTACTGTGCAGTGTATATATATACAGGAGGAGTGGTACTGTGCAGAGTATATATACAGGAGGAGTGGTACTGTGCAGTGTATATATACAGGAGGAGTGGTACTGTACAGTGTATATATACAGGAGGGGTGGTACTGTGCAGTGTATATATATACAGGAGGAGTGGTACTGTGCAGAGTATATATACAGGAGGAGCGGTACTGTGCAGTGTATATATATACAGGAGGAGTGGTACTGTGCAGAGTATATATACAGGAGGAGTGGTACTGTGCAGAGTATATATACAGGAGGAGTGGTACTGTGCAGTGTATATATACAGGAGGAGTGGTACTGTACAGTGTATATATACAGGAGGAGTGGTACTGTGCAGTGTATATATACAGGAGGAGCGGTACTGTGCAGTGTATATATACAGGAGGAGTGGTACTGTGCAGGGTATATATACAGGAGGAGTGGTACTGTGCAGTGTATATATACAGGAGGAGTGGTACTGTGCAGTGTATATATACAGGAGGAGTGGTACTGTGCAGTGTATATATACAGGACAGGAGGGGTGGTACTGTGCAGTGAATATATACAGGAGGAGTGGTACTGTGCAGGGTATATATACAGGAGGAGCGGTACTGTGCAGGGTATATATACAGGAGGAGCGGTACTGTGCAGGGTATATATACAGGAGGAGCGGTACTGTGCAGTGTATATATACAGGAGGAGCGGTACTGTGCAGTGTATATATACAGGAGGAGCGGTACTGTGCAGGGTATATATACAGGAGGAGCGGTACTGTGCAGTGTATATATACAGGAGGAGTGGTACTGTGCAGTGTATATATACAGGAGGAGTGGTGCTGTGCAGTGTATATATACAGGAGGAGTGGTACTGTGCAGGGTATATATACAGGAGGAGCGGTACTGTGCAGGGTATATATACAGGAGGAGCGGTACTGTGCAGTGTATATATACAGGAGGAGCGGTACTGTGCAGTGTATATATACAGGAGGAGTGGTACTGTACAGTGTATATATACAGGAGTGGTGGTACTGTGCAGTGTATATATATACAGGAGGAGTGGTACTGTGCAGAGTATATATACAGGAGGAGTGGTACTGTGCAGTGTATATATACAGGAGGAGTGGTACTGTACAGTGTATACATACAGGAGGGGTGGTACTGTGCAGTGTATATATATACAGGAGGAGTGGTACTGTGCAGAGTATATATACAGGAGGAGCGGTACTGTGCAGTGTATATATATACAGGAGGAGTGGTACTGTGCAGTGTATATATACAGGAGGAGTGGTACTGTGCAGGGTATATATACAGGAGGAGCGGTACTGTGCAGGGTATATATACAGGAGGAGCGGTACTGTGCAGTGTATATATACAGGAGGAGTGGTACTGTACAGTGTATATATACAGGAGGAGTGGTACTGTACAGTGTATATATACAGGAGGGGTGGTACTGTGCAGTGTATATATATACAGGAGGAGTGGTACTGTGCAGAGTATATATACAGGAGGAGTGGTACTGTGCAGTGTATATATACAGGAGGAGTGGTACTGTACAGTGTATATATACAGGAGGGGTGGCACTGTGCAGTGTATATATATACAGGAGGAGTGGTACTGTGCAGAGTATATATACAGGAGGAGCGGTACTGTGCAGTGTATATATATACAGGAGGAGCGGTACTGTGCAGTGTATATATACAGGAGGAGTGGTACTGTACAGTGTATATATACAGGAGGAGTGGTACTGTGCAGTGTATATATACAGGAGGAGCGGTACTGTGCAGTGTATATATACAGGAGGAGTGGTACTGTGCAGGGTATATATACAGGAGGAGTGGTACTGTGCAGTGTATATATACAGGAGGAGTGGTACTGTGCAGTGTATATATACAGGAGGAGTGGTACTGTGCAGTGTATATATACAGGACAGGAGGGGTGGTACTGTGCAGTGTATATAAACAGGAGGAGTGGTACTGTGCAGGGTATATATACAGGAGGAGCGGTACTGTGCAGGGTATATATACAGGAGGAGCGGTACTGTGCAGTGTATATATACAGGAGGAGCGGTACTGTGCAGTGTATATATACAGGAGGAGCGGTACTGTGCAGGGTATATATACAGGAGGAGCGGTACTGTGCAGTGTATATATACAGGAGGAGTGGTACTGTGCAGTATATATACAGGAGGAGTGGTACTGTGCAGTGTATATATACAGGAGGAGTGGTACTGTGCAGTGTATATATACAGGACAGGAGGAGTGGTACTGTGCAGTGTATATATACAGGAGGAGTGGTACTGTACAGTGTATATATACAGGAGGAGTGGTACTGTGCAGGGTATATATACAGGAGGAGTGGTACTGTGCAGTGTATATATACAGGAGGAGCGGTACTGTGCAGTGTATATATACAGGAGGAGTGGTACTGTGCAGGGTATATATACAGGAGGAGTGGTACTGTGCAGTGTATATATACAGGAGGAGTGGTACTGTGCAGTGTATATATACAGGAGGAGTGGTACTGTGCAGTGTATATATACAGGACAGGAGGGGTGGTACTGTGCAGTGTATATAAACAGGAGGAGTGGTACTGTGCAGGGTATATATACAGGAGGAGCGGTACTGTGCAGGGTATATATACAGGAGGAGCGGTACTGTGCAGTGTATATATACAGGAGGAGCGGTACTGTGCAGTGTATATATACAGGAGGAGCGGTACTGTGCAGGGTATATATACAGGAGGAGCGGTACTGTGCAGTGTATATATACAGGAGGAGTGGTACTGTGCAGTATATATACAGGAGGAGTGGTACTGTGCAGTGTATATATACAGGAGGAGTGGTACTGTGCAGTGTATATATACAGGACAGGAGGAGTGGTACTGTGCAGTGTATATATACAGGAGGAGTGGTACTGTACAGTGTATATATACAGGAGGAGTGGTACTGTGCAGGGTATATATACAGGAGGAGTGGTACTGTGCAGTGTATATATACAGGAGGAGTGGTACTGTACAGTGTATATATACAGGAGGAGTGGTACTGTGCAGGGTATATATACAGGAGGAGCGGTACTGTGCAGGGTATATATACAGGAGGAGCGGTACTGTGCAGTGTATATATACAGGAGGAGTGGTACTGTACAGTGTATATATACAGGAGGAGTGGTACTGTACAGTGTATATATACAGGAGGGGTGGTACTGTGCAGTGTATATATATACAGGAGGAGTGGTACTGTGCAGAGTATATATACAGGAGGAGTGGTACTGTGCAGTGTATATATACAGGAGGAGTGGTACTGTACAGTGTATATATACAGGAGGGGTGGTACTGTGCAGTGTATATATATACAGGAGGAGTGGTACTGTGCAGAGTATATATACAGGAGGAGCGGTACTGTGCAGTGTATATATATACAGGAGGAGCGGTACTGTGCAGTGTATATATACAGGAGGAGTGGTACTGTACAGTGTATATATACAGGAGGAGTGGTACTGTGCAGTGTATATATACAGGAGGAGCGGTACTGTGCAGTGTATATATACAGGAGGAGTGGTACTGTGCAGGGTATATATACAGGAGGAGTGGTACTGTGCAGTGTATATATACAGGAGGAGTGGTACTGTGCAGTGTATATATACAGGAGGAGTGGTACTGTGCAGTGTATATATACAGGACAGGAGGGGTGGTACTGTGCAGTGTATATAAACAGGAGGAGTGGTACTGTGCAGGGTATATATACAGGAGGAGCGGTACTGTGCAGGGTATATATACAGGAGGAGCGGTACTGTGCAGTGTATATATACAGGAGGAGCGGTACTGTGCAGTGTATATATACAGGAGGAGCGGTACTGTGCAGGGTATATATACAGGAGGAGCGGTACTGTGCAGTGTATATATACAGGAGGAGTGGTACTGTGCAGTATATATACAGGAGGAGTGGTACTGTGCAGTGTATATATACAGGAGGAGTGGTACTGTGCAGTGTATATATACAGGACAGGAGGAGTGGTACTGTGCAGTGTATATATACAGGAGGAGTGGTACTGTGCAGTGTATATATACAGGAGGAGTGGTACTGTGCAGTGTGTATATACAGGAGGAGTGGTACTGTGCAGTGTATATATACAGGACAGGAGGGGTGGTACTGTGCAGTGTATATATACAGGAGGAGTGGTACTGTGCAGTGTATATATACAGGAGGAGTGGTACTGTGCAGTGTATATATACAGGACAGGAGGGGTGGTACTGTGCAGTGTATATATACAGGAGGAGTGGTACTGTGCAGGGTATATATACAGGAGGAGCGGTACTGTGCAGGGTATATATACAGGAGGAGCGGTACTGTGCAGGGTATATATACAGGAGGAGCGGTACTGTGCAGTGTATATATACAGGAGGAGCGGTACTGTGCAGTGTATATATACAGGAGGAGCGGTACTGTGCAGGGTATATATACAGGAGGAGCGGTACTGTGCAGTGTATATATACAGGAGGAGTGGTACTGTGCAGTGTATATATACATGAGGAGTGGTGCTGTGCAGTGTATATATACAGGACAGGAGGGGTGGTACTGTGCAGTGTATATATACAGGAGGAGTGGTACTGTGCAGTGTATATATACAGGAGGAGCGGTGCTGTGCAGTGTATATATACAGGAGGAGTGGTACTGTGCTGTGTATATATACAGGAGGAGTGGTACTGTGCAGTGTATATATACAGGAGGAGCGGTACTGTGCAGTGTTTATATACAGGAGGAGTGGTACTGTGCAGTGTATATATACAGGAGGAGTGGTACTGTGCAGTGTATATATACAGGAGGAGCGGTACTGTGCAGTGTATATATACAGGACAGGAGGAGTGGTGCTGTGCAGTGTATATATACAGGAGGAGTGGTACTGTGCAGTGTATATATACAGGACAGGAGGAGTGGTACTGTGCAGTGTATATATACAGGAGGAGTGGTACTGTGCAGTGTATATATACAGGAGGAGTGGTACTGTGCAGTGTATATATACAGGACAGGAGGAGTGGTACTGTGCAGTGTATATATACAGGAGGAGTGGTACTGTGCAGTGTATATATACAGGAGGAGTGGTACTGTGCAGTGTATATATACAGGAGGAGTGGTACTGTGCAGTGTATATATGCAGGAGGAGTGGCACTGTGCAGTGTATATATACAGGAGGAGAGGTACTGTGCAGTGTATATATACAGGAGGAGCGGTACTGTGCAGTGTATATATACAGGACAGGAGGAGTGGTACTGTGCAGTGTATATATACAGGAGGAGTGGTACTGTGCAGGGTATATATACAGGAGGAGCGGTACTGTGCAGGGTATATATACAGGAGGAGCGGTACTGTGCAGTGTATATATACAGGAGGAGCGGTACTGTGCAGTGTTTATATACAGGAGGAGTGGTACTGTGCAGTGTATATGTACAGGACAGGAGGAGTGGTACTGTGCAGTGTATATATACAGGAGGAGTGGTACTGTGCAGTGTATATATACAGGAGGAGCGGTACTGTGCAGTGTATATATACAGGAGGAGTGGTACTGTGCAGTGTATATATACAGGACAGGAGGAGTGGTACTGTGCAGTATATATATACAGGAGGAGTGGTACTGTGCAGTGTATATATACAGGAGGAGTGGTACTGTGCAGTGTATATATACAGGACAGGAGGAGTGGTACTGTGCAGTATATATATACAGGAGGAGTGGTACTGTGCAGAGTATATACTGTATACAGGAGGAGTGGTACTGTGCAGTATATATACAGGAGGAGTGGTACTGTGCAGTGTATATATACAGGAGGAGTGGTACTGTGCAGTGTATATATACAGGAGGAGTGGTACTGTGCAGTGTATATATACAGGAGGAGTGGTACTGTGCAGTGTATATATACAGGAGGAGTGGTACTGTGCAGTGTATATATTCAGGAGGAGTGGTACTGTGCAGTGTATATATACAGGAGGAGTGGTACTGTGCAGTGTATATATACAGGAGGAGTGGTACTGTGCAGTGTATATATTCAGGAGGAGTGGTACTGTGCAGTGTATATATACAGGAGGAGTGGTACTGTGCAGTGTATATATACAGGAGGAGTGGTACTGTGCAGTGTATATATACAGGAAGAGTGGTACTGTGCAGTGTATATATATACAGGAGGAGTGGTACTGTGCAGTGTATATATTCAGGAGGAGTGGTACTGTGCAGTGTATATATACAGGAGGAGTGGTACTGTGCAGTGTATATATACAGGAGGAGTGGTACTGTGCAGAGTATATATACAGGAGGAGTGGTACTGTGCAGTGTATATATACAGGAGGAGTGGTACTGCGCAGTGTATATATACAGGAGAAGTGGTACTGTGCAGTGTATATATACAGGAGGAGTGGTACTGTGCAGTGTATATATACAGGACAGGAGGAGTGGTACTGTGCAGTGTATATATACAGGAGGAGTGGTACTGCGCAGTGTATATATACAGGAGGAGTGGTACTGTGCAGTGTTTATATACAGGAGGAGTGGTACTGTGCAGTGTATATATACAGGACAGGAGGAGTGGTACTGTGCAGTGTATATATTCAGGAGGAGTGGTACTGTGCAGAGTATATACTGTATACAGGAGGAGTGGTACTGTGCAGTGTATATATTCAGGAGGAGTGGTACTGTGCAGAGTATATACTGTATACAGGAGGAGTGGTACTGTGCAGTGTATATATTGAGGAGGAGTGGTACTGTGCAGTGTATATATAGAGGACAGGAGGAGTGGTACTGTGCAGTGTATATATTCAGGAGGAGTGGTACTGTGCAGTGTATATATACAGGACAGGAGGAGCGGTGCTGTGCAGAGTATATACTGTATACAGGAGGAGTGGTACTGTGCAGTGTATATATACAGGAGGAGTGGTGCTGTGCAGTGTATATATACAGGAGGAGTGGTGCTGTGCAGTGTATATATACAGGAGGAGTGGTACTGTGCAGTGTATATATACAGGAGGAGTGGTACTGTGCAGAGTATATACTGTATACAGGAGGAGTGGTACTGTGCAGTGTATATATTCAGGAGGAGCGGTACTGTGCAGTGTATATATACAGGAGGAGTGGTGCTGTGCAGTGTATATATACAGGAGGAGTGGTGCTGTGCAGTGTATATATACAGGAGGAGTGGTACTGTGCAGTGTATATATACAGGAGGAGTGGTACTGTGCAGAGTATATACTGTATACAGGAGGAGTGGTACTGTGCAGTGTATATATTCAGGAGGAGCGGTACTGTGCAGTGTATATATACAGGAGGAGTGGTGCTGTGCAGTGTATATATACAGGAGGAGTGGTGCTGTGCAGTGTATATATACAGGAGGAGTGGTGCTGTGCAGTGTATATATACAGGAGGAGGGTGCTGTGCAGTGTATATATACAGGAGGAGTGGTACTGTGCAGTGTATATATACAGGACAGGAGGAGTGGTACTGTGCAGTGTATATATACAGGAGGAGTGGTACTGTGCAGTGTATATATACAGGAGGAGTGGTGCTGTGCAGTGTATATATACAGGAGGAGTGGTACTGTGCAGTGTATATATACAGGAGGAGTGGTGCTGTGCAGTGTATATATACAGGAGGAGTGGTGCTGTGCAGTGTATATATACAGGAGGAGGGTGCTGTGCAGTGTATATATACAGGAGGAGTGGTACTGTGCAGTGTATATATACAGGACAGGAGGAGTGGTACTGTGCAGTGTATATATACAGGAGGAGTGGTACTGTGCAGTGTATATATACAGGAGGAGTGGTGCTGTGCAGTGTATATATACAGGAGGAGTGGTACTGTGCAGTGTATATATACAGGAGGAGTGGTGCTGTGCAGTGTATATATACAGGAGGAGTGGTGCTGTGCAGTGTATATATATACAGGAGGAGTGGTACTGTGCAGTGTATATATACAGGACAGGAGGAGTGGTACTGTGCAGTGTATATATACAGGAGGAGTGGTACTGTGCAGTGTATATATACAGGAGGAGTGGTACTGTGCAGTGTATATATACAGGAGGAGTGGTACTGTGCAGTGTATATATACAGGAGGAGTGGTACTGTGCAGTGTATATATACAGGAGGAGTGGTGCTGTGCAGTGTATATATACAGGAGGAGTGGTACTGTGCAGTGTATATATACAGGAGGAGTGGTGCTGTGCAGTGTATATATACAGGAGGAGTGGTGCTGTGCAGTGTATATATACAGGACAGGAGGAGTGGTACTGTGCAGTGTATATATACAGGAGGAGTGGTACTGTGCAGTGTATATATACAGGAGGAGTGGTACTGTGCAGTGTATATATACAGGAGGAGTGGTACTGTGCAGTGTATATATACAGGAGGAGTGGTACTGTGCAGTGTATATATACAGGAGGAGTGGTACTGTGCAGTGTATATATACAGGAGGAGTGGTACTGTGCAGTGTATATATACAGGAGGAGTGGTACTGTGCAGTGTATATATACAGGAGGAGTGGTGCTGTGCAGTGTATATATACAGGAGGAGTGGTACTGTGCAGTGTATATATACAGGAGGAGTGGTACTGTGCAGTGTATATATACAGGAGGAGTGGTGCTGTGCAGTGTATATATACAGGAGGAGTGGTACTGTGCAGAGTATATATACAGGAGGAGTGGTACTGTGCAGTGTATATATACAGGAGGAGCGGTACTGTGCAGTGTATATATACAGGAGGAGTGGTACTGTGCAGAGTATATACTGTATACAGGAGGAGTGGTACTGTGCAGTGTATATATATAGGAGGAGCGGTACTGTGCAGTGTATATATACAGGAGGAGTGGTACTGTGCAGTGTATATATATATACAGGAGGAGTGGTACTGTGCAGTGTATATATTCAGGAGGAGTGGTACTGTGCAGAGTATATACTGTATACAGGAGGAGTGGTACTGTGCACTGGTTATCTGCTAATGTACTGTGCCGTTGTTAGTGGCTAGCACAGGGTTAGGCTTGGTCTGGTGCACGGATGTCGTTGACCCTCTGATCATACATGCCCCAGGCTCAGTACCACTACCTTCATTCTCTGTGCCATGTCTGCGGTGCAGAATAGGGGTAATCTGGCAGTGATATAAAGGGGTCATTCTGCTGAGAAGCCGCTTTGTCTCCTTCTCCGTTCCTAGTGCATTCATGTCTGCGGCAGCCGGAGACACAATACCCATCTTGTTGCTCTTATCCTGTGTGGACGCAACCAGAGACACGTAGCATCGCCAGAAAGCCGAGTCCATAGACCCAGATACAGGACAGAAGGGCTCAACCCCCTCCTGCACCTCGCACCCAGTATAGCTTACCAGTTGAGGTCCTGGTTATGGGGGACTTTAACTACCCGGATATTAACTGGGAAACAGAAACCTGTGAAACCCATAAAGGCAACAGGTTTCTGCTAATAACCAAGAAAAATTATCTTTCACAATTGGTGCAGAATCCAACCAGAGGAGCAGCACTTTTAGACCTAATACTATCTAATAGACCTGACAGAATAACAAATCTGCAGGTGGTCGGGCATTTAGGAAATAGCGACCACAATATTGTGCAGTTTCACCTGTCTTTCACTAGGGGGACTTGTCAGGGAGTCACAAAAACATTGAACTTTAGGAAGGCAAAGTTTGACCAGCTTAGAGATGCCCTTAATCTGGTAGACTGGGACAATATCCTCAGAAATAAGAATACAGATAATAAATGGGAAATGTTTAAGAACATCCTAAATAGGCAGTGTAAGCGGTTTATACCTTGTGGGAATAAAAGGACTAGAAATAGGAAAAACCCAATGTGGCTAAACAAAGAAGTAAGACAGGCAATTAACAGTAAAAAGAAAGCATTTGCACTACTAAAGCAGGATGGCACCATTGAAGCTCTAAAAAACTATAGGGAGAAAAATACTTTATCTAAAAAACTAATTAAAGCTGCCAAAAAGGAAACAGAGAAGCACATTGCTAAGGAGAGTAAAACTAATCCCAAACTGTTCTTCAACTATATCAATAGTAAAAGAATAAAAACTGAAAATGTAGGCCCCTTAAAAAATAGTGAGGAAAGAATGGTTGTAGATGACGAGGAAAAAGCTAACATATTAAACACCTTCTTCTTCTTCACGGTATTCACGGTGGAAAATGAAATGCTAGGTGAAATCCCAAGAAACAATGAAAACCCTATATTAAGGGTCACCAATCTAACCCAAGAAGAGGTGCGAAACCGGCTAAATAAGATTAAAATAGATAAATCTCCGGGTCCGGATGGCATACACCCACGAGTACTAAGAGAACTAAGTAATGTAATAGATAAACCATTATTTCTTATTTTTAGAGACTCTATAGCGACAGGGTCTGTTCCGCAGGATTGGCGCATAGCAAATGTGGTGCCAATATTCAAAAAGGGCTCTAAAAGTGAACCTGGAAATTATAGGCCAGTAAGTCTAACCTCTATTGTTGGTAAAATATTTGAAGGGTTTCTGAGGGATGTTATTCTGGATTATCTCAATGAGAATAACTGTTTAACTCCATATCAGCATGGGTTTATGAGAAATCGCTCCTGTCAAACCAATCTAATCAGTTTTTATGAAGAGGTAAGCTATAGACTGGACCATGGTGAGTCATTGGACGTGGTAGATCTCGATTTTTCCAAAGCGTTTGATACCGTGCCGCACAAGAGGTTGGTACACAAAATGAGAATGCTTGGTCTGGGGGAAAATGTGTGTAAATGGGTTAGTAACTGGCTTAGTGATAGAAAGCAGAGGGTGGTTATAAATGGTATAGTCGCTAACTGGGTCGCTGTGACCAGTGGGGACCGCAGGGGTCGGTATTGGGACCTGTTCTCTTCAACATATTCATTAATGATCTGGTAGAAGGTTTACACAGTAAAATATCGATATTTGCAGATGATACAAAACTATGTAAAGCAGTTAATACAAGAGAAGATAGTATTCTGCTACAGATGGATCTGGATAAGTTGGAAACTTGGGCTGAAAGGTGGCAGATGAGGTTTAACAATGATAAATGTAAGGTTATACACATGGGAAGAAGGAATCAATATCACCATTACACACTGAACGGGAAACCACTGGGTAAATCTGACAGGGAGAAGGACTTGGGGATCCTAGTTAATGATAAACTTACCTGGAGCAGCCAGTGCCAGGCAGCAGCTGCCAAGGCAAACAGGATCATGGGGTGCATTAAAAGAGGTCTGGATACACATGATGAGAGCATTATACTGCCTCTGTACAAATCCCTAGTTAGACCGCACATGGAGTACTGTGTCCAGTTTTGGGCACCGGTGCTCAGGAAGGATATAATGGAACTAGAGAGAGTACAAAGGAGGGCAACAAAATTAATAAAGGGGATGGGAGATCTACAATACCCAGATAGATTAGCGAAATTAGGATTATTTAGTCTAGAAAAAAGACGACTGAGGGGCGATCTAATAACCATGTATAAGTATATAAGGGGACAATACAAATATCTCGCTGAGGATCTGTTTATACCAAGGAAGGTGACGGGCACAAGGGGGCATTCTTTGCGTCTGGAGGAGAGAAGGTTTTTCCACCAACATAGAAGAGGATTCTTTACTGTTAGGGCAGTGAGAATCTGGAATTGCTTGCCTGAGGAGGTGGTGATGGCGAACTCAGTCGAGGGGTTCAAGAGAGGCCTGGATGTCTTCCTGGAGCAGAACAATATTGTATCATACAATTATTAGGTTCTGTAGAAGGACGTAGATCTGGGGATTTATTATGATGGAATATAGGCTGAACTGGATGGACAAATGTCTTTTTTCGGCCTTACTAACTATGTTACTATGTTACTATGTTACCAGCTCTCCAAATCCTGCTCTTTCCTATGTTACTGCCCATCTGATTCTCCTATATGCTCCCATATATAATCCTCCCACATTTGATCCCGCAATATTATATCCTTATACAATCTTCTTATATGGTCTCCTTATGTGACCCCCTTTTGTTATCCGCTTATACGATCCCCTTATATGATTTCCTTATATGATCCCTGTGGAGACATGGGAGGGTCAGCAAGCACCCTGGTCTGCTAGCTGAAACCGCATGGACCAGGGCTCATCCCACCGAACGCCTGCTCTCCTTTTACTGTGGGTATAACGCTACTCAGACCACACAGGGTGAGGGTAACACAGTGCGCCAATACTTTATTGAAGCACAAACCAGGCAGATAACATGGAAACAGGAACACATGGGCTACTTGCACAGTGAACAAGTCTGTATGATCATGTTCACACACCACCAAGAAACGTGGAGATTGGTAGAGCAGCTTAGTATACATTTTTTGCAAAAAACGTATCAACCAAATACCCTGTTTTTTACATCTTTTACTAGCACTTGCGGATTACTGCAACATTTTTTCAAACTGAGTGTTTTTGGTTTTACTATTCTCTTTTGTGTCTTCAGGTTTCTTGGTGGTGTGTGAACATGATCATACAGACTTGTTCACTGTGCAAGTAGCCCATGTGTTCCTGTTTCCATAATTGTTCTCTTGTGTCTACAAGACTGGGGAGTTCCACCACTCCTCTTGGGCTATCTGCACAAAAGCTGTTCTACCCTGTATGCACACATGGATTTTTCCTCTCTTAACCCTGTTCACACAGGTTATATACAGATGATCAGGTTTTTAAATACATCAGATAGGGATTGCATACATTAGTTAGGACTGCTCTGATAAGGGTATACCGTGAAGATTGGTAGAGCAGCTTAGTATACATTTTTTGAAAAAAACGTATCAACCAAATACCCTGTTTTTTACATCTTTTACTAGCACTTGCGGATTACTGCAACATTTTTTCAAACTGAGTGTTTTTGGTTTTACTATTCTCTTTTGTGTCTTCAGGCAGATAACATGTAGAACAGTCCCAGCAAATACCCAAGATGGTGAACATTACAGGATCTCACCCTTCCACTGACTCACCGGGATAATGACAGGTGTGACTTCAGAGCTTCCAGGGCCGACAACCCCACCTGTGGCACGCACAGAGAAGAGGTAAGGACAAGTGTAGGAAGATGACAGTCCATTCAGGTTCAAGACCAGGTGACCGGAGGGTCACAACCTGGCTTCTCCGAACATCTCCATGGATTTGCGATGGTCAATGGAGCAGATCTGTATTCTTCCAGCCGGGGTTGTGGTCCCATAAGCTGGCATCCTGTTAACTGTATAATCTGTGTCCCTCGTGATTGAGCCATGATGTCTTAAGTGAGGTCCTGTAACAAGTCTCTGGTTCTTTAGATGTCTCGGCTAAATATCTGTCTCTTCATTTAAAGGCATAAAACCTATTTTTATAGTTAAAAAGTGTCCTTCATTCAGTATTCACAGGTAAAGGAGAATAATGGTGATAAGATCAACTCTTGTTTGATTACGTAATCTACTTATATATTTTTTCATTCTCTATTTTGCAAGTGAACAAACTGGCTGGCCTGGACAGAGCCTTTTGGTCCCCACTTGTAACAGTGCTACCAGGACAGAGCCTTGTGGTCCCCACTTGAAACACTGGGGCCAGGACAGAGCCTCGTGGTCCCCACTTGAAACACTGGGGCCAGGACAGAGCCTCGTGGTCCCCACTTGAAACACTGGGGCCGGGACAGAGCCTCGTGGTACCCCACTTGTAACACTGGGGCCAGGACAGAGCCTCGTGGTACCCCACTTGTAACACTGGTGCCAGGATAGAGCCTTGTGGTCCTCACTTGTAGCACTCGTGCCACGACAGAGCCTCGTGGTCCCCACTTGTAACGCTGGGGCAGGACAGAGACTTGTGGTCCCCACTTGTAACACTGGGGCCATGGCAGAGCCTTGTGGTCCCCACTTGTAACACTGGTGCCAGGACAGAGCCTTGCGGTCCCCACTTGTAAGACTCAGGCCAGGACAGAGCCTTGTGGTACCCCACTTGTAACACTGGAGCCAGGACAGAAACTTGTGGTCCTCACTTGAGACACTTTTCCAATTGGATGTGCAACCATTTATCACCACTGTTTGAGTACGATCACTGAGCCAGTTAGGAATCCACCTAACCGTAGCCTTGTCAATCCAATACTTGGTGATTTTTTCAATAATGATAGTATGAGATATCTTATCAAATGCTTTGCTGAAGTCTTGATATACTATATCTACCCCATTTCCCTGATCCACTCAGTCAGTGATTCAATCATAGAAAGAAATTAGATTAGTCTGGCATGAATTGTTTGCTACAAACCCATGCTGACTCTGGATAATCCCATTCTGACATTTGCAGTAATAATATGTCCACGTGCCATGGTACTTGTTGACGCAAGATGTATTATTACTGCATGCACACTGGCTGTGCGCGGGCGATTGCCACCAGGTGTCAGCTGACTCTGACAGCTGACACCCGGCACTAAGTACCAGGAGTGGTCCCGCATCGCTCCTGACATTTTGACCCCTAAATGCTGTGATCAAACTCGATCACAGCATTCCGGGTGCTCGATGACAGCCCCTGTGCCTTTGGATCGAAGACCCCACAACGTGATGCAAAGTCTTGATCATTGCCATGGTGACCCGATGTCGTCATGGTGACATCCGAGTCACCAGAACTAGTAAATTTGCTGATCAGTGCAGAGCTGACAGTTTCTACAGAATGGGGATGCTGCTGCATCCCCATTCTGTAGAAGTAATCAGCCTTCAAAAAATGATAGTCCCATATAGGGACAAAGTAAAAAAGTTAAAAAAGAGAAAAAAATAAAAATAATTGTAAATATATATATATATATATATATATATATATATATATATATATATAAAACATCATAATAAAAAATCTGTATCCATAAATGAATATTTGTATTAAAAAATATAAATACTAAAAGTACACATATTTGGTATTTGCCGCTTCCGGGATAACCTGACCTATAAAAACTGACCCACTAGTTAACCCCTTTAGTGAATACCATAAAAAAAAAATAAACTAGGCAAAAAACAATGCTTTATCATCACACTGCCGAACAAAAAGTGGAATAAAACACGATCAAAAAGACGGATATAAATAATCATGTACCGCTGAAAACATCATCTTGTCCCACAAAAAACAGCTTCATCAGCAGAAAAATAAAAAAGTTATAGCTCTCAGAATAAAGCGATGCAAAAATAATAATTTTTTTCTATAAAATAGTTTTTAGTTTATTTTACATAGTAACATAGTAACATAGTAACATAGTTAGTAAGGCCGAAAAAAGCCATTTGTCCATCCAGTTCAGCCTATATTCCATCATAATAAATCCCCAGATCTACGTCCTTCTACAGAACCTAATAATTGTATGATACAATATTGTTCTGCTCCAGGAAGACATCCAGGCCTCTCTTGAACCCCTCGACTGAGTTCGCCATCACCACCTCCTCAGGCAAGCAATTCCAGATTCTCACTGCCCTAACAGTAAAGAATCCTCTTCTATGTTGGTGGAAAAACCTTCTCTCCTCCAGACGCAAAGAATGCCCCCTTGTGCCCGTCACCTTCCTTGGTATAAACAGATCCTCAGCGAGATATTTGTATTGTCCCCTTATATAGTATTACATAGTATCTGAAAATGATGTGAGGAGGCAGTGTAAGTCACTTAACATTGGTAAAGCTGCAGGACCAGATGGACTCAGCTCACGTGTCCTTAAAGTGTGTGCAGACCAGCTGTGTACTGTCTTTACGCGCCTATTTAATGGAAGTCTACAAACACAGAGGGTACCAGTGTTATGGAAAACTTCCTGTCTGGTGCCGGTACCCAAGACGACTTCTCCTGCAACCCTAAATGACTATCGTCCTGTAGCCTTAACATCTCACGCTATGAAGGCCTTGGAAAGATTAGTGCTTGCTCACTTAAGACCGAGGGTCAATGCTTTTATTGATCCCCTTCAGTTTGCCTACCGACATAGATTGGGGGTGGACGATGCTATTCTTTCTCTGTTACATAGGGTACATTCATTTCTGGAGACTGATGGAACCACGGTGCGAGCGATGTTCTTCGATTTCTCGAGTGCATTTAACTCCCTGCAGCCACTTTTACTACACAAAAAGATGACTGATATGAAGGTTGAGGTGGGGATGAGAAATTGGATAACTGACGACCTATCAGATCGGCCACAGTTTGTACAGATGGGAGCAGTGGTGTCAAGCAGATTATTGAGCAGTGTAGGTGCCCCCCAGGGAACGGTGCTTGCGCCCTTTCTATTCACACTGTATACTTCAGACTTTCAGTATAAATCTGATCTTTGCCACCTTCAGAAATTTTCGGATGACTCTGTGGTTGTGGGATGCATTAGGGGAGATCAGGGGGATGAGGAATATAGAAGGGTGGTGTCGAATTTCGTGGATTGGTGCAATGGTAACTATCTACAACTAAATGTTAAGAAAACTAAGGAGTTGGTGGCCAACTATAGCAGGATAAAGATGGAATGCTTACCGATCACTATTGCTGGTCAGGAGGTCGAGCAGGTGGAGAGGTACAAATATTTGGGGGTCCATTTGGATAGTAAACTGGACTGGAGATGCCACTCAGAGTTTGTCTACAAGAAGGGGATGAGCAGATTGTATTTCCTAAGGAAACTGAGGTCTTTTAATGTGTGTAGCAAAATGTTAGAAATGTTCTACCAGTCTGTGGTGGCAAGTGCCATCTTTTTCGCAATCACGTGCTGGGGTAGTAGTGTGCGGGCCTCTGATGCTAATAAGCTGAATAAGATTATCAAGAAGGCAAGTTCTGCTGGGGGCTGCAATCTGGACTCTTTTGGGGAGGTAGTGGAGAGAAGAACTCTGAGAAAGTGTATGACAATTATGAACAATAATGCACATCCATTATATGAGCTATTCATGAGACAGAAGAGCACCTTCAGTAACCGGCTAATACTGCTGAGGTGTAAGAAGGAAAAATATAGGAAATCGTTTCTGCCAACTGCCATGGGAATGTACAACAATAACACTAGGGTTAAACCACCAAGGTGAATGTCTACTTATTTCTCTACATTTCAGGTGTAGTTTGTAAAATGGGGTCACTTAAGTGGGGTTCTGCTGTTTTGGCACCTCATGTGCTCTCCCACTGGTTCTTTGCACCTCCAAACCCTAACAGTAAAATCTGGCGCTTCTGCCCTCTGAGTTTTGCGCTGTGCTTGAAAAATATTTCCTGATCACATGTAAGGTAGTGACGAGCTCAGGAAATGGACCTTTGTTTGCTGTAATAAAATTTCTTATTGGCCCTTAGAAAAATTAAAAGCTTGGAACTAAAACAACATTTTAGTGGTAAAAATGTAAATTATTCCTTCTTCACTGCTCAGTGGTATAAAATTCTGTGAGGCACAGGTGGTGTCCATATGATCACTGCACCCCTAGAATTCAATGGGGAGTGTAGTTTGTAAAATGGTGACACTTATGGGGGTTCTTTTGTTCTGGCACCTCACGGGCTCTGCCAATGTGACATGGCACCCTGGAACCATTCCAGCAAAATCTGAACTCCAATATGGCGCCTCTTCCCTTCTGAGCTTTGCACTGTGCCTCAAAAGTAGTAATCCCCTATATATGGGGTATTGGCGTACTCAGGGGAAATTGCACAACAAATTGTATGGTGCAAATTCCTCTTTACCCTTCTGAAAATGCGAAATTTGGGGCTAAAATCACATTTTTTGGGGAAAATGTGCTTTTATTAACTTCATGGCTCAATGTTATGAACTTCTGTGAGGCACCTGCTGGTTCAAGGTGCTCACCACACATCTAAATACATTCCTTGAGGGGTCTACACCGTGTTCCAAATTATTATGCACATTGGATTTAAGTGTCAGAAATATTTAATTGTTTTGTTTTTCAAATAAACTCATGAATGGTTTTGTGTCTCGGGGCTCAATGGATCACTGAAATCAATCTTAAACACATGTGATAATTAGTTATCCAGGTGATTCTAATTAAAGGAAAACTACTTAAAAATGATGTTCAACATTATTAAGCAGGCCACAGTTTTCAAGCAATATGAGAAAGAAAAAGGATCTCTCTGCTGCCGAAAAGCATCAAATAGTGCAATGCCTTGGTCAAGGGATGAAAACATGAGATATTTCCCAAAAACGTAAGCGCGATCATCGTACTGTTAAGAGATTTGTGGCTGAATCTGAGCACAGACGTGTTCGTGCTGATAAAGGCATAATGAGAAAGGTTTCTGCCAGGCAACTTCATCGGATTAGGAGAGCAGCTGCACGGTGGCGCAGTTGATAGCACAGCAGCCTTGCAGCGATGGAGTCCTGGGTTCAAACCCCACCAAGGACAACATCTGCGAAGAGTTTGTATGTTCTCTCTGTGTTTGCGTGGGTTTCCTCCGGGCACTCTGGTTTCCTCCCACATTTCAAAGACATACTGATAGGGAATATAGATTGTGAGCCCCATCGGGGACAGTGATGATAATGTGTGCAAACTGTAAAGTGCTGCGGAATATGTTAGCGCTAAATAAAGATTATTATTAAAAAGCAATTACAAACCAGCAAACAGTTATTTGAAGCTCAGAGAGAAAAAAGAAAAAAGTTGGCACTCACCCAGCGATGAAAGTAGAAAAGTCCTTTATTTATCCATACAATGGGATGCGGAAATGCCTGTAGGGCTGCAGTACAAACGAGAGGGTGCGAGGAGGGAACCGGACGACGGCCGTTTCGCGCGAACTGCGCTTCAACGGGTCCAGGTATCATACCCTCTCGTTTGTACTGCAGCCCTACAGGCATGTCCGCATCCCATTGCATGGATAAATAAAGGACTTTTCTACTTTCATCGGTGGGTGAGTGCCAACTTTTTTCTTTTTTCTCTCTGGACGCCCTTATATGACTTGCTGCTTGGTTGTGCACCACTATGCGATTCTAATCCACGGTTTGTCTGCCTGCCGCATGAAACATTGATTTTTTGCAGCTTGTTTGCCTATATCAATTACCATCAATAACCACTCATCCTGGTGCCGTCATACTTTCTTTTTTTTCAGTTATTTGAAGCTGCTGGTGCCTCTGGAGTCCCTCAAACCTCAAGGTGTAGGATCCTTCAAAGGCTTGCTGTGGTTCATAAACCTACTATTCAGCCACCCCTAATCGATGTACACAAGCAGAAACGGTTGCAGTGGGCCCAGACAAACTTGAAGACTAATTTCCAAATAGTTTTGTTTACTGATGAGTGTCGAGCAACCCTGGATGGTCCAGATGGATGGAGTAGTGGATGGTTGGTGGAGGCCACCATGTCCCAACAAGGCTGCGACATGAGCACGGAGGTGGAGGAGTCATGTTTTGGGCCAGAATCATGGGGAAACAGCTGGTAGGGCCCTTTAAGGTTCCTGAAGGTGTGAAAATGACCTCTGCAAAGTATATAGAGCTTCTGACAACTTTCCTCCATGGTATAAAAAGCAGAAACGTGTCTTCAGGAGCAAAATCATGTTCATGCTGACAATGCCCCATCTCATGCTGCAAAGAAACCTCTGAGTCATTGGCTGCTATGGGCATAAAAGGAGATAAACTCATGGTGCGGCCACCATCTTCCCTTGACCTCAACCCTATCAAGAACCTTTGGAGAATCATCCAGCAAAAGATCTATGAAGGTGGGAGGCCGATCACATCAAAACAGCAGCTCTGAGAAGGAAGAAATACGAGCAGAAACTCTCCGAAAACTCACAAGTCCAATGGAGGCAAGAATTGTGAAGGTGACATCAAAGAAGGCTCCTATGTTACATGTAACTTGCCCTGTTAGGAGGTTTTGGGGTTAAATAGCTTTTTTGTTCAGTGAATGTGACCTCCTAATGCTGCAAATTCCACAAATGAGACTTTTCAGTTCTTTATATCAAATGTATAGAAATTCTACTGGGCTTAATAATTTGGATCAGTGCATTGTGGGGTTTTATTCATTTTGGAGATTATACTGTTATCATTGGGAGGTTTCTTCAATAAAATTCGATGTATAATCTAACGGGTGATGACTTTTATTAGACTGACTGTCATTTGCACCGACCATTTAGGAAAATCTGAGAAAAATATAATTTGCATAATAATTTGGAACATGGTGTAGTTTCCAAAATGGGGTCACTAGTGAGTGGTTTCTAGTGGACTCTGTTGTGCTGGTTCATGAGTTGGTCTTCTTCCACTTCCACCACTGCTGCTGCTAATGTTTTGTCATTGATGAATTGATGTGCCGGAGGTTGGTAGTCTAGAGCTGCGATGTGAACGGTGTGCTTCACTGCTGTCTTGGAGAAAAGATCTCTTAAAGTTGTGTAAAAGCGTGTTTTGATACTCCAGCATTCGCGGGTCCCTTTCTAGGGCGGGAATCATCTGGCAAAATTTGGTTTTATAACATGAATCTAACAGAGCGGCACCCAGTAGTCAGCATTATTCCTAATCATTACTATACGGGGATCATGCTGCTGATAGTGCAGCAAGAAGGCGCTCATAAAGGTTCAAAAAGAACCTGAAGACCCACCTCTTCCGACAAGCCTACAACCTGCAGTAACCACCGATCGATCAAACCGCTGCCTGACCATCTCTACCCTCACCTACTGTATCCTCACCCATCCCTTGTAGATTGTGAGCCCTCGCGGGCAGGGTCCTCTCTCCTCCTGTATTCTCACCCATCCCTTGTAGATTGTGAGCCCTCGCGGGCAGGGTCCTCTCTCCTACTGTATCCTCACCCATCCCATGTAGATTGTGAGCCCTCGCGGGCAGGGTCCTCATTCCTCCTGTACCAGTTATGACTTGTATTGTTTAAGATTATTGTACTTGTTTTTATGCATACCCCTCCTCACATGTAAAGCGCCATGGAATAAATGGCGCTATAACAATAAATAATAATAATAATATGTCGGGGTCTACCATGAGGTCCAAGCCCATGCTGTGTTGGTGGCGGAGTAACAATGAGTTTCCTCCGTCCCCCCCACCAACCAAGAACAACAGAGAGGGGGGATTATCCTCTTCATCTGACAGTTGCTCGCCCATCACCTCTTCCTCTATTTGTTCCTCGGATCTTGCACCTTCGATAGCAGTTTGTCTGTTTTCACCAGTCCACTCGATCGCAGTAATCCCCCCTACCTTGGCACCTGTCTGTGTGACGACAGTCTTGAATTTAGAGACAATGATATCCCTTATGCATCCTCCTCTGCTTCCTCCTATTCTTCTGGGACCACCATCTCCCCCCGCAGGTTATTCGAAGTCTGCTCCAGCATGTATATGACCGGAATAGTGATGCTGATGATGGCATCGTCAGCACTAACCATCTTAGTAGCCATTTTGAAACTGTGCAGAAGGGTGCAGAGGTCCTTAATCTGTGCCCACTCTGTAAACGTGATATGCACATTGTCCGTACTGCGTTGGCCCAGGCTATACGACTTGATATACTACATCAGGGCTCGTTGCTGCCACAGTCGCTGCAATATGTGCAGAGTGGAATTGTGTGACGCCCCAGGGTCCTGGTCGTCACAGTGGCATTG
The DNA here is from genome assembly GCF_032444005.1 of Ranitomeya imitator. Taxonomy (NCBI): domain Eukaryota; kingdom Metazoa; phylum Chordata; class Amphibia; order Anura; family Dendrobatidae; genus Ranitomeya; species Ranitomeya imitator. The sequence continues at coordinate 6,669,499 of NC_091286.1, read as the reverse complement.
CTTTCCCCACGGTGAGAGTGATGTCATTCTTGGAAGCGATGAAGGATATCTTTCACCAGGTAATCACTACATACAACACGTTCACACTCCAGGCCAGAAGGGGGAGCTCTGAACCCGGATTCAGGGTGAACTCCCCTGGATATATTCTGGTTTTGGAGGGAAGGTAGTTCGTTCATCCCAGACAGCAGACAGTTGGTCCAGAGAGAGGAGACGCCGAGTAGAGGCAGGAAAGGAGCAGAGACGAGATTTAGGGCTAAGGGAGGCTGAGAGTGGGCCTCCTGTGAGCCAGAGCGTGGAGACTGGGTACCGGGAGCCCAGGCTGTGGGGAGCTGCAAGCCCCATAGCAGAACCGGAGGGCATTGGACTATATGTATACTGTCTGTATTAAGCCTGTGGACTGGGTACCGGGAGCCCGAGGCTGTGGGGAGCTGTGTTGTGGATTCTGTTTTTGGGCTCCCTCTGGTGGTTACAGATGGTACTGGGTGACTTGTGTTCTCTGCGGTCTCTGGTGTCCACCTGTTCTATCAGGATATGGGAGTTTCCTATTTAACCTGGCTTTTTTGTCATTTCCTCGCCGGCGATCAATGTAATCAGTGTGTCTTGTTACCTCTGCTTTCCGCTTCTGTAATCATCAGGACAAGCTAAGTTTTTGATTTTCCTGTTCCACGTTTTGCTTTATTTTTGTTTTAGTCCAGCTTGCAGTTATGTGATTCCTTGTTGCTGGTTGCTTTAGTGGGCTGATATTACTCCTCATGTTCCATGAGTTGGCACATGAGTTCAAGTAATTTCAGGATGGTTTTTTGTAGGGTTTTTCGCTGACCGCGCAGTTCACTTTTGTATCCTCTGCTATCTAGTTTTAGCGGGCCTCATTTTGCTGAATCTGTTTTCATTACTACGTATGTGCTTTCCTCTCATTTCACCGTCATTACATGTGGGGGGCTGCTATTTCTGTGGGGTGTTTCTCTGGAGGCAAGAGAGGTCTTTGTTTCTTCTAATAGGGGAAGCTAGTCCTTCGGCTGGCGCGAGACGTCTAGAATCATCGTAGGCACGTTCCCCGGCTACTGCTAGTGTTGTGAATTAGGTTCAGGATCGCGGTCAGCTCAGTTTCCATCACCCTAGAGCTTGTTCAGTTTTTTTTGTGCTTGTCCTTTTGTGATCCCCTGCCATTGGGATCATGACAGTATCGCCGGCCCAAAAAGTGGTAATCGTATTGGCTGAAGTAGGAGGAAAAGTAGTCTGAGGAATTTTTTTTTTTTTTTTTCCTTCCCTCAGAGTTTTTTGCCTAGCCTTAATTGCAGCCTGGCTGCGTCTTACCTCCTCTTAATCCTTGAATGGCTCTGACCTCAGCTGTTTATCATGGACGTCCAGAGTTTGGCTTCCAGCCTGAATAATCTTGCTGCTAAGGTTCAAAATATACAAGATTTTGTTGTACATGCTCCTATGTCTGAACCTAGAATTCCTATCCCAGAGTTTTTTTCTGGAGATAGATCTAGTTTTCTGAATTTTAGGAACAATTGCAAGTTGTTTCTTTCTTTGAAATCTCGCTCCTCTGGAGACCCTGCTCAGCAAGTCAAGATTGTAATATCTTTCCTGCGGGGTGACCCTCAGAATTGGGCATTTGCATTGGCACCAGGGGATCCTGCGTTGCTCAATGTGGATGCGTTTTTTTCTGGCATTGGGTTTGCTCTATGAGGAACCTAACCTAGAGATTCAGGCTGAAAAAGCTTTATTGGCTCTCTCTCAGGGGCAAGATGAAGCAGAAATATATTGTCAGAAATTTCGGAAATGGTCGGTGCTTACTCAGTGGAATGAGTGCGCTCTGGCTGCAAGATTCAGAGATGGCCTTTCTGAGGCCATTAAAGATGTTATGGTGGGGTTCCCTGCGCCTACAGGTCTGAATGAGTCTATGACTATGGCTATTCAGATTGATCGGCGTTTACGGGAGCGCAAACCTGTGCACCATTTGGCGGTGTCTTCTGAACAGGCACCTGAGACAATGGAATGTGATAGAATTCAGTCCAGAAGTGAACGGCAAAACTATAGGCGGAAAAATGGGTTGTGTTTTTATTGTGGTGATTCAACTCATGTTATATCAGCATGCTCTAAACGCACAAAAAAGGTTGATAAGTCTGTTGCCATTAGTACTTTACAGTCTAAGTTCATTCTGTCTGTGACTCTGATTTGTTCATTATCAGCCATTTCCGTCGATGCCTATGTGGATTCAGGCGCTGCCCTGAGTCTTATGGATTGGTCATTTGCCAATCGCTGTGGGTTTAGTCTGGAGCCTCTGGAAGTCCCTATTCCTTTGAAAGGAATTGACTCTACACCTTTGGCTATGAATAAACCTCAGTACTGGACACACGTGACCATGCGTATGACTCCCGTTCATCAGGAGGTGATTCGCTTCCTGGTACTGTATAATTTACATGATGTCTTAGTGCTTGGTCTGCCATGGTTACAAACTCATAACCCAGTCTTGGACTGGAAAACGATGTCTGTGTTAAGCTGGGGATGTCAGGGGGTTCATGATGATGCACCTCCGATTTCTATCGCTTCATCTACTCCTTCTGAGGTTCCTGTATTTTTGTCTGATTATCGGGATGTTTTTGAGGAGCCTAAGCTCAGTTCGCTTCCTCCTCACAGGGATTGCGATTGTGCTATAGATTTGATTCCTGGCAGTAAATTTCCTAAAGGTCGTTTGTTCAATCTGTCAGTGCCAGAGCATGCTGCTATGCGGGATTATGTTAAGGAGTCCTTGGAAAAGGGACATATCCGTCCATCTTCGTCTCCTTTGGGAGCAGGTTTTTTTTTCGTGGCCAAAAAAGATGGTTCCATGAGGCCTTGTATAGATTACCGTCTTTTGAATAAGATTACGGTCAAATATCAGTATCCTTTACCATTGTTGACTGATTTGTTCGCTCGCATTAAGGGGGCTAAATGGTTCACTAAGATTGATCTTCGGGGTGCGTATAATCTTGTGCGGATTAAGCAGGGTGATGAGTGGAAAACCGCATTTAATACGCCTGAGGGCCATTTTGAGTATTTGGTAATGCCTTTTGGACTTTCTAATGCTCCTTCTGTCTTCCAGTCCTTTATGCACGATATTTTCCGTGAATATCTGGATAAATTTATGATTGTGTATTTGGATGATGTTTTGTTTTTTTTCTGATGACTGGGAGTCCCATGTTCAGCAGGTCAGGAAGGTGTTTCAGGTCCTGCGGGCCAATTCTTTGTTTGTAAAAGGTTCAAAGTGTCTCTTTGGAGTCCAGAAGATTTCTTTTTTGGGGTATATTTTTTCCCCTTCTACTATTGAGATGGATCCCGTCAAGGTTCAAGCTATTTGTGACTGGACGCAGCCTACATCTCTTAAGAGTCTACAGAAGTTCTTGGGCTTTGCTAATTTTTATCGTCGTTTCATAACTAATTTTTCTAGTGTTGTTAAGCCTTTGACGGATCTGACTAAGAAGGGTGCTGATGTTGCTGATTGGTCTCCTGCGGCTGTGGAGGCCTTTCAGGAACTTAAGCGCCGGTTTTCTTCTGCTCCTGTGTTGCGTCAGCCAGATGTTTCGCTTCCTTTTCAGGTTGAGGTTGATGCTTCTGAGATTGGAGCGGGGGCGGTTTTGTCACAGAGAAGCTCCGATTGCTCGGTGATGAAGCCATGTGCTTTCTTTTCTAGAAAGTTTTCGCCCACTGAGCGGAATTATGATGTTGGTAATCGGGAGCTTTTGGCCATGAAGTGGGCATTTGAGGAGTGGCGTCATTGGCTTGAGGGTGCTAGACATCGTGTGGTGGTCTTGACTGATCACAAAAATCTGATTTACCTTGAGTCTGCCAAGCGTCTGAATCCTAGACAGGCTCGTTGGTCACTGTTTTTCTCCCGTTTCGATTTTGTGGTTTCATACCTGCCAGGTTCAAAGAATGTGAAGGCGGATGCTCTTTCTAGGAGTTTTGTGCCTGATTCCCCTGGAAATTCTGAGCCCACTGGTGTCCTTAGGGATGGGGTGATTTTGTCGGCTGTCTTCCCAGACTTGCGACGTGCTTTGCAGTAGTTTCAGGCGGATAAACCTGATCGTTGTCCGCCTGAAAGACTGTTTGTTCCGGATAATTGGACCAGTAGAGTCATCTCCGAGGTCCATTCTTCTGCGTTGGCAGGTCATCCTGGAATATTTGGTACTAGAGACTTGGTGGCCAGGTCTTTTTGGTGGCCTTCCTTGTCGAGGGATGTGCGTTCTTTTGTGCAGTCTTGTGAAGTTTGCGCTCGGGCTAAGCCTTGCTGTTCTCGGGCCAGTGGATTGTTGTCACCTTTGCCTATCCCGAAGAGGCCTTGGACGCACATTTCCATGGACTTTATTTCGGATCTCCCTGTCTCTCAGAAAATGTCCGTCATCTGGGTTGTGTGTGACCGCTTTTCTAAGATGGTTCATCTGGTACCCTTGCCTAAGTTACCTTCCTCCTCTGAGTTGGTCCCTCTGTTTTTTCAGAACGTGGTTCGTTTGCATGGGATTCCGGAGAACATTGTTTCTGACAGGGGATCCCAGTTTGTGTCTAGATTTTGGCGGACGTTCTGTGCTAAGATGGGCATTGATTTGTCCTTTTCGTCTGCATTCCATCCTCAGACGAATGGCCAGACGGAACGAACTAATCAGACCTTGGAAACTTATTTGAGGTGTTTTGTTTCTGCTGATCAAGATGACTGGGTTTCCTTTTTGCCGCTTGCCGAGTTTGCCCTTAATAATCGGGCTAGTTCTGCTACCTTGGTTTCTCCTTTCTTTTGTAATTCGGGGTTTCATCCTCGTTTTTCCTCTGGTCAGGTGGAGCCTTCTGATTGTCCTGGAGTGGTCATGGTGGTGGATAGGTTGCATCGGATTTGGAGTCATGTGGTGGACAATTTGAAGTTGTCCCAGGAGAGGGCTCAGCAGTTTGCTAATCGCCGTCGCCGCGTGGGTCCTCGACTTCGTGTTGGGGACTTGGTGTGGTTGTCTTCTCGTTTTGTTCCTATGAAGGTCTCTTCTCCTAAGTTCAAGCCTCGGTTCATCGGTCCCTATAGGATCTTGGAAATTCTTAACCCTGTGTTGTTTCGTTTGGATCTCCCGGCATCGTTTGCTATTCATAATGTGTTCCATCGGTCGTTGTTGCGGAGGTATGAGGTACCTGTTGTTCCTTCGCTTGAGCCTCCTGCTCCGGTGCTGGTGGAGGGAGAATTGGAGTATGTTGTGGAGAAGATCTTGGATTCTCGTGTTTCCAGACGGAAACTTCAGTATTTGGTCAAGTGGAAGGGTTATGGTCAGGAGGATAATTCTTGGGTGGTTGCCTCTGATGTTCATGCTGCTGATTTGGTCCGTGCATTTCATAGGGCTCATCCTGGTCGCCCTGGTGGTTCTCGTGAGGGTTCGGTGACCCCTCCTCAAGGGGGGGGTACTGTTGTGGATTCTGTTTTTGGGCTCCCTCTGGTGGTTACAGATGGTACTGGGTGACTTGTGTTCTCTGCGGTCTCTGGTGTCCACCTGTTCTATCAGGATATGGGAGTTTCCTATTTAACCTGGCTTTTTTGTCATTTCCTCGCCGGCGATCAATGTAATCAGTGTGTCTTGTTACCTCTGCTTTCCGCTTCTGTAATCATCAGGACAAGCTAAGTTTTTGATTTTCCTGTTCCACGTTTTGCTTTATTTTTGTTTTAGTCCAGCTTGCAGTTATGTGATTCCTTGTTGCTGGTTGCTTTAGTGGGCTGATATTACTCCTCATGTTCCATGAGTTGGCACATGAGTTCAAGTAATTTCAGGATGGTTTTTTGTAGGGTTTTTCGCTGACCGCGCAGTTCACTTTTGTATCCTCTGCTATCTAGTTTTAGCGGGCCTCATTTTGCTGAATCTGTTTTCATTACTACGTATGTGCTTTCCTCTCATTTCACCGTCATTACATGTGGGGGGCTGCTATTTCTGTGGGGTGTTTCTCTGGAGGCAAGAGAGGTCTTTGTTTCTTCTAATAGGGGAAGCTAGTCCTTCGGCTGGCGCGAGACGTCTAGAATCATCCCCGGCTACTGCTAGTGTTGTGAATTAGGTTCAGGATCGCGGTCAGCTCAGTTTCCATCACCCTAGAGCTTGTTCAGTTTTTTTTGTGCTTGTCCTTTTGTGATACCCTGCCATTGGGATCATGACAGAGCTGCAAGCCCCATAGCAGAACCGGAGGGCATAGGACTATACATATACTGCCTGTATTAAGCCTGTGGTACAGCAGCATTCTGGAGCCTGGAGTCACTGTGCAGAGACCCTAGAAAGAATGGCTCAAGCTGCCTATCATACAGCTACTGTCCCAGGACAGATAACGGACCAGGAACTTGATAGGACACTTCAGGCAGGAAGGGACTTATAGTGAGCACAAAGTGGAAGGCTCCCAACCTGACTTGCCAAGGGGATTTCACTTGTTTCCGGGCTGCCTGGACTCCTTATGTACCTGTTGCCAGTACCCTGGACTGAGGCCTGTGACAACTTCAGTAAACCAGGTAAAGACTGCAACGCTGTGTCCTTTACTCATTCACCGGCATACACCATCATCACCATACACCTTAGGAGCACTGGGGACCCCGCTTCACCTGTGGGAAGTGTCACCATCCAGCCGCCATACCACCACCCCAGAGAACCCCTTTAAGCGGCGTCAGTCCCTACTGACCGAGAAGCACAGGTGGAGTTGCAGCGCCCCAGAGACCTGGTCATTGCAGTAATGTCGCTCTGCCGCTAAGGAGGGTGATGTTATGTCTGATTGCACTAAAGGAGTTCATCTGACCAGGTATCACAGCACACATTACACTTCACACTATGGCCACTAGGGGAGCAAAAGGCACTATGTATTAGGCCACTCCTCACACTGGTAAAACTAGGGGTCAGATAGGAAGTTAGGACAGAACGCAGCCTGGGAGAGCTCCAGGGAGGACCTGTCAGGGGTGGGTTCCTGACAGGGGCCTAGCAGAACGAATAGAAAGCAACAGAACTGCGCCTGCACTACCTTGCGGCGGTATCCTAAGAAAGGACAAGAAGAGAAGGATATTGTGGAAAGTGAGAAACGAGATCAAGCACAAAGGAGAGCCAGTAGGAGTCGTGCCCCGAGAACGGCAACTTCCTACTGAGGCGCGTAGCCGGTGGCCGGAGCACCGAGGAAGTAACAGACTCTACGCATTACTTCAAACAGCGGCAGGACAGTTAATTACAGGTTGGCTGTCTGACTTAAATCACCTGAACAGACATAGGAGGCAATCGTGGGAGAGGGGCATCGCCAGGCCTACCTGTCATATGGGTGCGTCCTAGCCATATAATCTGGGGGACGGAGAGAAGAGAAAGAACGAGAACAGAAGTTGTGAGGACTATCCCGAATGCTCAGCAGGGAAGAACTACAACACACAGGCGCTAGTGGTAGGCAACGATTTCCACCTGTAAAGGGAACTCTGGATGTGCCTTCGGACCGGCCGGTCTCAGCCAGCCCTGTTAGCAGTGCTCTGGATTGAGGATCCCGAAGCCATCAGTAAAAGGTAAAGAGACTGCAACCCTGTGTCCTCGTTATTGACCGCCTCACACCATCGCCACCTACACTACTGGATAGCCCTGGGGACATACTTCACCTGTGGGAAGGTATACCATCTAGCTGCCATCACATCACCCCAGTGGACCCCAAGCAGCGTCGGTCGACCTGACCAAATACCACAGGTGGCGTCACGAATCCTTAGCCGACTTTCACCACCCCTTTTATTGGACGCCCCTTAGCAGGGTCACGGACCGGTTCCAGCCACCGTGACAACCCCAGAACTGAGCCAGAGAGGACCGGTACCGAGTAACCTGCGGCCCTGCGTCTGGGTGCGCTCCAGAGTCACGAAAATAGACTTTCACAATACCCCTTAAAAGACCGTTCCCCTTTAATTGAGTCCCAGGGCCGCAGCCACTGTGACATCCCCTTTAAGAGCGACCGGACCCGGTACCAAGTGTCCCCATTGTCCTAGTGGGTGACTCAATTGCACCGTGTCGGCACATCGCTTATCAACCTGTTAACTGGCATGGACAAAGACCTCTGTATCGATGCAAGTCGATGACCTGAGGGGAGCGAACGGCAGAAAGGAGCAAACAACTTACGTGCTTTCTGCAGCCGCTCGGCCAGGCCAGGATAGTGGAGGAAAAAATGCTGTACCACCAAGTTGAGGACGTGAGCCATGCAATCCTCGCCGTAGGGCTGCCACCAGGTTCGCATCATTATCGGACACGACCTTCCCCGTCTCCAGGTTCAGTGGAGACAGCCATTGATCAAACTCGGCCTGGAGAACTGTCCACAACTCTTCAGCTGTATGACTGCGATCTCCAAGGCATATCAGTTTTAACACCGTCTGATCCCCATTTTTGGGGCATACGGGTATCATCCTCAGTTCAACTCAATAGGAATCGTTCTGGAATACCTGAGGAAGAACGCATTTCATCATCAATTACATCTGTGTGGCAATGAGCTCTTGATAAATTGAGGAAGATGGGGTCCAAATATAAGAGTGTGGCTGATCGGAGACGTTTGGTGGGTACGGACATGTTTGTTGGTTCCCTCTTGGTTCATTCATCAGTACTTACAAGATTGTGGACGTCGTCAATCCCGGAGCTTGTTGCTTTGCTTTGCCGCTCTCTTTTAGGATCCATAATGTGTTACATCGAACTCTACTCAAAAAATACATTGCGTCCTCTGTACCATCACCGCTAGCACGATCTCCAGTCATTGTGGATGGAAACCTCGAATTTCAGATAGCTAGTTGCTGCCACTCTTATGGCTTCCAGCCCTGAGGCCCCGAACTTCTGATCTTTTCTTCTTAAACTTGTTCCTGAAACAACCTCACTGTTCTTCATCCCACTCTCTAACCGGTTAAAACCAGGAAGTGCCTCAACTATCACTACCCTGCCCCCTCCTAACCTGGAAATCCCTTATTCTCTTAACCAGTTCTATCCTAACCTTATCTAATCTCCTAATCTCCATGCCCCCCACTGTACTAAACCCTATACTACCCATTACTATTGCTCTAACTGCATCCTACACTTATACAGTAACTCCATAACTCCATCCCTAGTCCATAATAGATGCATACCTGCACATTACACATACATCATAAAGCATCTTAGTACACGATGAAGCATTATCACATAATACATCATCTTATAGGTAACATGTACCCGCTTTACCAGGAAGGGAGGCTGGGCATGGCTTGACCCCAACACACCCTTACAATCCTCCCTCCTAAAACATGGTCGTCCCCGACCATACCGTAACGGAGGTTATATCACAAATATAAAAGATTATTATAAAATATGTGTAACTAACCACAAAAATTCTTATAATCTACTTAAGAGTCCATTTTTCTTCTCTCTCGTTCATATCTAACCCTGTTCCTGGTCAGGACTGGTACCGGTCCCGCTTGGTTGAGACCCTGGAAGGAACAGTTCAACTCTGTATATTGACCTGGCCCTTATGCCAACAATACCCATTAGCCTGCAGACGTGTGGGCATAGTCCCTTATAACACGGCACAATCCTCGGGTTGTCAGTTTAGTACTCCAGGTTTGCTTGGCCCTGGTCCCTCCGCCATGGGGACCATGACACATTGTGTCTGAGTACCTTTGCCACCACGGGTCCACATGACTCCCAATTCCTTTTTCTTAGGGACCCCGACAGAGTGTCCAAGTTCCTATTTAAACAAAGGTCCGACTGATCCTGGTCCCTTTGCTCCTGGGACTCAGACACACATGCGGTTCACTTTAAGACACACCAGACCCGTTGGCCAATCCTTTTCCTGTTCCATGTGTCCAAATAAAGGAATTCAATGTTAACAAACCTAGTAGCCCAGTGGCCAAGTCACCACAGCTCCGACAGTCCAGGAGCACTCACAGTCCATGTGGTCCTGACCTGGCTCCCTCCTCAGGTCATCCTGTTCGTTTTCTCTGCCGGCCGGAAAACGGATTTTTGACGGATCCTGCAAAAAAAAAGGATGAAACATGAGGCCATCCGTAGCAATCCGGCGCTAATACAAGTCTATGAGAAAAAATTCTATCCGGTGGCAACTTTTGCCGGATCCGTTTTTTTGAAATTCGCTGGATTTAGCCTGACGGCAAAAACCTGATGTGTGAAAGTAGCCTTAAACTCCTGGGGAGAAAAATCAAGTTAACACCAATACAGTTCGTGGACTGTATAGAGCCTGGTGGGTGACAGAGATAAGTATATATTGCATTCTGTAGAGAATGGGCAACCAGTGTAATGACTGGCACAAGGTGGAGGCATCTGTGTAGCGGCTGGACAGAAATATGAGACAGTTTGGTAAGTGAGAGACCTACCAATAGAGAGTTGCTGTAGTCCAGACGAGAATGAATAAGAGACACAGTAAGAGTTTCTGTGGATTCAAAGATGAAAAAGGGTCAAATTCTAGAGATGTGACATGAGCAAGTGATCAGATGTAAGTATATGACCCCAAGACAGCGGGCGTGCTGCTGGGAGTTATGAGCAACCATGAGAGAGGCGTCTGATTGGTTCCAAAGTTATTCTGCAGCCGGACAACGACCTCCAACATCCAGCAAATATCATTAATAAGAGGTCCTGGGGGTGATGGTCCGGCAACAGAGAGCCCTGATCTCACATCGTCCCGTCTGTCTGGGATCAAAGGAAGAGACAGAAGGATCCGCACAAGAATCATACACAGAAGATCTGGGGTCAGGTCTCCAAGATGTTTGGCACAATCTCCTGCCGAGACCCTCCATAACCTGTGTACAAGTGACGAGAAGAAGTGATGAAGGCCATGGGGGGTCACCAGATACTGATGATGGAGGTGATGGGCGGTCACCAGATACTGATGATGGAGGAGATGGGCGGTCACCAGATACTGATGATGGAGGTGACGGGCGGTCACCAGATACTGATGATGGAGGTGACGGGCGGTCACCAGATACTGATGATGGAGGTGACGGGCGGTCACCAGATACTGATGATGGAGGTGATGGGCGGTCACCAGATACTGATGATGGAGGTGACGGGCGGTCACCAGATACTGATGATGGAGGTGATGGGCGGTCACCAGACACTGATGATGGAGGTGACGGGCGGTCACCAGATACTGATGATGGAGGTAATGGGAGGTGACCAGATACTGATGATGGAGGTGATGGGCAGTGACCAGATACTGATGATGGAGGTGATGGACGGTCACCAGATACTGATGATGGAGGTGACGGGTGGTCACCAGATACTGATGATGGAGGTGACGGGCGGTCACCAGATACTGATGATGGAGGTGATGGGCAGTGACCAGATACTGATGATGGAGGTGATGGGCAGTGACCAGATACTGATGATGGAGGTGATGGACGGTCACCAGATACTGATGATGGAGGTGACGGGTGGTCACCAGATACTGATGATGGAGGTGACGGGCGGTCACCAGATACTGATGATGGAGGTGACGGGCGGTCACCAGATACTGATGATGGAGGTGACGGGTTATCACCAGATACTGATGATGGAGGTGATGGGCAGTGACCAGATACTGATGATGGAGGTGATGGGTGGTCACCAGATACTGATGATGGAGGTGACGGGCGGTCACCAGATACTGATGATGGAGGTGACGGGCGGTCACCAGATACTGTTGATGGAGGTGATGGGCAGTGACCACATACTGATGATGGAGGTGACGGGTGGTCACCAGATACTGATGATGGAGGTGACGGGCGGTCACCAGATACTGATGATGGAGGTGACGGGCGGTCACCAGATACTGTTGATGGAGGTGATGGGCAGTGACCACATACTGATGATGGAGGCACAGTTGACTACATCTTCTGCTGACATGCAGTAGGTGATTAAAGCTGTGAATGATGCACAGAGCACATGGTGATGGCGTCATTATAGTCACTAGCCGTTGGCACATACGCCCGGATCCTTTTGAGTAGCAGTTCAGACATAAACCCCTATGAGGCCACAGATCGTAGGGGCCGCACGCGATGTGACGCCAGTGTAAGGCTATGTGCACATGTTGCGGATTTACTGCGGATCTGCAGCCTTTTTTTCCGCACAAATATGCTGCAGATCCGCAAGCGATTTACAGTACAATGTAAATCAATGGAAAAAAATTGCTGTGCTAATGGTGCGGAAAATTCCGCACGGAAAACGCAGCAGATTAAAAGAAGGAGCTTGTCATATATTTGTGCGGATCTGTAGCGTTTCTGTACCCATTCCATTATAGAAATCTGCAGGGGTAAAAACGCAAGAAATCCGCACAAAATCCAAATAAAAAAACGCATCAAATCCGCACCGCGTTTTCTGCCAAGAGATGCAGAATCTGCACCAAAAATTCCAGAGGCAAATCCGCAACGTGTGCACATAGCCTTAGACGTCTGCACAGCAATGTAAATGACAGCACAGACGGTAACGTGACATAATAACGCCCGTACACAGCGGGGCACGCGGGCGGCTATAAACAGCAGCGCCTCCCTGTTTACCGACTATTATTAACACTGCGGCTGCCCAGAATACCTGCTGGCTTGGCAGAGGCTCCGGCTCGCCCCGTCCCAGCACAGCGGGTCACCTCCATAAAGCTCTGATAATCTGGACCCCTGACTGCAGCCGTGCGATGGGATGGCAGATGGAGGGCCGTGCGGCCAGCGTCCTGCCGCCCTGCTAGAGGGGACGTTTTACACTCACTGGGGTCACGTTTTCCAAAATTTTTTGGGAATATTTTTGCTTTTCGTTTTTGCTTATAACTCAGTTTTGTGCGTCCATGATCCAGGGCCTCGTTGTAAATACTGGGGGTCTGGGCTGAGGTCCGAGGTTTGGGGCGAGGTCTGGGCTGAGGTCCGAGGTTTGGGGCGAGGTCTTGGCTGAGGTCTGAGGTTTGGGGCGAGGTCTGTGGGTGCACGAGCCCCTGGTCATCCACTTGGCTATATTTTCGGCTGCAGTAAATATCTGCGGTTTTGGCCTCTGGACTGGTTGTTTTGTGTTTTCTGAGTGCAGACCATTATAACCTGGGAACATGGGAGCCGTGTACAAGGAACAAGGAAGGGTCTACTCTAATGGCAGACAGTCTCCAGTAACCCTCTGTTTGCCGGAGTCCTGCAGATAGGAGCGTGTCCTCTTGGAGCAAGCTTTGCTTTTGTTCATCCTGAGCCTCCTGATTCACAGGACAGAGCTGTAGTAAATACTAAGACTAAAGTAGGAAGCAGAGACCGCAGGGAATATAACACAATGGCGGCCATACAACCAACCTCAAAAAGACTGCACAGAAAAGTCTGGGATCCAGCACAGGTCTCTAAGATCCAGCACAAATGTCTGAGATCCAGCACAGATCATTAAGATGCAGCACAGGTTTTTGGGATACAGTATAGATCTCTTAGATCCAGAGAAGATCTCTAGGATCCAGCACAGGTCTCTAGGATCCAGCAAATATCTTTGAGATCTAGCGCAGATGTCTATGATCCAAAACAGATCTCTATGATCCAAAACAAATGTCTGGCATCCAGTAAAAATCTCTAAGATCCAGCACAGGTCTCTAGGATCCAGCAAAGATCTTTGAGATCTAGCACAGATGTCTATGATCCAACACAGATGTCTAAGATCCAACACAGATCTCTATGATCCAAAAGAGATGTCGGGCATCCAGTAAAGATCTCTAAGATCCAGCACAGATGTCTGGGATCATGTATAGATATCTAAGATTCAGAGCAGATCTCTAGGATCCAGCAAACATCATTAAGATCGAACACAGATGTCTGTGATCCAGCATAGATGTCTAAAGGTCCCTTCACATTAAGCGACGCTGCAGCGATACCGACAACGATCCGGATCGCTGCAGCGTCGCTGTTTGGTCGCTGGAGAGCTGTCACACAGACCGCTCTCCAGCGACCAACGATGCCGGTAACCAGGGTAAACATCGGGTAACTAAGCGCAGGGCCGCGCTTAGTAACCCGATGTTTACCCTGGTTACCTTCCTAAAAGTAAAAAAAACAAACAGTACATACTTACCTAACGCTGTCTGTCCTCCAGCGCTGTGCTCTGCTCTCCTCCTGTACTGTCTGTGTGGGCACAGCGGCCGGAAAGCAGAGCGGTGACGTCACCGCTCTGCTTTCCGGCTGACCGACGCTCACAGCCAGTACAGGAGGAGAGCAGAGCACAGCGCTGGAGGACAGACAGCGTTAGGTAAGTATGTACTGTTTGTTTTTTTTTACTTTTAGCATGGTAACCAGGGTAAACATCGGGTTACTAAGCGCGGCCCTGCGCTTAGTTACCCGATGTTTACCCTGGTTACCAGTGAAGACATCGCTGGATCGGTGTCACACACGCCGATCCAGCGATGTCAGCGGGAGAGCCAGCGACGAAATAAAGTTCTGGACTTTCTTCAGCGACCAACGATCTCCCAGCAGTGGCCTGATCGTTGGTCGCTGTCACACATAGCGATTTTATTAACGATATCGTTGCTACGTCACAAAAAGCAACGATATCGTTAACAATATCGTTATGTGTGAAGGTACCTTAAGTTCCAGTACAGATATTTAGTAACCAACACAGTTCTCTAAGATCCAACACAGGTCTGAGATCCAGTATAGATATCGAAGATCCAGCACACATGTCTGGGATCTAGTATAAATCTTTAAGATCTAACACAGATGTCTATGATCCAGCACAGATTTCTTGCATTTGTAACACCCCAGGTTCCTGGTTGTCACAGTGGCATTACTTTCCTCACGGGGAGAGTGATGTCACGCTTGGAAGCGAGGAAGGATTCCTTTTATCAGGTAATCAGCACATACAACATTGTTCTGACTCCAGGCCATAAGGGGGAGCTCAATACCCGACTTCAGGGGAGCTGCTCTCTCTGGTCAGGAGGAGGAGTCAGTTACTGGGCAGTTGCTAGGCAATTGGAGTTAGACAGTTGGTGGGAGGAGAGCGAGGAGGGAGGAAGGAAAGCTGGGGCCATGGAGACAAGTGATTCTACGGCTCCTGGGAAGGAAAGAGAAAGCAGAGCAGTCTGTAGGAGACTGATAGAGGAGAGAAGTGAAGGAGAATGAAGAGCTGGAGAGAGAAGCTGCTAGTGAGCTTCCTCCACGCTGAGCGTAGATACCGGTAGCAGGAAGACTGAGGTTGTGCACTACTTCATGCCCCACGGCAGAAACCGGCAGACAGATAAATTTCAAGTTACCTGTTCACCATTAACACCCGAGGACACAGTAACAGATAGAGCCCGAGTCGTGATAGAGATCCTGTAAAAAGGCTCGAGCCACCTGTCGTACGAGTAGTGTCCTACCTAAAGGGGGACAGAGAGAACGTGAGGACCTTGTGTGAGGCCTAAGGCAGCAAGGGACTACAACACAGCTCTAGAAGGAAGGCTTCTAACCCCACCTGGTTAGGGGGAAACCTGAGATGCTTCCAAGCCGGCCGGACCACACAAGCATCTGTGATCCGGTACCCTGGACTGTGGCTGCCTGAACACTACAGTAAAGAGGTAAAGAGACTATAACCCTGTGTCCTCTGTTTCTTACTACATCATCTATCACCATCTTCATCTATTACACTGGGAACCCTGGGGGAAGCCATACCATCATTTAAGTACCGGACCCGGTGCCAAGTACCCCACGGCCCTGGCGGCCATTCCACATCCTTCAAAGATGTCTAAGATTCAGCAAATTTCTCTAATATCCAGCACAGATGTCTAGGATCCAACAAAGATCTCTAAGATCCAGCACAGATGTATAGGAATCAGCACACATGTCTGTGATACAGCATAAATGTCTATAATATCCATCGCAAATCTCTAAGATCCAGCACAAATTACTAGGATCCAGAACAGATATCTGCAGCACAGCACAGGTGTCTGGGATCCAGTATATTTTATAATATTCAGCATAAATGTCTGAAATCCAGGCCAGATCTCTCAGGATCCAGCACAGATCTATACGATTCCCTACCGATCTCTAAGATCCCACACAGATGTGTAAGATAGACTTCCCACAGGCAGCCCCTGCATAATGTGGATAAACTAGTTACCATTTACTTTCATTGTTTGCTTTGCTCCTTTACAGGTCACACATTTCATGGAGACAATTTAGGTCTGAAATCTACGGGTCACTTGTGATTTTGCTGCGGTCTCCTGATCTCACATTTCACGCTGTGGTCACCCGTGGAAGGTTGTAAGATTACACTGTGTTCATACTGTATGGGATCTGGGTTCCATACTTTTCTCCAGAGGTTTGTGATCATCAAGTGTCTAAGATGTATATTTCTCATCCGCAGTTTGGGATCTACATCTGATGAAATAAGTATTGAACACGTAACCAATTTTCTAAGTAAATCTATTTCTAAAGGAGCCATTGACATGAAATGTCGGTACCAACCCAACACAGGAAGGCAATCACCATAGATATCCATAAATTGTGTAATAATGAGGAATGATGCAGGGAAAAAGCATTGAACACGCTTACTGAAATTTAAATAATAATTTGTACAAAAGCCTTTGTTGGTGCTGAAGCTTCCAGACGCCTCCTGTATAGGGAAAAACTAGTTGCAGGCATTGCTCAGGTGTGATTTTTGCCCATTCTGTGGCGTCACCTCACTCACCCGTGCTGCGGTCAGTGCTTCCCTTCCCCATGCTCTGCATGCTTCCAGCTGGCCCTCCAGCGATGTCTTTAGAGCACACACACACACGCGCTCCCACTCTCTTAAAGGGTCAGTGCGTGCATTTGCAATTTCCTCCCCAGCCAATGGCTGTAGGGCATTATGTAATATATTCCTCCCCACTGAGGAGGTGCCTGAGCAACCTTCCTCTTCTGCAGTCTAAGTTGTTGCACACCAGTCCTTGCTGCACTCTGACACGCACTCTGCCTGCTGCACTCTGACACGCACTCTGCCTGCTGCACTCTGACACGCACTCTGCCTGCTGCACTCTGACACGCAATCTGCCTGCTGCACTCTGGTGCAGATCCTGTGTTACATCCTGTCCCGGTCCTGTACCTTCGCGGAGTCCCCGTCGGGACTCCCGCTCTGCGCCGGCTGTGCACCGTCCTGCTGCAGCCTCTGCTTCCTCTCTTCCCTCTGCTTCCTGGCGCACGGCCAGCAGGTTCTCGGGCAGAGTGTTTAGGTCTCGCGCGTGCTCCTAGTCTCTTAAAGAGACAGCATGCATTTTTCAAAAAGTACTTTTGACCAATGGCATCTTAGTGATTACTCTTTCTAGCCCCTCCACCATAGGGAGAGTGTCGGAGCAACAAGTATTCTCTGTTGCTAGCTTCTGGTTTCGGCTAGTTTGTGCTTTAGCTTCTGAAGTGTTCTGCCAGTGCTCTGCTTACACTTTTTGTCTCCGCAGACTGTCATCTACCAGTTACCCGGCTATTCTGAACAATGTCTGTTCTGTCTACGCCAGTTCCGTCTCATCCAGCCATTCAGCCATCCATATCTCTGGACAACGCCAGTACAACCTGTGCCAGCTCGTACCCGTACACCCGGAACCCACCGGTCAGCTCCTTGACATCTGTTAATCCTGCTTGTCCGTCTGTCCCGCTGGGACAGCTGCCTCATGTCTGGAGGTTGCACCCCTGTCCCCCAGGCATTCCATTCTGACCCGGTTCGAGGGGACTTACCACGGGTGCCTGGGCCTCACGTAGTCATGCCCCTTTTGGAGCCCCCTGCACCATTGTCCCGAGGTTCCACAGAAATATCAATAAAAAACGAATGTGAACTTCACCACCTGTACCTCCACTTTCATTTGTTACATCCTGCTGTCACATATCGGGGTGACCTTTGACCAGCACACGGCTATCACATGTGCAGGGGGCTTATCTTAATTATCCCACCACTGCTACAATGTGATGAAAACACAAACAAGGCTATTGACCTATCAATTTACTGCAGGGGCTTATTTTAGTTCTCCCACTGCTCCTCCAATATATCACGAACTGGAGGGATTTATGTATGAAGACAAAAAGAGAAATGAGCTGGAGGTGGAGGCAGTTCAGACTTTGTGAGACTTTATTAGACAACTAAAGCAATAAAAAGTTCTTCAACAAGAAAAATCTTAACATAGCAAACACCTGGCACACCAGTGAGGAGGATCAACGCGTTTCAACTGTGAAGTCTTACTCATGTATATCCCGCTTTCCAGTTCACTTCGGAACTTGCAGCTCTCCGGCGCCCCCTTACCCTCAGGTCAGTCAGGGAACTACACCTAGGATAATTAGTTGCCGGACAGGCCGCTTCACTGTGGACTGGCTAGCAGGCACGCTGCAGCGGGGGAATTATAAATGCTCAGGCCGCAGCCAGACAATAGCTTATAAACCCCATTCCGTCGCTGCCATCTGTACCCACCTAGCCAGAACACACTTCGCTGCCACCAGCTCAGATTTCTCACAGAGGGGTTCGAGCCAACCCAAATTAGTAGCGTAATTAACTTCATAGGACTTAGGGTATGAGAGCAAGGAAAACAAACTAGTAAATTTATATTTCACTCCATAAAAAGACATAGGCAGTGTTTGCAAAAGGTATATAAAGATTTTACAATATGAGACAATTTAAAGTATGTGCAAAGCAATCACAAAAAAAACAGGGACTAAAACAGAAATTAGCACTCACATGTGGCTTAGATCATTTCATGCCAAACATGCTGGTAGGCGGAGCCATATATCCCAATTCATCAGTGGGTCTTGGTGCATTGAGGTCCCAGGAAAGAATGAAGGCTGGGTTGAGTGCAGGAACTTATACTGCTGGGCTTGTGACATCCCAAAAGGGGGTTGAGTTACCCTCGCCCTCCCCTTTTCTCAAAGCTACAGATTTGTTAGCAACACTTCTAATGATCATATCTTGTCTGGAGAGCTTAGCAGAGTAACGGCACACACACATCAATCATCTTATACTGAATTTAGCTTTCTAATGAGTCCGGACTAGGGCTAGCTATTCCACATGGTTCAGGAGAAATCCATTTCTCTGGTTCTCTTGGTGCCAGACTCCAGCAAGAGGCCCTGTTGTGAAGCTATATTAAATCACATTCTGAATATGCATACGTAACTTTTCTATCATTGATTTGGCCCGAGATATGCCCTTTTTACTACCTCCCATATCTACAAAGGAAAGCACATGCTTCTTTTGGACGAAACCAGCTCTGGGCTAATTAACATTCCGACGAGATGGAAAAGAGCAGAGAGGAGTTTCAAGGCTCCCCACTGGGTTTCAGTTACACAGGAATTGTGCCTAGGCAAGCGAAGGCAGTGGGAAGAAGAAGGGGGGTCGGAGCCCACAGTGTGTGTAACAGGGGAGAATGAAAAATCCTACTCTATTTTATACATTCACGTGACACCTCCCCCTTTTGGACTGCGCTACAGAGGCAGAATCTCTCGGTACGCCTCCATGAGCACCTCAGCAGGTTCACCCCTGTAGGATAACCCATCCGCATTGCCATGCTCCCTGCCCGTTTTGTGCTCGATGGTGAAGTCAAACTGCTGAAAGGCAAGGCTCCAGCGTAGCAACCTTCCGTTGGTTCCACACATGGCATTTAGCCAGCGCAGAGGGTTGTGGTCGGTTAACACCATGAAAGTGCGACTGTACAAGTAGAGCTGCAAGCGTTGTAGGGCCCAGACTATGGCCAGGCACTCCTTCTCGACGGTGGAGTAGGCCACTTCCTTCGGCAGAAGTTTCCAGCTCAGGTTCAACAAGGGGTGTTCTTGGTCCTCCGAGTCAAGCTGGCTGAGCACAGCACCAAGGCCAAACTCGCTGGCGTCGGTCTGCACCAAGAACGGTTGACTGCTGTAGACTGCTTTCAACACAGGGTAGTTGCACAGGGCTGTTTTCAATGCCTGGAAGGCCCTCTCACAGCCGTCGGTTCAGTTGACAATGTGAGGTAGCTTGTTCCTGGTGAGGTCCGTCAAGAGTTTTGCCAGGCTACTATAGTTCTGTACTAAGCGCCTATAGTACACTGCAGTGCCCAGGAAGGACATCACCTGTTTCTTGGTCCTCGGGATGGGTCAGAACACGATCGCTTCCACTTTCTCAGGTTCTGGCTTTATGGTGCCCCCGCCTACCCGGTGCCCCATGTAGTGGACCTCACTCATACACATCTGGCACTTTCCGGGCTTTATAGACAGTCCAGCTCGGTGAATTTGCCTGAGCCCTCCTCGAGATGCTGCAGGTGTTCATCGCAGGAGGAACTGAAGATGGCAATGTTATTCAAGTACGCCACCGTGTACTTCTCCAGTCCCTGAAGTAGGTGGTTGACCATCCGCTGGAAAGTGGCAGGAGCATTCTTCATGCTGAAGGGCATGACCGTGGACACATACAGTCCGAAGGGTGTGATAAAGGCGGACTTCTTCTGCGCATCGGGGCTCTGGGGAATCTGCCAGTATCCTTGACTCAGATCCATTATACAAATACAAAAAAGGATGATATTAAGTCAAGAAATAAAGTATCAAAATATAACCACTTTATTAATGATTTTTTTAAAACATCAGACAACAAGTGCAAAAAAGGTGATATACAAAGCGACATCCATGAAAATGCTGTAAAAGTAGCAGGAGGCACGTACCCAGGAGATTAGTGTCACTAATCAATCCTGAAAAGTTTTTATATAGATAGTAATTACTGGTTGCCCAAAAGTATCAAAAAAAAGGGCTAGTACAATAACCATGAATATTTGCTGCCAATGGGGGTACCAGGCATTGCCATAATATCAATATTAATATTTGCCAGAGTAGCTGCAATCAGCACATACTCCACAACGCCGTCATAGCGAAACCAAAAGAGATGGATAATAGAAAGTAATGCAATGAAAAAAATAATAATGCAATGAAAAACACTGTTTACCCACTGTAATGCAGACTCACACTCCTAGGGACGTGCCTCCGCCCCGCTTTTTTGTAGTTGTGTTATCAATTTGATGATAGGTCTCTATGTCCTTCAATTTATGGGTACAGACTATTGATTGAATATTATGCACCATACAGAAAGCCATATAAGTTGCTATCAGATCCATTATGGTCAGATAATCTGCCCCAGCTAACCTCTCAAGCAGCTCCTCGATGCGCGGCATTAGGTGCACGTCAGAAGGCTGTGATGGCGTTGAGCCCCCTGTAGTCCATGAAAAACTGGGTGGTCCGATCCTTCATTGGCACAAGGACTACAGCTGAGGCCCACGCGCTCTTTGACCATTTAATCACCCCCAGCTGTAACATCTCATTGAACTCCTGGCACATAACCTGTTGCACCTCGTCGGAGATCCAATTGGGTGTTCGCCGTAGTGGGGCATGATTCCCGGTGTCCACCTCATGGACCGCTAACTCAGTCCTTCCAGGTCGGTTGGAGAACACGACTCGGAAGAGTTCCAGCTTGGTCCGCAACTGCAACCGCTGGGGTTCGATTAGTGAGGTGCTTACCGCCACGTCCTCAATGGACAAACCGGCCTTGGCTTGGGCCAGCATGTCCAGGAGGAGGTCTTCCTCCCCGTCTTCAGGCAGGCTGCAGACCGGTAGGACGAAAGGTTCATGTTCTTGATGAGCCTTCGTCATGTTGACGTGAAAGGCCTTTTGCCTACCCCGAGCGTGGTCAAGCGTGACCACGTAGGTGACCGGGTTTAGCTGTTGGTGGATGACGTATGGGCCTTCCCAGGCTGCCTGAAGCTTATCCTTTGGTGCGGGGACCAGCACCCACACCTTTTTACCCACGTGGTAGGTCAGTCCGCTCCCGGGCGTTCTGGTCGTACCAGTTCTTCTGATCAGCCTGAGCCTGCGTCATATTGTCATGCACCAACTGCGGCAAGGTCTGCATCTTGTCATGGAAGCACATGACATACTCTATAGAGCCTCTTGGCTCTGTGGCCTGGCTTGGTCTGCTTCAAATTGCACCAGTTCAGCGACCATTTGAGCCTTGGTCTTGCCCGCACAGTCAATATGCTGTGACATGCACAAGGCCATAAGAGTGTCCTTGGACTGCTTCTTATAAAAGGTTTCTCCCAGCACAACCATGGTTGCCAAATAAAAGATAGGACAGAAAAACGAAGAGAAAGGGAAGGGATAATTACCAGTACACACAATTGTCTCAGGACTAATAAACACTGAGTACGTTCTCCAGAGTTCTCGCAAGAACTTTGCAAGTTTTTAGTGAGAGGAATAATTGCTCAAACCAAATCACTAATGCTCTAAGATCCCACCGCCTTGCCACCAATTTGTCACGATTCACACCGTGACCGTCACCCCCACGTCACAGATCGGGGTGACTTTAGACCAACAGACGGCTATCACATGTGCAGGTGGGCTTATCTTAGTTATCTGTTGTGAATTCTGTGGCTGAATTCACTCCTGTGGTCACAAGTGGTACTGCAGCTTCTGAGCTTCCTCCCTCAGGTGTTCTGGTGAGCTCGTTAACTGCTTCATTACTTAACTCCGCCTGATGCTGCTATCCTTGCTCCTTGTCAATGTTTCAGTGTTGGATCTGAGCTTCTCCTGATTGTTCCTGTGACCTGCTGCTCTGTATAGCTAAGTGCTTTTTGCTTTTTTTTGCTTTTTTTCTGTCCAGCTTGTCTTTTGTTTTGCTGGAAGCTCTGAGACGCAAAGGGTGTACCGCCGTGCCGTTAGTTCGGCACGGTGGTTTTTTTTTGCCCCCTTTGCGTGGTTTTGCTTTAGGGTTTTTTGTAGACTGCAAAGTTCGCTTTACTGTCCTCGCTCTGACCTAGAATATCGGGCCCCACTTTGCTGAATCTATTTCATCCCTACGTTTTGTCTTTTCATCTTACTCACAGTCATTATATGTGGGGGGCTGCCTTTTCCTTTGGGGAATTTCTCTGGGGCAAGTCAGGCCTATTTTTCTATCTTCAGGCTAGCTAGTTTCTTAGGCTGTGCCGAGTTGCCTAGGTAGTTGTTAGGCGCAATCCACAGCCGCTTTTAGTTGTGTTTAGGATAGGATCAGGTGTGCAGTCTACAGAGTTTCCACGTCTCAGAGCTCGTTCTTGTATTTTTGGGTATTTGTCAGATCACTGTGTGCGCTCTGATCGCTAAGCACACTGTGTTTCTGGATTGCCTTCATAACACCTGTCATTAGCAAACATAACAGTACAAGGAGCCTAACTAATGATTCTCAATAGAGGGAAAGAAAAAGTTCTGACATCATTTTTTTTTTTTTCTGCTCTGTGTTCACTTTTTTTTTTTCCCCTAGACATTTGGGTGATTCTGGACACAGGTGTGGACATGGATATTCAGGGTCTGTGCTCTTCAATGGATAATCTCGTTATAAATGTACAAAAAATTCAAGATACTATTGATCAGAAATCTATGTTAGAACCAAGAATTCCTATTCATGATTTGTTTTTTGGAGATAGAACTAAGTTTCTAAGTTTCAAAAATAATTGTAAGCTATTTCTGGCCTTGAAACCTCATTCTTCTGGTAATCCTATTCAACAGGTTTTGATTATTATTTCTTTTTTGCGCGGCGACCCTCAAGACTGGGCATTTTCTCTTGCGCCAGGAGACCCTGCATTGAGTAGTGTCGATGCGTTTTTCCTGGCGCTCGGATTGCTGTACGATGAGCCTAATTCAGTGGATCAGGCTGAGAAAAATTTGCTGGCTTTGTGCCAGGGTCAGGATGATATAGAAGTATATTGTCAGAAATTTAGGAAATGGTCAGTACTCACTCAGTGGAATGAATCTGCGCTGGCAGCTTTGTTCAGAAAGGGTCTCTCTGAGGCTCTTAAGGATGTCATGGTGGGATTTCCTATGCCTGCTGGTTTGAATGAGTCTTTGTCTTTGGCCATTCAGATCGGTCGACGCTTGCGCGAGTGTAAATCTGTGCACCATTTGGCGGTACTGCCTGAGGTTAAACCTGAGCCTATGCAGTGCGATAGGACTATGACTAGAGTTGAACGGCAGGAATACAGACGTCTGAATGGTCTGTGTTTCTACTGTGGTGATTCCACTCATGCTATTTCTGATTGTCCTAAGCGCACTAAGCGGTCCGCTAGGTCTGCCGTCATTGGTACTGTACAGTCCAAATTCCTTCTGTCCATTACCTTGATCTGCTCTTTGTCGTCGTTTTCTGTCATGGCGTTTGTGGATTCGGGCGCTGCCCTGAATCTGATGGATTTGGATTATGCTAAACGTTGTGGGTTTTTCTTGGAGCCTTTGCGGTGTCCTATTCCATTGAGAGGAATTGATGCTACACCTTTGGCCAAGAATAAGCCTCAATACTGGACCCAGCTGACCATGTGCATGGCTCCTGCACATCAGGAAGTTATTCGCTTTCTGGTGTTGCATAATCTGCATGATGTGGTCGTGTTGGGGTTGCCATGGCTACAAACCCATAATCCAGTATTGTATTGGAATTCCATGTCGGTATCCAGCTGGCGTTGTCAGGGGGTACATGGTGATGTTCCATTTTTGTCGATTTCGTCATCCACCCCTTCTGAGGTCCCAGAGTTCTTGTCTGATAATCAGGATGTATTTGAAGAGCCCAAGTCCGATGCCCTACCTCCGCATAGGGATTGTGATTGTGCTATCAATTTGATTCCTGGTAGTAAATTCCCTAAAGGTCGATTATTTAATTTATCCGTGCCCGAACACGCCGCTATGCGCAGTTACGTGAAGGAATCCCTGGAGAAGGGACATATTCGCCCATCGTCATCACCACTGGGAGCAGGGTTCTTCTTTGTAGCCAAGAAGGATGGTTCGCTGAGACCGTGTATTGATTACCGCCTTCTTAATAAGATCACTGTTAAATTTCAGTATCCCTTGCCATTGTTATCTGACTTGTTTGCTCGGATTAAGGGGGCTAGTTGGTTCACTAAGATAGATCTTCGTGGTGCGTATAATCTGGTGAGAATCAGGCAAGGAGATGAATGGAAAACTGCATTCAATACGCCCGAGGGTCATTTTGAGTATCTAGTGATGCCATTCGGACTTGCCAATGCTCCATCTGTGTTTCAGTCTTTTATGTATGACATCTTCCGTGAGTATCTGGATAAATTCCTGATTGTTTACTTGGATGACATTTTGATCTTCTCAGATGATTGGGAGTCTCATGTGAAGCAGGTCAGAATGGTTTTTCAGGTCCTGCGTGCTCTTTGTTTGTGAAGGGATCAAAGTGTCTCTTCGGTGTGCAGAAAGTTTCATTTTTGGGGTTCATCTTTACCCCTTCTACTATCGAGATGGATCCAGTTAAGGTCCAAGCCATCCAGGATTGGATTCAGCCAACATCTCTGAAAAGTCTGCAGAAATTCCTGGGCTTTGCTAATTTTTATCGTCGCTTCATCTGTAATTTTTCTAGCATTGCCAAACCATTGACCGATTTGACCAAGAAGGGTGCTGATTTGGTTAATTGGTCTTCTGCTGCTGTGGAAGCTTTTCAGGAGTTGAAGCGTCGTTTTTGTTCTGCCCCTGTTTTGTGTCAGCCAGATGTTTCTCTTCCGTTCCAGGTCGAGGTTGATGCTTCTGAGATTGGAGCAGGGGCGGTTTTGTCACAGAGAGGTTCTGATTGCTCAGTGATGAAACCATGTGCTTTCTTTTCCAGGAAGTTTTCGCCCGCTGAGCGTAATTATGATGTGGGCAATCGAGAGTTGCTGGCCATGAAGTGGGCATTCGAGGAGTGGCGTCATTGGCTTGAAGGAGCTAAGCATCGCGTGGTGGTATTGACTGATCATAAGAACTTGACTTATCTCGAGTCTGCCAAGCGCTTGAATCCTAGACAGGCCCGTTGGTCGTTATTTTTTGCCCGCTTCGACTTTGTGATTTCGTACCTTCCGGGCTCTAAAAATGTGAAGGCGGATGCTCTGTCTAGGAGTTTTGTGCCCGACTCTCCGGGTTTATCTGAGCCAGCGGGTATCCTCAAGGAAGGAGTCATTGTGTCTGCCATCTCCCCTGATTTGCGGCGGGTGCTGCAAAAATTTCAGGCGAATAAACCTGATCGTTGTCCAGCAGAGAAACTGTTCGTCCCTGATAGGTGGACTAATAAACTTATCTCTGAACTTCATTGTTCGGTGTTGGCTGGTCATCCTGGAATCTTTGGTACCAGAGAGTTGGTGGCTAGATCCTTTTGGTGGCCATCTCTGTCGCGGGATGTGCGTACTTTTGTGCAGTCCTGTGGGATTTGTGCTAGGGCTAAGCCCTGCTGTTCTCGTGCCAGTGGGTTGCTTTTGCCCTTGCCGGTCCCAAAGAGGCCTTGGACACATATTTCGATGGATTTCATTTCTGACCTTCCCGTTTCTCAAAAGATGTCAGTCATTTGGGTGGTCTGTGATCGCTTTTCTAAAATGGTCCATCTGGTGCCCTTGGCTAAATTGCCTTCCTCCTCTGATTTGGTACCTTTGTTCTTTCAGCATGTGGTTCGGTTGCATGGCATTCCTGAGAATATTGTTTCTGACAGAGGTTCCCAGTTTGTTTCAAGGTTTTGGCGAGCCTTTTGTGGTAGGATGGGCATTGACCTATCCTTTTCCTCGGCTTTCCATCCTCAGACTAATGGCCAGACCGAACGAACCAATCAGACCTTGGAAACATATCTGAGATGTTTTGTTTCCGCTGACCAGGATGACTGGGTGTCCTTTTTGCCGTTGGCTGAGTTCGCCCTTAATAATCGGGCCAGCTCGGCTACCTTGGTTTCTCCATTTTTTTGCAATTCTGGGTTCCATCCTCGTTTCTCTTCAGGACAGGTTGAGTCTTCGGACTGTCCTGGTGTGGATTCTGTGGTGGATAGGTTGCAGCAGATCTGGACTCAGGTAGTGGACAATTTGATCTTGTCCCAGGAGAAAGCTCAACTTTTCGCTAATCGCAGACGCCGTGTGGGTCCCCGACTTCGTGTTGGGGATCTGGTTTGGTTATCTTCTCGTCATATTCCTATGAAGGTTTCCTCTCCTAAATTTAAACCTCGTTATATTGGTCCGTATAGGATTTCTGAGGTTCTTAATCCTGTGTCTTTTCGTCTGACCCTTCCAGACTCCTTTTCCATACATAATGTATTCCATAGGTCATTGTTGCGGAGATACGTGGCACCTATGGTTCCATCTGTTGAGCCTCCTGCCCCGGTTTTGGTGGAGGGGGAATTGGAGTATATTGTGGAGAAGATTTTGGATTCTCGTGTTTCTAGACGGAAACTCCAGTATCTGGTTAAATGGAAGGGTTATGCTCAGGAAGATAATTCCTGGGTTTTTGCCTCTGATGTTCATGCTTCCGATCTTGTTCGTGCCTTTCATGCGGCTCATCCTGGTCGGCCTGGGGGCTCTGGTGAGGGTTCGGTGACCCCTCCTCAAGGGGGGGGGGTACTGTTGTGAATTCTGTGGCTGAATTCACTCCTGTGGTCACAAGTGGTACTGCAGCTTCTGAGCTTCCTCCCCCAGGTGTTCTGGTGAGCTCGTTAACTGCTTCATTACTTAACTCCGCCTGATGCTGCTATCCTTGCTCCTTGTCAATGTTTCAGTGTTGGATCTGAGCTTCTCCTGATTGTTCCTGTGACCTGCTGCTCTGTATAGCTAAGTGCTTTTGCTTTTTTGTTGCCTTTTTTCTGTCCAGCTTGTCTTTTGTTTTGCTGGAAGCTCTGAGACGCAAAGGGTGTACCCAGAGGCGTAGCTAGAGCTTTTGCCGCCCGGGGCTGTTCCCGAGTTTGGCGCCCCCCCCCCCCGGCTCAATACACACAAAGGTTACCAAAAACGGTTTTCCTGTTTTGTAGAACTTAAACTGGGCCTAATGGTGTCACCCCCACATGCCACACCTGTGACTTAATACCACCACACCATGACCAGGCCACATAGTGACCGAATAATACTACATACAAGGGACAAATACCACAACACCATTTCCAGACCACATATTACCACCACATAGTGACTGAATACTACAATACTGATCAGTAATAAAAAAAAACCCACAATACTATCACCATAAGTGCCAGTATTCACAGGAGATCTGTACTTAGTATGCAGTGTCTGTGTAGAGGTAATACAGAGATCACTGGTGACATTATACACAGGACCTCTATATAGTATACAGTGTATAGTGTCAGTGTATAGGTAACACTGACTCACCAGTGACGTCTCTAGGTGAAGTCCTTCATCTTTCAGCCAGCACAGACCGCCATCATTCCTTCCAGCCAGGACTCGTTTCTGCAGGAAATAACACAGTTATCTCGAGCTCCGCTTGCAGAACACATTACTTAATTTTTCACAACTTCTACATTACATCACATGAAGAAAAAAAGGTGATATAGTGTCACTCTGCACAGTAACAGGACCGCCCCCCCATTTAAAACAGTATACTCAAAAAATAAAATAAATACATCACTGCAGTAATAATATCCCTTAATTAGCCCCTATGGTAATAATATTCCTCACCCTGGCCCCGTTTCTCATTCCTGGCTCCAGCCATATGTTCTCGTATCCTGCCCTCATGAGTATCCATTCTACCCCATATGATCTCCACATCCTGCCCCACCAGCCTCCATCGTATCCGTCCTGCCCCATGATCCAATCCTGCCCCGTGTCTCCAATCATGCCCCGTATCTACATTCTGCCCATGCCTCAAGTCCTGCCCCCAGTGTGTCCAGCATATTACCCCCATGTTGTCCAGCAATCTGCCCCAGTGTGTCCAGCATATTACCCCCATGTTGTCCAGCAATCTGCCCCAGTGTGTCCAGCATATTACCCCCATGTTGTCCAGCAATCTGCCCCAGTGTGTCCAGCATATTACCCCCAGTGTGTCCAGCAATCTGCCCAAGTATGTCCAGCACTGCCCCCAGTGTGTCCAGCAATCTGCCCCAGTGTCCAGCCTTTCCCCAGTGTGTCCAGCAGTCTGCCCCAGTGTGTCCAGCATATTACCCCCAGTGTCCAGCATTGCCCCAGTGTGTCCAGCATATTACCCCCAGTGTGTCCAGCAATCTGCCCCAGTGTCCAGCATTGCCCCAGTGTGTCCAGAAGTCTGCCCCAGGGTCTCCAGCATTGCCTCAATGTGTCCAGAAATCTGCCCCAGGGTCTCCTGTATTGCCCCAGTGTGTCCAGCATTCTGCCCCATGGTCTCCAGTATTGCCCCAGTGTGTCCAGCAATCTGCCCCATGGTCTCCAGTATTTCCCCAGTGTGTCCAGCATTCTGCCACATGGTCTCCTGTATTGCCCCAGTGTGTCCAGCAATCTGCCCCATGGTCTCCAGTATTGCCCCAGTGTGTCCAGCAATCTGCCCCATAGTCTCCTGTATTGCCCCAGTGTGTCCAGCAATCTGCCCCATGGTCTCATGTATTGCCCCAGTGTGTCCAGCAATCTGCCCCATGGTCTCATGTATTGCCCCAGTGTGTCCAGCAATCTGCCCCATGGTCTCCTGTATTGCCCCAGTGTGTCCAGCAATCTGCCCCATAGTCTCCTGTACTGCCCCAGTGTGTCCAGCATTCTGCCCCATAGTCTCCTGTATTGCCCCAGTGTGTCCAGCAATCTGCCCCATGGTCTCCAGTACTGCCCCAGTGTGTCCAGCAATCTGCCCCATGGTCTCCAGTATTTCCCCAGTGTGTCCAGCATTCTGCCCCATGGTCTCCAGTATTTCCCCAGTGTGTCCAGCATTCTGCCCCATGGTCTCCAGTATTGCCCCAGTGTGTCCAGCAATCTGCCCCATGGTCTCCTGTATTGCCCCAGTGTGTCCAGCATTCTGCCACATTGTCTCCTGTATTGCCCCAGTGTGTCCAGCAATCTGCCCCATGGTCTCCAGCATTCTGCCACATGGTCTCCTGTATTGCCCCAGTGTGTCCAGCATTCTGCCCCATGGTCTCCAGTATTGCCCCAGTGTCCAGCAATCTGCCCCATGGTCTCCTGTATTGCCCCAGTGTGTCCAGCATTCTGCCACATGGTCTCCTGTATTGCCCCAGTGTGTCCAGCAATCTGCCCCATGGTCTCCAGTATTGCCCCAGTGTGTCCAGCAATCTGCCCCATAGTCTCCTGTATTGCCCCAGTGTGTCCAGCAATCTGCCCCATGGTCTCATGTATTGCCCCAGTGTGTCCAGCAATCTGCCCCATGGTCTCATGTATTGCCCCAGTGTGTCCAGCAATCTGCCCCATGGTCTCCTGTATTGCCCCAGTGTGTCCAGCAATCTGCCCCATAGTCTCCTGTACTGCCCCAGTGTGTCCAGCATTCTGCCCCATAGTCTCCTGTATTGCCCCAGTGTGTCCAGCAATCTGCCCCATGGTCTCCAGTACTGCCCCAGTGTGTCCAGCAATCTGCCCCATGGTCTCCAGTATTGCCCCAGTGTGTCCAGCATTGCCCCAGCCCCAGACAGTCAGACATAAAGAAAAAAAAAAAAAAGTAAAATCCTCACCTCTCCCGTTCCTAGCGCAGGTCCGGTACAGTCTCTCCGGCTCTGCGACGCTCAGGACAGAGAGGCTGAGCGGCGCGCACAGTAGTGACGTCATCGCGCCCTCTGCTCTGAGACGTCGCAGAGTCAGAGGACGCTGCAACTGCCGGCGCCGCAGGAACCAGGAGAGGTGAGTATAGAGCGGGGGGCGGGGTCCGGTGGTGGGGGGAGCTGGCCCTGGTCGTGGTGGCGGACGGCGCCGCCCGAAGATTTAAAGGGGCGTCTTTTTTTTTTTTTTTTTTTTTTTTTCTTCTGCAGCGCCGGCCGCCCCCCCGCATTGTGCCGCCCGGGGCGGACCGCCCCCCCCGCACCCCCCTTCCTACGCCACTGGGTGTACCGCCGTGCCGTTAGTTCGGCACGGTGGGTTTTTTTTGCTCCCTTTGCGTGGTTTTGCTTTAGGGTTTTTTGTAGACTGCAAAGTTCGCTTTACTGTCCTCGCTCTGTCCTAGAATATCGGGCCCCACTTTGCTGAATCTATTTCATCCCTACGTTTTGTCTTTTCATCTTACTCACAGTCATTATATGTGGGGGGCTGCCTTTTCCTTTGGGGAATTTCTCTGGGGCAAGTCAGGCCTATTTTTCTATCTTCAGGCTAGCTAGTTTCTTAGGCTGTGCCGAGTTGCCTAGGTAGTTGTTAGGCGCAATCCACAGCCGCTTTTAGTTGTGTTTAGGATAGGATCAGGTGTGCAGTCTACAGAGTTTCCACGTCTCAGAGCTTCCAGCAAAACAAAAGACAAGCTGGACAGAAAAAAGGCAACAAAAAAGCAAAAGCACTTAGCTATACAGAGCAGCAGGTCACAGGAACAATCAGGAGAAGCTCAGATCGAACACTGAAACATTGACAAGGAGCAAGGATAGCAGCATCAGGCGGAGTTAAGTAATGAAGCAGTTAACGAGCTCACCAGAACACCTGAGGGAGGAAGCTCAGAAGCTGCAGTACCACTTGTGACCACAGGAGTGAATTCAGCCACAGAATTCACAACAGTTATCCCTCCACTCCACAACGTGATGAAAAAAACACACACAAGGCTATTGACCTCTTAGTTTACAGCAGGGGCTTATTTTAGGTATCCCATTGCTCTGCAATATACCACGAACTGCAGGGATTTATGTATATCCCGCTTACAGGTCCACTTGAAAGTTGCAGCTCTCTGGCGCCCCCCTTTCTCTCAGGTCAGATTAGGTACTGCACCTAGGGTAATTAGTCGCCAGAAAGGCTGCCTGCTCTGTACTGGCTATTGGGCACGCTGCAGCGACGCGATTAACTACTCCCACTCAGGCAGGAACAATAATTATCAACGCCGCAGTCGCTACAACGACACCCAAAGGCCTGCACACGGTAAGCTGCCACCAGCTTCGATTAAACGGGTCCAAAGCTAACCCAAAACAGTAGCGTAATTCTCTTCAGGAGACTTAGGGTACGTTTTAGAACAGGAAGAACGAACTAGTAATTTATATATTTTACTCCGTTAAAATTAAGGCAGTGTTTATAAAAAGATGTTACAATATGAGACAATTGAAAATATGTACAATGTAATTATAAAAAAAAAACAGGGATTACATGAGAAATAACACTTACATGTGTTCAGATCATTTCAGGCAACCAGGCTAGTGGAGTTTCTATCTGTCCCAGTGCATCAGGACTCTGGATAGGAACAGCTGTTCAAGTCAGACTCACATGGGCTCCAGCAGACAGACTCACTGCTGGAGTCTGGCAAAACGCTTATAGCCTGCAGCCCGTGACATCACAGAAAGGGCTGGCTATCCCAGACCCTCCTACCTCTTCAGTCTAACTAAATTTAACCTAAATTTGTCTAATGCCTGTAATTCCGCTACAGAACATGTCATAGTCATAACAAACCCAGCATTCATCTCGTATTAACATTGGCATTCTAATGAGATCAAATATGTCCTATTTGTGATGCATAATTACAGAGAAATCCCTACTTTTTTACCTGATGGAGTTAAAGCTCATGTTTACAGCGGGTGACAGATCCGCCGATGGACGTTAAGAATATATATTCAATATTCTCGTAGCCCAAGTCGTTGGCCCAATATCTTATCATATTAGAACAAAGACTCTCATGGATTCTGGAAGCTTCTCTACCAGTTTCTGCTAGTGCAGTTGGGAGGGGTACGAGTAACTTTCTTGAGCCTGGAATTTATGGCTAGGGCAATAAAACCCTCTTCTACCATACATTCCAACACAAAGAGACAAAGAGAGCCAGAGAAAGAAGGGGGGTTTTAGCCCCCAGCGTGGGCTGAAAGACAAAGCTACAACATCATATTATATTTCATACATTATCGTGACACACTCCTTTTGCGATTCTCCGAGTACTGTCTCCCGGTACAACCTCCCTTATTCCCAGAACACACTCTCCTTATCAGTCACGGAAGTGGGCGTCTCGGCGAGGTGTCTCAAATTCTCCAGGCTCGCATCTGTGTAATAAGTAATAAGCAAGTGCTAGTCAAAAGATGGAAAAAACAGGGTATTTAGTTGATACGTTTTTTTGCAAAAAAAGTATACTAAGCTGCTCCACCAATCATCAAGGTATACCCATATAGAGCAGTCCTACCTAATGTATATAATCCCTATCTGATGTATTTAAAAACCTGATCATGTGTATAGTACCTGTATAAGCAGGGTTCAGAGAGGGAATTTTCATGTGGACATGCTGGATGGAACAGCCTTGATGCAAATGACCCATAAGGAGTGGTGGACTCCCTAGTCTTGTAGAATCAAGAGAACAATTACAGAACCAGAAACACATGGGCTACTTGCACAATGAACAAGTCTGTAGGAACCTGTTCACACACCACCAAGAAACTTGAAGACACAAAAGAGCACAGTGAGGTCAAAAATACTCTGTTGTAAAAAAAAAAATCACAGTAATAAGCAAGTGCTAGTCAAAAGATGGAAAAAACAGGGTATTTAGTTGATACTTTTTTTGCAAAAAAATGTATACTAAGCTGCTCCACCAATTGTCAAGGTGTACCCATATAGAGCAGTCCTACCTAATGTATATAATCCCTAACTAATGTATTTAAAAACCTGATCATCTGTATAGTACCTGTATAAGCAGGGTTCAGAGAGGAAATGTTCATGTGGACATGCTGGATGGAACAGCCTTGATGCAAATGACCCATAAGGAGTGGTGGACTCCCTAGTCTTGTGACAGTAGAGTCATGACATTCTTGGGGAGCCGAACTTGGGGGTTCAGTGGCCACATACTGAGACACTAGCTGCCCCAAATCGGTCCCAAGTAATACATTGGCAGGAATATTTGACGTTACTCCCACCTCCCGCATTCCCCTCCCGACACCCCAGTCCAAAAACACCTTGGCGACAGGCAGCGCCGGTTCCATGCCTCCAATTCCGAAGACAGAAAGGGTTTTCCCTGGTACCAAGTCTTGAGGGGACACCACCTCAGGACGTACCAGGGTTCGTTCAGCGCCTGTGTCCCGCAGTCCCATGATAGCTGAGCGGCCAATGGTGATGGGTTGGTAATTGTCCAGGGACCTCCCACCACCCCCTCCCACACATAAAACAGTGGACGGTTTTGGGGACAGGGATGGGGACTTAAGACGCTGGGGACATACAGCCTCGAAGTGTCCCAGCTGGTTGCAGTGATGACAACGTCTGGGTTCTGCGCCTGGCCTGGAGAGGGCAGCAGGGGGGTACACCCCTTGCACTCTGGGGGCTGGGGAAACAGGGGCAGGATTGGGCTTACCCCCTCTCCAGGTGCTGCTGGCAGGCTTCTTTGGCTCAGGCGCCCTGTTATTGGCATACTCATCTGCCAGGGCGGCTGTAGCAGAAGCCCCCTTCGGTTTCCGGTCACAGAGGAATTGCTGGAGGTCCTCTGGGCAGTTCCACAAGAACTGCTCTGTGACGAACAGTTCCTGGACCTCCTGGGTGGTGAGCGCTAGACTCGAGGTCCAGTACTCTGCAGCTCTCAGCAACGCCCGCATGTGGTCAGTCCAGGTGTCCTTTGGACCCTGCTGCAGGCTCTGGAACTTCTTGCGGTAGAACTCCGGGGTGAGGCTGTAGTGCTGGATCAGGGCCCGCTTGATGCTGCTGTAGTCCTGCTCCGCCCCGGCAGGTAAGTCCCCCAAAACTTCCACGGACTTACCCCTCGAACGGGGGGTCAGGTATCTTGCCCACTGATCCGGGGCCAGATGGTGTTGAAGGCAGGTCCTTTCAAAGGCCAGCAAGAAGAAATCCAGGTCTCCATCCTTCTCAAGCAGGGAAGTCCTCGGCCCAGACTTTGGAAGCCCTGGACTCTGGTGGTGCTGGGGCATCCAGTGGGATGACGTGTTGAGCCATCTCCAGTCGGTGCTGGCATTCCACTGCTCTCTCTGCCACTGCTTGCTCCGCTGCCCGCTCTTCAGCTTTCTCTGCCTGCTCTGCAGCTTTCTCTGCTCGCTCCGCTGCTTCACGCCATTCTGCACGCTCGGCCTCCGCTGCTTTCTCTGCAGCTGCCATGAGTCTCATATAGGCATCTTCATTACCCGCCTCGAGACATGCCACTGCAGCTGCAACAAGGGCCACTGATGTGGACAGGCTGGGGCAGGTAGGTGGTGGGTAGTCCCTTGCCGGACTAAGCACGGGTGGCTGGCTCCTTGGGGAGTCCGGGCTGAGCTCCCCCTTGCCTTGAACGGTATCGTCAACCACCACCTCCTCATAGACCATAGCACTGGCCTGCGCCCTCACTGCACTCCTGGTGCCATCCACTATCTTTGGAACCTCTGGTTACTGACACAGCTGTAACCCTGACCCTGCTGTTGTGAATTTTGTTGTTGAGCTCCCTCCTGTGGTCATGAATGGTACTTCGGTGAGTTCGGTCCGTGGGCTCCCTCTGGTGGCTGTGAGTGGAGCTGCTGCTTCTGAGGTTCCTTACACAGGTGACGTGGTTTATCCTTTGGTTGGCTTCTCTATTTAACTCCACTCAGATCGTTTCTCCATGCCAGCTGTCAATGTTTTAGCATTGGTTCAGTTCGCTCCTGGATCTGTCTGGTGTCCTGTCTTCTCCTGCAGAAGCTAAGTTCCTGATTGTTATTATCGTTCTTGTTTCTTTGTCCAGCTGGTTTTCTTGTTTATGTCTTGCTAGCTGGAAGCTCTGGGATGCAGGGTGGCACCCCCGCACCGTGAGTCGGTGCGGAGGACCCTTTTGCACACTCTGCGTGGTCTTTTGTAGGTTTTTGTGCTGACCGCAAAGATTCCTTTCCTATCCTCTGTCTGTTTAGTAAGTCGTGCCTCCCTTTGCTGAAACCTATCTCATTTCTGCGTTTGTGACTTTCATCTTTACTCACAGTCATTACATGTGGGGGGCTGCCTATTCCTTTGGGGAATTTCTCTGAGGCAAGAGAACCTCCAAAAGCAGATGAGTGGAAGCATGTGACCAAAAGAAGCAAGAAGACCATGGAGAAATCACCAACCACACAACTGAAGAACCGATATCAAATCTTTGTAGAGGATGAAGATGGCACACCTAAGAATGAAGCAATACCAGCAAGCAAAAAAGAAAAGGGCACACAGCAACAAGTGACAGCAAAAAGTACAGCCAAGAAGCAACGAAGAGTGGTGGTGGTGGGAGACTCACTACTGAGAGGCACCGAAGCAGCCATCTGCAGACCGGACATAACTGCAAGAGAAGTATGCTGCCTTCCAGGTGCGATGATCAAGGATGTGACCGATAGGATACCAAAGCTCTTCAGCTCCAAGGACGTCCACCCATTTCTTCTGATACATGTTGGCACCAATGACACGGCAAGGAAGGACCTACCGACAATCTGCAAGGACTTTGAAGAGTTGGGGAAGAAAGTAAAGGAACTGGATGCACAGGTAGTTTTTTCTTCTATCCTTCCAGTAGACGGGCATGGCACCAGGAGATGGAACAGGATCCTTGATGCAAACAACTGGCTAAGACGATGGTGCAGACAACAAGGATTTGGATTCCTGGACCACGGTGTGAATTACTGGTATGATGGACTCCTCGCCAGAGACGGACTACACCTCAACAAACCTGGGAAACACACATTTGCCAGAAGACTCGCTACACTCATCAGGAGGGCGTTAAACTAGAAGAAGAGGGGACGGGAAGAAAAACATTAGACTCGAACAAAGACGACCCAGGAAAACATACTCAGAAGGGAGGTAAGAACATTTCTAAAACAATCCACAGTGAGGAGATTGGAACAAAACAAAATCCTCTAAACTGCATGCTCGCAAACGCCAGAAGCCTGACAAACAAGATGGAAGAACTAGAAGCAGAAATATCTACAGGTAACTTTGACATAGTGGGAATAACCGAGACATGGTTAGATGAAAGCTATGACTGGGCAGTTAACTTACAGGGTTACAGTCTGTTTAGAAAGGATCGTAAAAATCGGAGAGGAGGAGGGGTTTGTCTCTATGTAAAGTCTTGTCTAAAGTCCACTTTAAGGGAGGATATTAGCGAAGGGAATGAGGATGTCGAGTCCATATGGGTTGAAATTCATGGAGGGAAAAATGGTAACAAAATTCTCATTGGGGTCTGTTACAAACCCCCAAATATAACAGAAAGCATGGAAAGTCTACTTCTAAAGCAGATAGATGAAGCTGCAACCCATAATGAGGTCCTGGTTATGGGGGACTTTAACTACCCGGATATTAACTGGGAAACAGAAACCTGTGAAACCCATAAAGGCAACAGGTTTCTGCTAATAACCAAGAAAAATTATCTTTCACAATTGGTGCAGAATCCAACCAGAGGAGCAGCACTTTTAGACCTAATACTATCTAATAGACCTGACAGAATAACAAATCTGCAGGTGGTTGGGCATTTAGGAAATAGCGACCACAATATTGTGCAGTTTCACCTGTCTTTCACTAGGGGGACTTGTCAGGGAGTCACAAAAACATTGAACTTTAGGAAGGCAAAGTTTGACCAGCTTAGAGATGCCCTTAATCTGGTAGACTGGGACAATATCCTCAGAAATGAGAATACAGATAATAAATGGGAAATGTTTAAGAACATCCTAAATAGGCAGTGTAAGCGGTTTATACCTTGTGGGAATAAAAGGACTAGAAATAGGAAAAACCCAATGTGGCTAAACAAAGAAGTAAGACAGGCAATTAACAGTAAAAAGAAAGCATTTGCACTACTAAAGCAGGATGGCACCATTGAAGCTCTAAAAAACTATAGGGAGAAAAATACTTTATCTAAAAAACTAATTAAAGCTGCCAAAAAGGAAACAGAGAAGCACATTGCTAAGGAGAGTAAAACTAATCCCAAACTGTTCTTCAACTATATCAATAGTAAAAGAATAAAAACTGAAAATGTAGGCCCCTTAAAAAATAGTGAGGAAAGAATGGTTGTAGATGACGAGGAAAAAGCTAACATATTAAACACCTTCTTCTCCACGGTATTCACGGTGGAAAATGAAATGCTAGGTGAAATCCCAAGAAACAATGAAAACCCTATATTAAGGGTCACCAATCTAACCCAAGAAGAGGTGCGAAACCGGCTAAATAAGATTAAAATAGATAAATCTCCGGGTCCGGATGGCATACACCCACGAGTACTAAGAGAACTAAGTAATGTAATAGATAAACCATTATTTCTTATTTTTAGGGACTCTATAGCGACAGGGTCTGTTCCGCAGGATTGGCGCATAGCAAATGTGGTGCCAATATTCAAAAAGGGCTCTAAAAGTGAACCTGGAAATTATAGGCCAGTAAGTCTAACCTCTATTGTTGGTGAAATATTTGAAGGGTTTCTGAGGGATGTTATTCTGGATTATCTCAATGAGAATAACTGTTTAACTCCATATCAGCATGGGTTTATGAGAAATCGCTCCTGTCAAACCAATCTAATCAGTTTTTATGAAGAGGTAAGCTATAGACTGGACCACGGTGAGTCATTGGACGTGGTATATCTCGATTTTTCCAAAGCGTTTGATACCGTGCCGCACAAGAGGTTGGTA
Organism: Ranitomeya imitator; assembly: GCF_032444005.1. Lineage (NCBI taxonomy): Eukaryota > Metazoa > Chordata > Amphibia > Anura > Dendrobatidae > Ranitomeya > Ranitomeya imitator. The sequence continues at coordinate 6,631,211 of NC_091286.1, read as the reverse complement.
CACAAAATGAGAATGCTTGGTCTGGGGGAAAATGTGTGTAAATGGGTTAGTAACTGGCTTAGTGATAGAAAGCAGAGGGTGGTTATAAATGGTATAGTCTCTAACTGGGTCGCTGTGACCAGTGGGGTACCGCAGGGGTCAGTATTGGGACCTGTTCTCTTCAACATATTCATTAATGATCTGGTAGAAGGTTTACACAGTAAAATATCGATATTTGCAGATGATACAAAACTATGTAAAGCAGTTAATACAAGAGAAGATAGTATTCTGCTACAGATGGATCTGGATAAGTTGGAAACTTGGGCTGAAAGGTGGCAGATGAGGTTTAACAATGATAAATGTAAGGTTATACACATGGGAAGAGGGAATCAATATCACCATTACACACTGAACGGGAAACCACTGGGTAAATCTGACAGGGAGAAGGACTTGGGGATCCTAGTTAATGATAAACTTACCTGGAGCAGCCAGTGCCAGGCAGCAGCTGCCAAGGCAAACAGGATCATGGGATGCATTAAAAGAGGTCTGGATACACATGATGAGAGCATTATACTGCCTCTGTACAAATCCCTAGTTAGACCGCACATGGAGTACTGTGTCCAGTTTTGGGCACCGGTGCTCAGGAAGGATATAATGGAACTAGAGAGAGTACAAAGGAGGGCAACAAAATTAATAAAGGGGATGGGAGAACTACAATACCCAGATAGATTAGCGAAATTAGGATTATTTAGTCTAGAAAAAAGACGACTGAGGGGCGATCTAATAACCATGTATAAGTATATAAGGGGACAATACAAATATCTCGCTGAGGATCTGTTTATACCAAGGAAGGTGACGGGCACAAGGGGGCATTCTTTGCGTCTGGAGGAGAGAAGGTTTTTCCACCAACATAGAAGAGGATTCTTTACTGTTAGGGCAGTGAGAATCTGGAATTGCTTGCCTGAGGAGGTGGTGATGGCGAACTCAGTCGAGGGGTTCAAGAGAGGCCTGGATGTCTTCCTGGAGCAGAACAATATTGTATCATACAATTATTAGGTTCTGTAGAAGGACGTAGATCTGGGTATTTATTATGATGGAATATAGGCTGAACTGGATGGACAAATGTCTTTTTTCGGCCTTACTAACTATGTTACTATGTTACTATGTTAAGGTAGGCTTTATTTTCTTCTCTAGGGCTAGCTAGCTCTTAGGCTGTGACGAGGCGCCTAGGGAGCGTCAGGAGCGCTCCACGGCTATTTCTAGTGTGTGCGATAGGATTAGGGCTTGCGGTCAGCAGAGCTCCCACATCCCAGAGCTCGTCCTGTATGAGTTTAACTATCAGGTCGGGTGCTCCTAACCACCAGGTCATAACACCCTGCACACAACTTATTATAGCTACACTCTGACCGTCTAGTGCTGGGCTGACCTTATGACCCCAACAGTGAAAGTTACCACTGGTAGTCTTTAGTGTCTGGGAGTAGGGGTCCCACGCACACTATTACTCTGATCCCAACTGCTGCATCCAATGTGACTGAAACCCAGTTCCTCCCACGTCACCAATTCGTGATGTAACTACACAGGCACAGCTCTCTGGCGCCCCCTTTGTCTCTCAGGCCAATAAGGGAACTGCACCTAGACCAAATGACCGCCGGGGAGACTGCCCAGTTACCCACGCTGGGTATTCTAAGATTCACAATCAGAGTAAAAGGATCAGCCCAAAATTAATTTATGATTTAATTGCCTTAAGGGCGCAATAGGTAATTACAAGAAATATACAGTCAAAATATATCAAGAGTTACAGAGTAAAATATAACAATCATAAGACAAGGCTTAAAGGTATAAAGCTGGAGGTCAATTTACCAGGTTGAGGGTCGCTTGTGAAAGCTGGGGGGCTCAGTGTTCCGCCGATCCAAGACTTAGTTGCCGGGCAGCCCACAGAAAGCGTATGCTTGCTCCTCTCTGGCTGGTATACCCTTTCCCTTAGTTCCTTAGTTAGTCATCTTCCTCTGTTCTGTCTGAGGGTCTCTCCAAGTGTCCTCAGCTCTTAAACCTTCCGTGTCCCTCCCCCCTGTAACTAGGTGTGCTAGCATTCTCCACCCCTCAGCTTCCCTGCAAGATTTATTCCAATATCTAATAAATGGGATAACTGCTCTCTCGGATCAGTACACGGGTGGTACCAGCGCATGAGGTTTGTTTTGCCAGTCGTATAGGGATCAAACTTGGACCCATTCGGTCGCTGTGGGAGGCTGATCTCTATATCTCAGCTTCCGCATCTCCCATGGACCCGAGAGTTGCACTGTCAGATGCAAAATTTCTTCAGGGCCATGAGGATATTTTTTATGAGTCTGTACCTTGGACAACGCGTCTATAATTCATAATTTCATGGTGGAGACGGTCCGGCTGGGCAGATAATAGACTTAGGCTCCTGAAGCCACCTGATATGCACGCTTTAATTGACACCTCAATGCCCCCTGCTGGCGTGGCTTCCTCACTCAGGCTTTGAAATGCCATCTGCCTGCTACACTGTGCTCAGCCCATTACCATACTAAAAGGAACTTTATTCAGCTAGGGGAAAAGGGTGGTGGTCAGGAGTGCTCATCCCTGCAGATGTGTGACCAGGTGAATTCTGATAGGAGACAACATGGAGTCACCCCAATCTCTGTTAGTATTCCCTATCCAAGATGGCGGATGTTCCCTCATCACAGGGGGTCGCAGCTGCATTGTGTGTGTAGAAAGCCATGTCCTTCTGAAACTAAACCCATAATATAATATGGCATTATCGTGGCAATTATCTATCTATTATCTATCTATTATCTATCTATTATCTATTAATTCCATTATGAATTATCTATCTATCTATTATCTATCTATTATCTATTATCTATCAATTATCTATTATGTATTATCTATTCTATCTATTATCTACCTATCTATTATCTATCTATTAATTTTAAGCTTAATGTTTTATAAAAATTGGGTTTTTTTTGCAACAGCTATTTCAGTTTCATATATCTAATAACTGTTGGACACAGTAATGTTTCTGCCTTGAAATGAGGTTTATTGTACAAACAGAAAATGTGCAATCTGCATTCAAACAAAATTTGACAGGTGCATAAGTATGGGCACCCCACCAGAAAAGTGACATTAATATTTAGTAGATCCTCCTTTTGCAAAAATAACAGCCTCTAGTCGCTTCCTGTAGCTTTTCATGAGTTCCTGGATCCTGGATGAAGGTATTTTTGACCATTCCTCTTTACAAAACAATTCCAGTTCAGTTAAGTTTGATGGTTGCCGAGCATGGACAGCCCTCTTCAAATGATCCCACAGATGTTCAATGATACTCAGGTCTGGGGACTGGGATGGCCATTCCAGAACAGTGTAATTGTTCCTCTGCATGAATGCCTGAGTAGATTTGGAGCGGTGTTTTGGATCATTGTCTTGCTGAAAGATCCATCCGCTGCGTAACTTCAACTTTGTCACTGATTCATGAACATTATTGTCAAGAATCTGCTGATACTGAGAGGAATCAATGGGTCCCTCAGCTTTAACAAGGTTCCCGGTGCCGGCATTGGCCACAAAGCCCCAAAGCATGATGGAACCTCCACCAAATTTTACTGTGGGTAGCAAGTGTTTTTCTTGGAATGCTGTGTTTTTTGTCCGCCATGCATAACGCCTTTTTGTATGACCAAACAACTCAATCTTGGTTTCATCAGTCCACAGGACCTTCTTCCAAAAAGAAATTGGCTTCTCCAAATGTGCTTTTGCATCCCTCAGCCGACTCTGTTTGTGGCGTGCTTGCAGAAACGGCTTCTTTCGCATCACTCTCCCATACAGCTTCTCCTTGTGCAAAGTGCGTTGTATAGTTGACCGATGCACAGTGACACCATCTGCAGCAAGTTGATGCTGCCGCTCTCTGGAGGTGGTCTGAGGATTGTCCTTGACTGATCTCACCATTCTTCTTCTCTGCCTTTCTGATGGTTTTCTTGGCCTGCCACTTCTGGCCTTAACAAGAACTGTACCTGTGTTCTTCCATTTCCTTACTATGTTCCTCACAGTGGAAATTGACAGGTTAAATCTATGAGACAGCTTTTTGTATCCTTCCCCTGAACGATGTTGAATAATCTTTGTTTTCAGATCATTAGACAGTTGTTTTGAGGAGCCCAAGATACCGCTCTTCAGAGGAGATTCAAACAGGAGAACAACTTGCAAGTGGCCACTTTAAGTAGCTTTTCTCATGATTGTATACACCTGGCTATGAATTTCAAAGCTGAATGAGGTTAGAAAGCCAAAAAAAGTGCTTTAGTAAGTCAGTAAAAAGTAGGTAGGAGTATTTAAAACAAGAAAATGATAAGGGTGCCCATACTTATGCACCTGTCAAAGTTAGTTTGAATGCAGATTGCACATTTTCTGTTTGTACAATAAACCTCATTTCAAGGCAGAAACATTACTGTGTCCAACAGTTATTAGATATATGAAACTGAAATAGCTGCTGCAAAAAAAACAATTTTTATAAAACATTAAGCTTAATAGGGGTGCCCAAACTTTTTCATATAACTGTATCTATTATCTATCATTTATCTATCTATCTATCTATCTATCTATCTATCTATCTATGTATCTATGTATCTATCTATCTATCTATCTATCTATCTATCTATGTATCTATCTATCTATCTATGTATCTATCATCTATCTATCTATGTATCTATTATCTATCTATCTATCTATCTATCTATGTATCTATCATCTATCTATCTATGTATCTATTATCTATCTATCTATCTATCTATCTTTTATCTATCTATCATTTATCTATCTATCTATCTATCTATGTATCTATTATCTATCTATCTATCTATCATCTATCTATCTATCTATCTATCTATCTATCTATCTATCTATCTATCTATTATCTATCTATCTATCTATCTATCATTTATCTATCTATCTATGTATCTATTATCTATCTATCTATCTATCTATGTATCTATTATCTATCTATCTATCTATCTATCTTTTATCTATCTATCATTTATCTATCTATCTATCTATGTATCTATTATCTATCTATCTATCATCTATCTATCTATCTATCTATCTATCTATCTATCTATCTATCTATCTATCTATCTATTATCTATCTATTATCTATCATTTATCTATCTATCATTTATCTATCTATGTATCTATTATCTTTCTATCTATCTATCTATTATCTATCTATCATTTATCTATCTATGTATCTATGTATCTTTCTCTGATCTTGTGATGCCATTATCTGTCCATTGTTCCGTTCTTCAGCTCCTGGTTGTACAGATATTTCCACGCTCGAGCAGAGATGTCACCTTGTCCGTTGCGGATTTTTTGCGGTAATCTGAGGCCACGGATCCGGCTATTTATAACTCTGCCATCTCGGAGACTTCAGAGGCAACGGGTGCGATGCTCTGCACATAGAGCGACACGTAACACACGAGCGGAGGGAAAACCAGAGTCCATGAGATTGTCGCTTCCTCCAGTGCAAAGGTCCTGACTGATAGTAACCCAGAATGCCTCACCTGGAGATCAGCGGCAAAACACAGCGATCAGTGGAGATCAGCGGCATACAACGACAATCAGTGGAGATCCGCGGTATACAACGACAATCAGTGGAGATCAGCGGCATACAACGACAATCAGTGGAGATCAGCGGCATACAACGACAATCAGTGGAGATCAGCGGCATACAACGACAATCAGTGGAGATCAGCGGCATACAACGACAATCAGTGGAGATCAGCGGCATACAACGACAATCAGTGGAGATCAGCGGCATACAACGACAATCAGTGGAGATCCGCGGTATACAAAGACAATCAGTGGAGATCAGCGGCATACAACGACATTCAGTGGAGATCAGCGGTATACAACGACAATCAGTGGAGATCAGCGGCGTACAACGACAATCAGTGGAGATCAGCGGCATACAAAGACAATCAGTGGAGATCAGCGGCATACAACGACATTCAGTGGAGATCAGCGGTATACAACGACAATCAGTGGAGATCAGCGGCGTACAACGACAATCAGTGGAGATCAGCGGCATACAACGACATTCAGTGGAGATCAGCGGCATACAACGACAATCAGTGGAGATCAGCGGCATACAACGACAATCAGTGGAGATCAGCGGCATAAAAAAGAAAATCAGTGGAGATCAGCGGCATACAACGACATTCAGTGGAGATCAGCGGCATACAACGACATTCAGTGGAGATCAGCGGCATACAACGACAATCAGTGGAGATCAGCGGCATACAACGACATTCAGTGGAGATCAGCGGCATACAACGACAATCAGTGGAGATCAGCGGCATACAACGACAATCAGTGGAGATCAGCGGCATACAACGACAATCAGTGGAGATCAGCGGCATACAACGACATTCAGTGGAGATCAGCGGCATACAACGACAATCAGTGGAGATCAGCGGCATACAACGACAATCAGTGGAGATCAGCGGCATAAAAAAGAAAATCAGTGGAGATCAGCGGCATACAACGACATTCAGTGGAGATCAGCGGCATACAACGACAATCAGTGGAGATCAGCAGCATACAATGACAATCAGTGGAGATCAGCGGCATACAACGACAATCAGTGGAGATCCGCGGTATACAACGACAATCAGTGGAGATCAGCGGCATACAACGACAATCAGTGGAGATCAGCGGCATACAACGACAATCAGTGGAGATCAGCGGCATACAACGACATTCAGTGGAGATCAGCGGTATACAACGACAATCAGTGGAGATCAGCGGCGTACAACGACAATCAGTGGAGATCAGCGGCATACAAAGACAATCAGTGGAGATCAGCGGCATACAACGACAATCAGTGGAGATCAGCGGCATACAACGACAATCAGTGGAGATCCGCGGCATACAACGACAATCAGTGGAGATCAGCGGCATACAACGACATTCAGTGGAGATCAGCGGTATACAACGACAATCAGTGGAGATCAGCGGCATACAAAGACAATCAGTGGAGATCAGCGGCATACAACGACATTCAGTGGAGATCAGCGGTATACAACGACAATCAGTGGAGATCAGCGGCGTACAACGACAATCAGTGGAGATCAGCGGCATACAAAGACAATCAGTGGAGATCAGCGGCATACAACGACAATCAGTGGAGATCAGCGGCATACAATGACAATCAGTGGAGATCAGCGGCATACAAAGACAATCAGTGGAGATCAGCGGCATACAACGACATTCAGTGGAGATCAGCGGTATACAACGACAATCAGTGGAGATCAGCGGCATACAACGACAATCAGTGGAGATCAGCGGCATACAACGACAATCAGTGGAGATCAGCGGCATACAACGACATTCAGTGGAGATCAGCGGTATACAACGACAATCAGTGGAGATCAGCGGCATACAACGACAATCAGTGGAGATCAGCGGCGTACAACGACAATCAGTGGAGATCAGCGGCATACAAAGACAATCAGTGGAGATCAGCGGCATACAACGACAATCAGTGGAGATCAGCGGCATACAACGACAATCAGTGGAGATCCGCGGCATACAACGACAATCAGTGGAGATCAGAGGCAAAACACAGCGATCAGTGGAGATCAGCGGCATACAATGACAATCAGTGGAGATCAGCGGCATACAAAGACAATCAGTGGAGATCAGCGGCATACAACGACATTCAGTGGAGATCAGCGGTATACAACGACAATCAGTGGAGATCAGCGGCGTACAACGACAATCAGTGGAGATCAGCGGCATACAAAGACAATCAGTGGAGATCAGCGGCATACAACGACAATCAGTGGAGATCAGCGGCATACAATGACAATCAGTGGAGATCAGCGGCATACAAAGACAATCAGTGGAGATCAGCGGCATACAACGACATTCAGTGGAGATCAGCGGTATACAACGACAATCAGTGGAGATCAGCAGCATACAACGACAATCAGTGGAGATCAGCGGCATACAAAGACAATCAGTGGAGATCAGCGGCATACAACGACAATCAGTGGAGATCAGCGGCATACAATGACAATCAGTGGAGATCAGCGGCATACAAAGACAATCAGTGGAGATCAGCGGCATACAACGACATTCAGTGGAGATCAGCGGTATACAACGACAATCAGTGGAGATCAGCAGCATACAACGACAATCAGTGGAGATCAGCGGCATACAAAGACAATCAGTGGAGATCAGCGGCATACAACGACAATCAGTGGAGATCAGCGGCATACAACGACAATCAGTGGAGATCAGCGGCATACAACGACAATCAGTGGAGATCCGCGGCATACAACGACATTCAGTGGAGATCAGCGGCATACAACGACAATCAGTGGAGATCAGCGGCATACAACGACATTCAGTGGAGATCAGCGGCATACAACGACATTCAGTGGAGATCAGCGGTATACAACGACAATCAGTGGAGATCAGCGGCATACAACGACATTCAGTGGAGATCAGCGGTATACAACGACAATCAGTGGAGATCAGCGGCATACAACGACAATCAGTGGAGATCAGCGGTATACAACGACAATCAGTGGAGATCAGCGGCATACAACGACAATCAGTGGAGATCAGCGGCATACAACGACAATCAGTGGAGATCAGCAGCATACAATGACAATCAGTGGAGATCAGCGGCATACAACGACAATCAGTGGAGATCAGCAGCATACAAAGACAATCAGTGGAGATCAGCGGCATACAACGACATTCAGTGGAGATCAGCGGCATACAACGACAATCAGTGGAGATCAGCAGCATACAATGACAATCAGTGGAGATCAGCGGCATACAACGACAATCAGTGGAGATCCGCGGTATACAACGACAATCAGTGGAGATCAGCGGCATACAATGACAATCAGTGGAGATCAGCGGCATACAACGACAATCAGTGGAGATCAGCGGCATACAACGACATTCAGTGGAGATCAGCGGTATACAACGACAATCAGTGGAGATCAGCGGCGTACAACGACAATCAGTGGAGATCAGCGGCATACAAAGACAATCAGTGGAGATCAGCGGCATACAACGACAATCAGTGGAGATCAGCGGCATAAAAAAGAAAATCAGTGGAGATCAGCGGCATACAACGACATTCAGTGGAGATCAGCGGCATACAACGACAATCAGTGGAGATCAGCAGCATACAATGACAATCAGTGGAGATCAGCGGCATACAACGACAATCAGTGGAGATCCGCGGTATACAACGACAATCAGTGGAGATCAGCGGCATACAACGACAATCAGTGGAGATCAGCGGCATACAACGACAATCAGTGGAGATCAGCGGCATACAACGACATTCAGTGGAGATCAGCGGTATACAACGACAATCAGTGGAGATCAGCGGCGTACAACGACAATCAGTGGAGATCAGCGGCATACAAAGACAATCAGTGGAGATCAGCGGCATACAACGACAATCAGTGGAGATCAGCGGCATACAACGACAATCAGTGGAGATCCGCGGCATACAACGACAATCAGTGGAGATCAGAGGCAAAACACAGCGATCAGTGGAGATCAGCGGCATACAATGACAATCAGTGGAGATCAGCGGCATACAAAGACAATCAGTGGAGATCAGCGGCATACAACGACATTCAGTGGAGATCAGCGGTATACAACGACAATCAGTGGAGATCAGCGGCGTACAACGACAATCAGTGGAGATCAGCGGCATACAAAGACAATCAGTGGAGATCAGCGGCATACAACGACAATCAGTGGAGATCAGCGGTATACAATGACAATCAGTGGAGATCAGCGGCATACAAAGACAATCAGTGGAGATCAGCGGCATACAACGACATTCAGTGGAGATCAGCGGTATACAACGACAATCAGTGGAGATCAGCGGCGTACAACGACAATCAGTGGAGATCAGCGGCATACAAAGACAATCAGTGGAGATCAGCGGCATACAACGACAATCAGTGGAGATCAGCGGCATACAACGACAATCAGTGGAGATCCGCGGCATACAACGACAATCAGTGGAGATCAGAGGCAAAACACAGCGATCAGTGGAGATCAGCGGCATACAACGACAATCAGTGGAGATCAGCGGCATACAACGACAATCAGTGGAGATCAGCGGCATACAACGACAATCAGTGGAGATCCGCGGCATACAACGACAATCAGTGGAGATCAGAGGCAAAACACAGCGATCAGTGGAGATCAGCGGCATACAACGACAATCAGTGGAGATCAGCAGCATACAACGACAATCAGTGGAGATCAGCGGCATACAACGACAATCAGTGGAGATCAGCGGCATACAACGACAATCAGTGGAGATCAGCGGCATACAACGACAATCAGTGGAGATCAGCGGCATACAACGACAATCAGTGGAGATCAGCGGTATACAAAGACAATCAGTGGAGATCAGCAGCATACAATGACAATCAGTGGAGATCAGCGGTGTACAACTACAATCAGTGGAGATCAGCGGCATACAACGACAATCAGTGGAGATCAGCGGCATACAACGACACTCAGTGGAGATCAGCGGCATACAAAGACAATTAGTGGAGATCAGCGGCATACAAAGACAATCAGTGGAGATCAGCGGCATACAACGACAATCAGTGGAGATCAGCGGCATACAAAGACAATCAGTGGAGATCAGCAGCATACAACGACATTCAGTGGAGATCAGCGGCATACAACGACAATCAGTGGAGATCAGCGGCATACAACGACATTCAGTGGAGATCAGCGGCATACAACGACAATCAGTGGAGATCAGCGGTATACAACGACAATCAGTGGAGATCAGCAGCATACAACGACAATCAGTGGAGATCAGCGGTATACAACGACAATCAGTGGAGATCAGCAGCATACAACGACAATCAGTGGAGATCAGCAGCATACAACGACAATCAGTGGAGATCAGCGGTATACAACGACAATCAGTGGAGATCAGCGGCATACAACGACAATCAGTGGAGATCAGCGGCATACAACGACAATCAGTGGAGATCAGCGGCATACAACGACAATCAGTGGAGATCAGCGGCATACAACGACAATCAGTGGAGATCAGCGGCATACAACGACAATCAGTGGAGATCAGCGGCATACAACGACAATCAGTGGAGATCAGCGGTATACAACGACAATCAGTGGAGATCAGCGGCATACAACGACAATCAGTGGAGATCAGCGGCATACAACGACATTCAGTGGAGATCAGCGGCATACAACGACATTCAGTGGAGATCAGCGGTATACAACGACAATCAGTGGAGATCAGCGGCATACAACGACATTCAGTGGAGATCAGCGGTATACAACGACAATCAGTGGAGATCAGCGGCATACAACGACAATCAGTGGAGATCAGCAGCATACAAAGACAATCAGTGGAGATCAGCGGCATACAACGACATTCAGTGGAGATCAGCGGCATACAACGACAATCAGTGGAGATCAGCAGCATACAAAGACAATCAGTGGAGATCAGCGGCATACAACGACATTCAGTGGAGATCAGCGGCATACAACGACAATCAGTGGAGATCAGCAGCATACAATGACAATCAGTGGAGATCAGCGGCATACAACGACAATCAGTGGAGATCCGCGGTATACAACGACAATCAGTGGAGATCAGCGGCATACAATGACAATCAGTGGAGATCAGCGGCATACAACGACAATCAGTGGAGATCAGCGGCATACAACGACAATCAGTGGAGATCAGCGGCATACAACGACAATCAGTGGAGATCAGCGGTATACAACGACAATCAGTGGAGATCCGCGGTATACAACGACAATCAGTGGAGATCAGCGGTATACAACGACAATCAGTGGAGATCAGCGGCATACAACGACAAACAGTGGAGATCAGCGGCATACAACGACAATCAGTGGAGATCAGCAGCATACAAAGACAATCAGTGGAGATCAGCGGCATACAACGACATTCAGTGGAGATCAGCGGCATACAACGACAATCAGTGGAGATCAGCAGCATACAATGACAATCAGTGGAGATCAGCGGCATACAACGACAATCAGTGGAGATCCGCGGTATACAACGACAATCAGTGGAGATCAGCGGCATACAATGACAATCAGTGGAGATCAGCGGCATACAACGACAATCAGTGGAGATCAGCGGCATACAACGACATTCAGTGGAGATCAGCGGTATACAACGACAATCAGTGGAGATCAGCGGCGTACAACGACAATCAGTGGAGATCAGCGGCATACAAAGACAATCAGTGGAGATCAGCGGCATACAACGACAATCAGTGGAGATCAGCGGCATAAAAAAGAAAATCAGTGGAGATCAGCGGCATACAACGACATTCAGTGGAGATCAGCGGCATACAACGACAATCAGTGGAGATCAGCAGCATACAATGACAATCAGTGGAGATCAGCGGCATACAACGACAATCAGTGGAGATCCGCGGTATACAACGACAATCAGTGGAGATCAGCGGCATACAATGACAATCAGTGGAGATCAGCGGCATACAAAGACAATCAGTGGAGATCAGCGGCATACAACGACATTCAGTGGAGATCAGCGGTATACAACGACAATCAGTGGAGATCAGCGGCGTACAACCACAATCAGTGGAGATCAGCGGCATACAAAGACAATCAGTGGAGATCAGCGGCATACAACGACAATCAGTGGAGATCAGCGGCATATAACTACAATCAGTGGAGATCAGCGGCATACAACGACAATCAGTGGAGATCAGCGGTATACAACGACAATCAGTGGAGATCAGCGGCATACAACGACATTCAGTGGAGATCAGCGGCATACAACGACAATCAGTGGAGATCAGCGGTATACAACGACAATCAGTGGAGATCAGCGGTATACAACGACAATCAGTGGAGATCAGCGGCATACAAAGACAATTAGTGGAGATCAGCGGCATACAATGACAATCAGTGGAGATCAGCGGCATACAACGACAATCAGTGGAGATCAGCGGTATACAACGACAATCAGTGGAGATCAGCGGCATACAACGACAATCAGTGGAGATCAGCGGCATACAACGACAATCAGTGGAGATCAGCGGCATACAACGACAATCAGTGGAGATCAGCGGCATACAACGACAATCAGTGGAGATCAGCGGCATACAACGACAATCAGTGGAGATCAGCGGCATACAACGACAATCAGTGGAGATCAGCGGTATACAACGACAATCAGTGGAGATCAGCGGTATACAACGACAATCAGTAGAGATCAGCGGCATACAACGACAATCAGTGGAGATCAGCGGTATACAACGACAATCAGTGGAGATCAGCGGCATACAACGACAATCAGTGGAGATCAGCGGCATACAACGACAATCAGTGGAGATCAGCGGCATACAACGACAATCAGTGGAGATCAGCGGTATACAACGACAATCAGTAGAGATCAGCGGCATACAACGACAATCAGTGGAGATCAGCGGCATACAACGACAAAGGAAGAGAGCGCTGGGCCATGCACCACTGGTGACAACTAACCCCATAGACTTGTCCAGTAATGAAATATGCACCAGAGAAACAAGCAGTTCATGGCGGAGGGAGGAGCAGACCCTGGAGGAGGGAGGAGCAGACCCTGGAGGTGGGAGGAGCAGACCCTGGAGGAGGGAGGAGCAGACCCTGGAGGAGGGAGGAGCAGACCCTGGAGGTGGGAGGAGCAGACCCTGGAGGAGGGAGGAGCAGACCCTGGAGGAGGGAGGAGCAGACCCTGGAGGTGGGAGGAGCAGACCCTGGAGGAGGGAGGAGCAGACCCTGGAGGTGGGAGGAGCAGACCCTGGAGGAGGGAGGAGCAGACCCTGGAGGAGGGAGGAGCAGACCCTGGAGGTGGGAGGAGCAGACCCTGGAGGAGGGAGGAGTAGACCCTGGAGGTGGGAGGAGCAGACCCTGGAGGAGGGAGGAGCAGACCCTGGAGGAGGGAGGAGCAGACCCTGGAGGAGGGAGGAGCAGACCCTGGAGGTGGGAGGAGCAGACCCTGGAGGAGGGAGGAGCAGACCCTGGAGGAGGGAGGAGGAGACCCTGGAGGAGGGAGGAGCAGACCCTGGAGGAGGGAGGAGCAGACCCTGGAGGAGGGAGGAGCAGACCCTGGAGGAGGGAGGAGCAGACCCTGGAGGAGGGAGGAGCAGACCCTGGAGGTGGCTCCACGGGGGTGGGGCACCAGGGGGATTCTGGGAATTATTTCTCAATGATCAGCGCACCAACACATCAGAAGTCAGAGTGACCGCATGTTTCCTACAACATTCCTTGGGACATTGAGCAGACCACACCTCGCTAAGGTCAGATCCCTCAATTAGAGAGGATGTTCCTGTTATAGCCACCAGGAGGCGTAATCAGCTAATATAAAAAGAAGGCACCAAAGAGACAGTGGCCCTACAACTTAGGCTACTTTCACACTGGCGTTTTTTTTAATACGTCGCAATGCGTCGTTTAGGGGAAAAAACGCATCCTGCAAAGTTGTTTGCAGGATGCGTTTTTGCCCCATAGAGTTACATTACTGACGCATTGCGACGGTTGCGTCGTGTTGTCGCGGACCGCCAGGAGCAAAAAACGTTAAATGTAACGTTTCTTGCAGCCGACGGACCGCTTTTTCCGACCGCGCATGTGCGGCCGGAACTCCGCCCCCACGCACCTTACAATGGGGCAGCGGATGCGCCGGAGAAATGCATCCGCTGCACCCGTTGTGCGGCACAACAAACGCTAGCGTCGGAATCTCGGCCCGACTGTGCTGTTCCATGTATATTCCTCAGTTTCCATGTATGTTGTTATATTTTACTCTGCTGCCACCAATGGCCTTTTTCTGTATGGCAGCTTGTTTTTCATGTATTTCTTGTGGGCATGTCTTACATCTGGTTCAGGGGTCAAATCTTCTCTTCCTCTGGCAGCCATTTCCAGTTTACTTTCTGTTGTGAGAGGACGTGCTTTTGAACTGGGCTTAGGAAGGCATCAGTCTTTTGACCACTCTCTCATGCTGCTCACACTTGCAGACACACTTGGTGCTACATCTTACTGTACCCTGTCTACCCTGCATTTCTGGAGAAGTTCTGTATTACCAGTTATACGCTGTATGTCCAGATCTACAAAATAAACAAGTCTGGATTACACAATCCCTGGAGTGCATCATCTCTCTGGACGCTGAGCGGCATTGGTCCTGTCTGCCTCACATCGAAGAAATACGAAGGTACGATTATCTCTCACAACTCTTATTAGTCTGCGACACCTTCATTCGCCTCATGTGGGGACAGAACAGTCGAAAGACTGCCTTGAAGCCCGGCCAGAATCACCCTTATATCACTATTCACGTGCCTGCTCTCTGCCCGCTCACATACTGCAGCCCTGCTCTGCTAAGAAATCTCCTGCAGCATCACCTCAGACTGCATTGTACATAAAGACTCTCTGTGTATTATACCACACTGCTGCAGATCGTCGGACCGCAGAACCCCACAATTCTCCAACAACACCTTGGGAATCTTATCAGGGGGTCGCAACTAAGCTGCACCGCAATTTCCAGCCCCCAATTCAAAGGTTCAGTTTCTTAAAGGGACAGCGCACCTTAAATCAAAATGGCCGAAAAGGACCTTCCACAGTTCCCCAATGCTGAAACAGAGCAAATACAACCTGATACTGTCCATTATGAAGACCAGGAAGCAGAGCCCGCTTCCACAGCAGACCCAGATGCACGACCAGTACGTTCCATCAAGCCAACATTAAAGGTCCTCGAGAATTACTGTTCCACAAGGGATGAGTTCAATGACAACTTGGACGACCTATGGGAACGAGTCGCCTCCCTTATGTCAAGCGTCCAACGCCATAAAAATGATGCAGCGGGTTTACAGGACACTATAAGACAGCTAGACGTGGCCCACGGCAGATACAAGAGACTGTCCACAAAGTATGCTGCCTTCCTAAAAGAATCTAAAATCGACGAAGCCCTATCAGAGTTAAGCAAGGCAGATTCCACAGACAGAGAAAGGGACGCTGCCGTGCAAGACGCCAAAGATAAAGCGGAGCTTCGTATCACCCATCTGCAAGAAACTAGATCGCACAGGTCAGCCTCGTCTAAACACTCTGCTCGGTCATACAAATCATCCTGCTCAAGAACTTCAGCCCTCAGCGACAGAATCCTAGAGGCCCGTTTAAATGCAGAGCGGTCCAAACTAAGACGTTCATACACCGAAAAGAAAGCAGAAGCAGAGGCTAAAGCAGAAGCAAAGAAAGCAGAAGCAGAGGCTCGAGCAAAGATTCTTCAAACAAGCAGAAGCGAAGAGAGCAGAAGCAGAGGCTCGAGCAAAGATTCTTCAAACAGAAGCAGAGGCTAGAGCAAAGATTCTTCAAACAGAAATGGAGGAAGAAATTGCATTAGCCGAAGTAAAAATACTCGAGCAAGCATTGAAGCAAAACCTGACCCAATTTGCCTGCCACCACAGGAAGAAGACGACCCAGCTGTTCGTACCAGAGACTACGTGCAGAAACAGATACCTGCAGCGCACACCTTCTCCAGTGACGTTCAACCCAACATTGCGGAAACGTCCAAGTCAGCCCAACCTATGGTGCCAGTATCGCCCACAGCCCCTACAGAGACCCAAGACCAACGCCGTGATGTACCCCCTCAGGAGCAATCATCATCGCAAGACGACCACAAGGCACACTCCAGCCCGCCTCCACAGTTCAAGCAGCAGTCATCGAAATCTCTAGAGGTTAAACCACAGCTCAACCCTGCAGCGACATCATTCTACCCGGGAACAATTCACCCTTCCACGCCACACAGCTTATACGCCCGAGGGGCACCACAAGCTAATATGGTAACAAGGAGTGAAGGATCAGACATGTCCGAGTTTGCCAGGTTCATGGTGAGCAGGGAGCTAATCAGCACTAGCCTCTCAAAATTCGACGACCGTGCAGAGAACTACAGAGCCTGGAAAGCAACCTTCAAGGCCGCCATTGCTGATCTCAACCTATCCGCGGAGCAGGAGCTCGACCTCATGGTAAAATGGTTGGGTCCTGAATCCACAAACCGTATCAAGAGTCTTAGGACCGTCTATTATTTATTATTATTATTATTATACATTTTTATAGCGCCATTTATTCCATGGCGCTTTACATGTGAATACGGGGCAAATATAGACAAATACATTAAACATGAGCAGATAACAAGGCACACGAGTACATAAGGAGGGAGGACCCTGCCCGCGAGGGCTCACAGTCTGCAGGGGGTGGGTGAGGATACACTAGGAGAGGGAAGAGCTGGCTGTACGGCTGTTCAGTAGGTTTAGGATCACTGCAGGCTGTAGGCTTGTCGGAAGAGATGAGTCTTCAGGTTCTTTTTGAAGGTTTCTATGGTAGGCGCAAGTCTGATGTGTTGGGGTAGAGAGTTCCAGAGTAGAGTCTATGTGGGGCAAGCTGAAGCAGGTCTCGCTGCTGCCTGGCAGAGACTCGAAAGAACCTACGGCAGCGCTGAAGCCATAGAAAAGTCCCTATTCAAGAGACTGCAGAACGTTCCAAGGATCAACCTTAAGGAAGCCCACAAGCTTCTGGACTTAAGTGATCTGCTTATGGAGCTGGAACTTGCTAAAAGAGACCCTCGTCTGTCAGGACTGTGCTACCTGGACACTGCCCATGGGGTGAACCCAATCGTCTCAAAGCTGCCACATAGTCTGCAAGAGAAGTGGGCAGTGTGTGTCTCCAGGTATAAAAGGTCACATGACGTCACCTTTCCTCCGTTCATTCAGTTCTGCAAGTTCATTGACGAACAAGCCCAAATGAGGAACGACCCTAGCCTCGACTTCCTGGAGTCTAACACTGCAGCTCCAGCAACACCTTCATCAAGGTATGAAAGCGTCGCACATAGACGCAAGGACTCAAGGAACAGTGTAAGCGTCAGAAAGACTAACCTGCCATCACCTGCAGTACCTGCCGACAAGCAGTACACTATTCCGTCGAGGGATAAGTTTTTCAATCGTGAGTGTCCCATTCACAAAAGACCACACTCACTGAACAAATGTAGAGGCTTCAGGTCCAAAACCATGCAGGAGCGCAAGAAAATCCTCAGTGAACTTGGGATATGTTTCAAATGCTGCGCTTCATCAGAACACATGGCCAAGGACTGTAAATCTGCCATTAAGTGTGAAGAGTGTCATAGCGACAGACACCCATCAGCCTTGCACCCAGGCTCAGTCACCGGCGAAACAGCAGTTGCAGTTACCTCTAGTCCCGCTACAAACCATGGCGGGGAGCCACAGAATCACGCCAAGTCCACCACAGCTGTGTCCTGCTCATGCTCAGAGGTATGTGGGGAGAATCAAAGTGCTAAATGCTGTGCCAGGATATGCCTAATCAGAGTCTATCCAGAAGGGCAACCAGAGAAGGCTGTAAAAATGTATGCCATCATTGACGATCAGAGCAATCAATCCCTAGCTGGACCTAAGTTCTTTGAAGCCTTTAGAATCAAGGGACCAGCAGCGCCCTACACTCTGAATACTTGCTCGGGGCGCATAGAGACTAGCGGCAGAAGAGCACAAGGTTTTATCGCTTCTCTTGTCAATGAAGACGTAGAAATACCCCTACCTACGCTAATTGAATGCGATCAAATACCAGACCAAAGGGATGAGATCCCTACCCCGGAAGCTGCTTTCCACCAACCACACTTAAGGCACCTAGCCAGCGTTATCCCACCTTTGGACACAGATGCTGAAATCCTACTTCTGCTCGGCAGAGACAATTTGAGGATACATAAGGTCCGCCAACAGTGTAATGGTCCTGACTACGCCCCCTACGCCCAGAGACTTGACTTGGGGTGGGTAGTCATAGGAAATGTATGCTTGGACCAAACAGGAGTCCATTCCTTTAAGACGTACGTACGCCGAGACGGGCGCACTACCTTCTGCAAACCATGTCCTCATCACTATGAGGTGAAGGAAAAGCTTCCAGATTCTGTACAGCTGCCTGATGTTATCCCTTCTCCCTATGCAGACGACTTGGGAAAATTGGTGTTTCATACCACTAAGGATGACAACAAAGTAGCCCCATCTATGGAAGACAAGGAATTTGTCAGGATAATGGACAATGAGTTCCTTAAGGATGAAACCAATCACTGGGTTTTCCCCTTACCCTTCCGAGCTACCAGGGTAAGGCTCCCGAACAATCGTGAACAAGCCTTGTCCAGATTTAACTCTCTCCAGCGCACGCTAAGCAATAAACCGGAGATGAAAGAACACATTGTCACCTTTATGGGCAAAATATTCCATAACAACCATGCGGAGCCAGCGTCTCCCTTAAAGGAAAACGAGGAGTGCTGGTACCTACCCTCATTTGGAGTATATCACCCGAAGAAACCTAAACAAATTAGAGTTGTCTTTGATTCAAGCGCCAAACATCAAGGCGTATCTCTCAATGATGTCCTCCTCACAGGTCCTAATCTAACAAACAACCTAGTAGGAGTGTTGATGAGGTTCAGGAAAGAGCCCATTGCCATCACCGCCGACATTGAACAGATGTTCCACTGTTTCATAGTCCGAGAGGACCACAGGAATTTCCTCAGGTTCCTGTGGTACAAGGACAATGACCCCAGCAAAGAGATGGTGGAGTATCGCATGCGGGTGCACGTATTCGGGAACAGCCCTTCACCCGCTGTGGCAACATATGGCCTGCGGAGAACCGCACAAGAAGGAGAGTCCGAGTATGGAACAGACGCCAGAGACTTTGTAGAGAAAGACTTCTACGTAGATGATGGACTAAAATCTCTACCTACAGAAGAAGCTGCAATCGACCTACTCAAAAGGACCCAACATATGCTGTACCGAGCTAAGCTTAGACTGCACAAAATTGCTTCAAACAGCCCGGCTGTCATGAGAGCCTTTGAGTCAAGCGACCACGCACCTGGATTCAAGGACATAGACCTGGGACCAGACCGTCCGCCTGTGCAGAGAAGCTTAGGCCTGAGGTGGAACCTGTCAGCCGACACCTTCGGATTCCAAATCAACTGTGCAGACAAACCATTCACTAAACGTGGTGTCCTGTCAGTGGTAAATAGCCTGTATGACCCACTGTGATTCGTAGCACCAATTACCATACAAGGTAAATCCCTTCTGAGACAGCTGTCCGAAACTGTCAAGGACTGGGATACCCCTCTACCTCCTGATAAGGAACCAAAATGGGAAACCTGGAAGCAGTCTTTGTGTGCCTTGGATAAAATCCATATAACGAGATGCTACGCTGGAATCTCACTTGCTGCTAGCACTAGGACGGAACTCCATGTGTTCTCGGATGCATCCACGGAGGCCATTGCAGCTGTTGTCTACCTGAAGATAACGGGATCTGACAATCAAGATCATGTTGGGTTCGTTTTCGGCAAAGCTAAGTTGGCTCCCAAGCTTGACCACACTATTCCCAGGCTGGAACTCTGTGGGACTGTGCTTGCAGTAGAACTCGCAGACTTTATTCAGCATGAGCTGGACACTCACATAGATGACGTACAATACTACAGTGACAGTAAAGTTGTCTTAGGTTACATCTACAACCAAACAAGGCGCTTCTACGTGTACGTCAGTAACCGCATTGAGAGAATAAGAAGGTCTTCCAAACCTGAACAGTGGCACTATATCCCATCTGAACTTAATCCAGCCGACCATGCCAGTAGATCTATGTCTATAAATTCCTTTGCTAACTCTTCTTGGCTTTCAGGTCCAAAGTTTCTGCTGGAACAGAAGGGAAGTGAATGTGTTCAGGAAGTCTTCAGCATCCAGGATCCGGACGATGATCCAGAAGTCCACTCCGAGGTCAGTGCTCTGGCCACGAACGCTAAACGAACCTCCACCCTCGGTTGTCAGCGCTTTGAACGCTTCTCCAATTGGATGAAACTCGTCAAGACTATTGCAAGGTTAGTCCACATTGCGAGATCTTATCACAATTCACATGGAGACAAAGACTGTCATGGTTGGCACGTCTGCCAAAAACCACTCTCTGCTGAGGACATTTCTCAATGTGAGTCTCTTATAATACTTTATGTCCAGCAGAGTGTATTCAGTACCGAATGGGAATGCTTATACCACAAACAGCAGATCCCTCCGAAAAGCCCCATTGCCCATTTGAATCCACTAATGGACAGCTTCGGTTTGCTGAGAGTCGGAGGTCGATTAAGTCGAGCCAAGCTAGAGTTTTCAGAGCAACATCCTTGCATCATTCCCAGTAGACATCACATCACCGATCTACTGATTCGGCACTTTCATGAAAAAACTGAACACCAAGGCAGGCAGATCACAGAGGGCAAGATACGGTCTGCGGGACTTTGGATCATAGGCATGAAAAGACGTGTAGCGGGATCAATACATCGCTGTGTGCACTGTCGCAAAACTAGAGGAAAACAGGTACATCAACAAATGGCTGACCTACCCTTCGACAGACTGAGCACCGAACCGTCTTTTACCTACGTTGGCCTAGACGTCTTTGGGCCATGGATGGTATCTGCACGCAGGACTCGTGGAGGTCATGCCAACAGTAAACGTTGGGCCGTACTATTCACTTGCATGAGTGTCCGTGCCGTTCACATAGAAGTGATAGAATCTATGGACACATCCAGCCTGATTAACGCTCTTCGGCGGTTTCTAGCGATCAGAGGACCAGTGAAACAGTTAAGGTCCGACCGCGGAAGCAACTTCATCGGTGCATGTCGAGAGCTGGATATTGACATCAAGCCAATTCAGGATCAACTGGCAGAAAGAGGTTGCACCTGGATCTTCAATCCTCCGCATAGTTCTCACATGGGAGGTTCCTGGGAAAAGATGATCGGGATCTCACGCAACATCTTGAACTCTATGCTTATGGACATAAACTCTTCAAGACTTACGCATGAGACTTTGGTTACTCTTCTGGCTGAAGTTTCTGCCATAATCAACTCAAGACCCCTTGTCCCAGTGTCAATGGATCCTGAAACACCAACTATTCTTACGCCGGCTACTCTTCTTACCCAAAAGATCGGGAACCCGCTAATAGTCAGTGAAGAGTTTACTCACGCAAACTCCTACCAGAAGCAGTGGAAACGCGTACAGTACCTCGCCAATTACTTCTCTAACCGATGGAGAAAGGAGTATCTTGTGGTTCTGCAAGGAAGAAGAAAATGGCAACAGAGTAAGCCAAACTTGAAGGAAGGAGATATTGTGTTAATGAAGGAACAACAAGCTCAAAGGATTGACTGGCCTATGGGAATCATTACAAAGACTTTCCCTAGTGAAGACGGTAAGGTCCGTAAGGTGGAGCTGAAAGTCCTTAGGAAAGGTGAACCTAAGTCATTTCAGAGGCCTATCCACGAGCTCGTACTGGTACTACCGATCGAGGACATTCTGGTAGGATAAACTATGAACAGAACACTGCACTACTATTTGTCCATTGGATTACAGTGGGTCAGAGATAGTTTGGCGTAGTGCGGCTTCTCTGATCCGAAGATGGGTTTTCCTTTGGATTATCTCAGGAACTGACTTAATGTCTTGTTTAAAGTTATTATTGCATTACATGCATGTTTGGTTTCATTTTCTAGGTTGTTGGACTTTTTAAGGACATTGATATAGTGAAATCCCTTACGGAATTTCAGACGGGGAGTGTGCTGTTCCATGTATATTCCTCAGTTTCCATGTATGTTGTTATATTTTACTCTGCTGCCACCCAATGGCCTTTTTCTGTATGGCAGCTTGTTTTTCATGTATTTCTTGTGGGCATGTCTTACATCCGGTTCAGGGGTCAAATCTTCTCTTCCTCTGGCAGCCATTTCCAGTTTACTTTCTGTTGTGAGAGGACGTGCTTTTGAACTGGGCTTAGGAAGGCATCAGTCTTTCGACCACTCTCTCATGCTGCTCACACTTGCAGACACACTTGGTGCTACATCTTACTGTACCCTGTCTACCCTGCATTTCTGGAGAAGTTCTGTATTACCAGTTATACGCTGTATGTCCAGATCTACAAAATAAACAAGTCTGGATTACACAATCCCTGGAGTGCATCATCTCTCTGGACGCTGAGCAGCATTGGTCCTGTCTGCCTCACATCGAAGAAATACGGAGGTACGTTTCTCTCTCACAACACTTATTAATCAACCACACCTCCATTCGCCTCATGTGGGGACAGAACACCGATGGTCCGAATCCGACGCTAGTGTGAAAGTAGCTTAAATCATCATCATTGTCATAATCGACATCACCATTGTCATAATCGTCATCATCAATATAGTCATCGTCATCATTATCATCAATCATCTATATAATCAGTAATGCAATCTAAAATCTGATATCACTGAACAGTGCAGCAGAGAGTGCTGAGTTACATAGGACAAAAATTAGGTCCCCCGCAGGACAGAGTATTTCAGGAGAGGAGTGTGCTGATTGTGTGGAGGTCACAGACTGGGAGTTACATAGCGGAAGGAGCAGGGTCCCCACAGCACAGAGGATTTCAGGAGAGGAATGTGCTGATCCTATGGAGGTCACAGACTGGGAGTTACATAGCGGAAGGAGCAGGGTCCCCACAGCACAGAGGATTTCAGGAGAGGAGTGTGCTGACCATGTGGAGGTCACAGGCTGAGTGTTACATAATGGAAGCAGCAGGGTCCCCGCAGCACAGAGGATTTCAGGAGAGGAATGTGCTGATTGTGTGGAGGTCACAGACTGGGTGTTACATAGCGGAAGGAGCAGGGTCCCCGCAGCACAGAGGATTTCAGGAGCGGAGTGTGCTGACCATGTGGAGGTCACAGGCTGAGTGTTACATAATGGAAGCAGCAGGGTCCCCGCAGCACAGAGGATTACAGGAGAGAAGTGTGCTGATCATGTGGAGGTCACAGACTGGGTGTTACATAGCGGAAGGAGCAGGGCCGCAGCACAGAGGATTACAGGAGAGGAGTGTGCTGATCGTGTGGAGGTCACAGACTGGGTGTTACATAGTGGAAGCAGCAGGATCCCCGCAGCACAGAGGATTACAGGAGAGAAGTGTGCTGATCATGTGGAGGTCACAGACTGGGTGTTACATAGCGGAAGGAGCAGGGCCGCAGCACAGAGGATTACAGGAGAGGAGTGTGCTGATCGTGTGGAGGTCACAGACTGGGTGTTACATAGTGGAAGCAGCAGGATCCCCGCAGCACAGAGGATTTCAGGAGAGGAGTGTGCTGATCATGTGGAGGTCACAGACTGGGTGTTACATAGCAGAAGGAGCAGGGTCCCCACAGCACAGAGGATTTCAGGAGAGGAGTGTGCTGATCATGTGGAGGTCACAGACTGGGTGTTACATAGCAGAAGGAGCAGGGTCCCCACAGCACAGACGATTTCAGGAGAGGAGTGTGCTGATCTTGTGGCGGTCACTGACTGGGTGTTACATAGCGGAAGGAGCAGGGTCCCTGCAGCACGGAGGATTTCGGGAGAGGAATGTGCTGATCGTATGGAGGTCACAGACTGGGAGTTACATAGCAGAAGGAGCAGGGTTCCCCGCAGCACAGAGGATTTCAGGAGAGGAGATGAATTTCGCTGACCGTGTGGAGGTCACAGACTGGGTGTTACATAGTGGAAGCAGCAGGATCCCCGCAGCACAGAGGATTTCAGGAGAGGAATGTGCTGATCGTGTGGAGGTCACAGGCTGAGTGTTACATAATGGAAGCAGCAGGGTCCCCGCAGCACAGAGGATTTCAGGAGAGGAGTGTGCTGATCATGTGGAGGTCATAGACTGGGTGTTACTTAGCGGAAGCAGCAGGGTCCCCCGCAGCACAGAGGATTTCAGGAGAGGAGTGTGCTGATCATGTGGAGATCATACACTGGGTGTTACTTAGCGGAAGCAGCAGGGTCCCCCGCAGCACAGAGGATTTCAGGAGAGGAGTGTGCTGATCATGTGGAGGTCACAGACTGGGTGATACATAGTGGAAGGTGCAGGGTCCCCCGCAGCACAGAGGATTTCATCAGAGGAGCTGCACAGCTCTGGGGGTTCCAGTGACCCTGCACCCGGTGAGGACAGACGAGACCGCTGTGTTACATTGTGTCATTTTTCCTGTCCCGGCAGCTGAGCTCATTACAAGCCGCAGCCGCTGAACGCCTCATTGTTCAGGCCACAAGCTACAGAAAATCCCAGAGAAAATCCCCCCGAGCCGCCCGGAAATGAGCGGATCCATAGTAAGAAGGCTTCTCCTTGTCTACTGTGTCTACAATCACATTGACACAAACGGACCCCGACCGTAATGTAATAATATAATAACACCGCACATAACTGCTGACAACCAGCCTGTACATGTATGAGAGGTTGTCAGCACCGCCCCTGATATAAGATCTATATACTGAACCGTGTAGTAATGGGTAGGATGCCCACTCAGTACGAGGGGTCATCCGCCCAGTATGGGGAACACCCACTAAATAAGGGGAACGTCTGCTCAGTATGAGAAACGCCCGCTCAGTACGGGGGACATCAGCTCAGTATGGGGGACGTCCGCTCAGTATGGGGGACGTCCGTGGAGCGCCCGCCAGGGCCATGGGGTACTCGGTACCTGGCCTGGTTCTTAAAGGGATTTGTAACGGCGGTGGTGACCCAGTCCGTGGCCCTGGCGCACAAGTAAAAGGGATGGTTTTAAAAAGGGTTTGTGAAATAATAAAAGTTTGTGATGCCACCTGGGGTATTCAGTCGGGGGTGACCGACGCTGCTTAAAGGGGTCCTCTGGAGTGATGTTATGGCAGCAGGGATGGTATGGATTCCTACAGGTGAAGCTGGGTCCCCAGGGCTCCTGGTGTGTTTGGCAAGGATGGGGCGGTGCCGGAAAAAAAACAGAGGACACAGGGTTGCAGTCTCTTCGCCTGGTTTACTGATGGTAGACAGCCACAGTCCAGGGTACTGGAACAAGGTACTGGTATGGTCCGGCCAACTTGGAAGTGAGTCTGGAATCCCCCTAACCAGGTGGGGTTGGAAGCCTTCCTTCTAGCACTGTGTTGTTGTAGTCACTTGCTGCCTTAGGCCTCACACAAGGTCCTCACATTTTCTCTCTGTCCCCCTTGTTGGTAGGACACTACCCGCATGACAGGTAGCTCGAGCCTTTTTACAAAGACAAAGTCTCTATCACGACCCGGGCTCTATGTGTTACTGTGCCTTCGGGTGTTAATAGTGGACAGGTGACTTGCAATCTGCTGTCTGCCGATTTCTGCTGTGGGGCATGAAGTTACCCCCACAACCTCGGTCTTCCGGCTACCGGTATCATGCGCTTTAGAGTGGAGGAAGCTCAGTCGCAGCTTCTTTCTCCAGCTCTTCACTCTCCTTTGCTCCTTCACACTCTCTACAAACTGTTCCATCCTTTCTTTCCTTTCCAGGAGCTTCAGCACCTCACGTGGCTGTTCGGCCCCTCTGTCTTCTTGACACTCTCTTTCTCTTCCTCTCTCCTCTCTGACAGACTATCTAACTCTCCCTCCAGGCAGAATATATATAGAGGAGCCACCCACAAACTGGATCAGAGCTCCCCCTTCTGGCCTGGAGTAAGAATGGAGCGCCCCCAAGGGCAGGGGGGTACTCGGTACCGGGTCCTCCGGTTCACAGGGGGATGTCATGGTGGCTGACCCGGTCCATGGCCCTGGGACGTCTGTGTAAAAGGGAAAAGTCTTTAAAGGAATATGTTCGTGACACCACCTGTGGTATTCGGTAAGGGTGACCGACGCTGCTTTAAGGGGTCCGTTGGGGTGATGTTATGGCAGCTGGATGGTATACCTTCCCACAGGTGAAGTGTGTCCCCAGGGCTTCCAGTGTGTAGATGGTGGATGGTGAGAGGCGCAGAGAAGAACAAGGACACAAGGGTGCAGTCTCTTTACCTTTACTGAAGGCTTCAGCATCCACAGTTCAGAGCACCAGATCACAGGGCAGGCAGAGTCCAGCCGGTTTGGAGGCAAATCCAGAGTCCCCTTGTCCAGGTGGAAATCAGTAGCCTTCCTCTAGCACTGCGGTGTTGTAGTCCCTTACTGCTAAGCTTCTCATAAGGTCCTCACAACTGTTGTAGATGTTATGTCTCTCTCTCTCTGTCCCCCAGATGGTTAGGACAAACCCGTATGAATTTTACAGGGACTCTATCATGCCCCAGCCTCTAAGCGGTGCCACCTTGCTTCCTGGGTGTAGGTGAAATTAGCTGTCCTGTCGGTCTCTGGAGCAAGGCATAAAGGATCGTTGCTCCCTCGATGTTCCGGCTACCGGGATCCTGCGCCTCAGAAGGAGGCAGTCTGTGTAGGGCTGATCCCCTCCTGGAATCCACTCCTTTGCTACGACTTCTTTCGCCCTCTCTGCAATACAGTTCTCTTTCAGTGTCTCTTTCTAGGAGCTGCAGCTCTCAGGGCATGCACAGCTCCGTGTCCTTCTGTCTCGATTTCTGACAGGATCCCACCCCGTCAGGGACCAACTACCTGAGTGAAGCTCAGCCAGCAACTCACTAACTTCCTCCCCAGGCAACCAGTTTTACCTAAGTGTGAGGAGTGCCCTAATAAATAGGAGCAGAGCTCTCCCTGGTGGCCTGGAGTGTGAAATGTGTTGCATGTTTGTGATACCTGGATGCAGTTGTCCTTCTTTGCCTCCAAACGTAATATCACTCTCCCCTAGAGGAAAATGACATTACTGCAATGACTAGGACTCTGGGGCGCTGCAAGAACATGTTGCATGTTTGTGATAACTGATAAAGGGATCCTTCCTCGCTACTCTCCCCGGGAGGAAAGCAATGCCACTGTAACAAACAGTTACAGTGGGGAACACCAACTCTGTATAGGGGGAACCTGCTCAGTATGGAGGACACCTTCTTAGTATGGGGGACATACACTCAATATAGGATCACCTGCTTGGTATGTGGGACAGCCGCCCAGTATGGATGACGCTCTCCCAGTATGAGAGATACCAGCTCAGTATAGGGGCACATGCTCAGTATGGAGGACATCCACTCAGTATGGAGTACACTCGCTCAGTATGGGAGCACTTGCCCAGTATGGGGAACGCCAGCTCAATATGGGGAATGCTCGATCAGTATGGAGGACACTCGCTCAGTATGGGGACTCTCACTCAACATGGAGGACACTCGCTCAGTATGGGAGCACTTGCCCAGTATGGGGAACGCCAGCTCAATATGGGGAATGCTCGATCAGTATGGAGGACACTCGCTCAGTATGGGGACTCTCACTCAACATGGAGGACACCCGATCAGTATTGAGGACATTTACTTAGTATGGAGGACACTCGCTCAGTATGAGGGACACATTCTCAGCATGGAGGACATCAGCTCAGTATAGGGGGAACCTGCTCAGTATGGGGGACATCCAATCAGTATAGGAGGCACTTAATCAGTATGGGAGACACCCTGTCAGTATGGAGGACACCCGTTTAGTATGGAGGGCACGCGCTCAGAATAAGGGGCACCTGCTCAGTATGGGGACACCTATTCACTATAGGGGGCACCTGATCAGTATAGAGGACACCTGCTCAGTATGGGGGACAACCGCTCAGCATGGAGGATGTCCGCTCTGTATTGAGGAATTTTGCTTAGTTTGGGGACACCATCTCAGCATAGGAGGAAACTGCTCAGTATGGAGGACACGTACTCATTATAAGGGCACCTACTCAATATGGGGAACACTCTCTCAGTGTGGACACCCGTTCAGTAAGGAGGACATCCGCTCAGTATAGGGGGCATCTGCTCAGTATGGGGAACATCCATTCATTATAGAGGGCACCTACTCAGTATGGGGAACACTCTTTCTGTGTGGAGGACACCCGCTCATTACGGAGGACACCCGCTCAGTAAAGGGGGCGTCTGCTGAGTATGGGGAACAACTGTTCAGTATGGATAACGCTCTCCTAGTATGAATTATGCTCGCTCAGTTTAGGGGGCAGCTGCTCAGTATGGAGGACACCTGCTCAGTATGGGGTCACCTGCTCAGCATTTGGGACACCCACCCTGCATGGATGATGCTCTACAAGTATGAGGCACACCATGTTAGTATAGGGGCACCTGCTCAGTATAGATGGCACCTGCTCAATATAGGGAACACTTGCTCAATATAGGGAATACCTGCTCAGTATATGGTGCACCTGCTTAGTATGGGGACAGCCACCCAGAATGGATGATGCTCTTCCAGTATGGGGGACACCTGCTCAGTATCGGGGGCTCCTGTCAAGTGTGGAGGACAACCACTCAGTTTAGGGGGCACCTGCTCAGTATGGGGGACACCAGGCCAGTATGGATGACACTCTCCCAGCATGAGGGACACCGGCTCAATGTCGGGGAGGCTGCTGTCCAGTATGGAGGACACTTGCTCAGTATGAGGGACATCCACTCATTATATGGGGCACATTCTCAGTGTGGAGGACACTCACTCAGTATAGAGGACACCCGTTCAGTATAGGGGGCATCTGCTCAGTATAGATGACCCTTTCCCAGTATGAAGGACACTAGCTCAGCATAGGGGGCACTTGCTCAGTATGGGGGATACCTGCTCAGTATAGGGGAACCAGTCCTACAGTATATAAATGATGCTCTCCCAGTATGAGGGATATGGAACGCCCGCCAGAGCCAGGGGATACTCGGTACTGGGTCCAAGACTTAAGGGGATGTGTCACGGTGGCGGCGACCCAGTCTGTGGCCCTCGGTGTCCATGTTAAAGGGAATGTTTTTAAAGGGGTTTTGAGAATAAAGTTTGTTTGTGATGCCACCTGTGGTATTCGATCAGTGGGGACCGACGCTGCTTAAAGGGGTCCTCTGGGGTGATGTAATGGCAGCTAAGATGGCATAACTTTCCACAGGTGAAGTAGGTCCCCAGGGCTCCCGGTGTGTAGATGAGGATGGTGAGTGGTGCAGTAAAGAACGGAGGACACAGGTTTGCAGTCTCTTTACCCGGTTTACTGAAGGTTTCAGGCACTGCAGTCCAGGGCACCAGATCACAGGGCAGGCAGGGTCCGGCCGGCTTGGAGGCAAGTTCAGAGTCCCCTCTACCCGGTGGAGATGAAAGCCTTCCTCTAGCACTTTGGTGTAGTCCCTTACTGCCTATGGCTTCTGATAAGATCCTCACAGTTCTCTCATCCTCCATAAAGGTGGGACACAAACCCATATGAGAAGTAGCTCGAGCCTTTATACAGGGTCTCTATCACGACCCGGGCTCTATGCGCCACTGTGTCTCCTGGGTATTAGCGCGGACAGGTAACTTGTAATAATCCAGCTGTCCTGCCGGTTTCCGCTGTGCCTCTTAGAGTCCAACACAACCTCGGTCTTCCGGCTACCGGAATCTGCACTCTGCAGGGAGGTAGCCCAGTCACAGCTATCCTCCCCAGTTGTCACTCTCCTGTGCTTAGCTCTCCTGCACGCGCTCTACAATCTGTTCTTTCCCTCTGTATTCTCTTTCTCCAGGAGCTGCAGCAACTCTGGCTGCACGGCCCCTTCAGTCCTTCCGACACTGACTGTCTGACTGCTCTCTTCTCTGTCCTCCTGACAGACTCACTGACTTCCCCTCCAGACCAGAATGTATATCTAGGGAAGTTCCCCCTAAACCTGGTTTAGAGCTCCCCCTTCTGGTCTGGAGTGTGAATATGTTGCATTTTTGTGTTTACCTGATAGAAGAAATCTTCCCACGCTTTCAAGCATGACATCACTCTCCCCGTGAGGAAAGCAATGCCACTGTGACAACCAGGACCCTGGGGTGTTACAGACTGCAACTCAGGATAGGGGCACCTGCTCAGTATGGAGGACACCTGCTCAGTATGGAGGACCCCTGCTCAGAATAGATGGTACCTGCTCAGTATGGAGGACACCTGCTCAGAATAGATGGTACCTGCTCAGTATATGGTGTACCTGCTCAGTATGGGGGACACCTGCTTAGTATAGGGGGCACCTGCTCAGTATGGAGGACACCTGCTCAGAATAGATGGTACCTGCTCAGTATAGCAAACACCTGCTCAGTATGGGGGACACCTGCTTAGTATGGATGACACCTGCTCAAAATAGATGGTACCTGCTCAGTATGGAGGACACCTGCTCAAAATAGATGGTACCTGCTCAGTATATGGTGCACCTGCTCAGTATGGGGGACACCTGCTTAGTATAGGGGGCACCTGCTTAGTATAGGGGGCACCTGCTTAGTATGGGGGACACCTGCTCAGAATAGATGGTACCTGCTCAGTATAGCGAACACCTGCTCAGTATAGGGGGACCCCTGCTCAGTATGGGGGACTACTGCTCAGTATAGCGAACACCTGCTTAGTATGGGGAACCGCCGTCCAGTATGGATAACGCTCTTACAGTATGGGGGACACCTGCTCAGAATAGATGGTACCTGCTCAGCATAGCAAAAACCTGCTCAGTATGGGGGACACCTGCTCAGTATAGCAAACACCTGCTCAGTATGGGGGACACCTGCTCAGTATAGCGAACACCTGCTTAGTATGGGGGACCGCCGTCCAGTATGGATAACGCTCTTACAGTATGGGGGACACCTGCTCAGAATAGAAGGTACCTGCTCAGTATGGAGGACACCTGCTCAGAATAGATGGTACCTGCTCAGCATAGCAAAAACCTGCTCAGTATGGGGGACACCTGCTCAGTATAGCGAACACCTGCTTAGTATGGGGGACACCTGCTTAGTATGGGGGACACCTGCTCAGTATGGAGGACACCTGCTCAGTATGGGGGACACCTGCTCAGTATGGGGGACACCTGCTTAGTATGGGGGACACCTGCTCAGAATAGATGGTACCTGCTCAGCATAGCAAAAACCTGCTCAGTATGGGGGACACCTGCTCAGTATGGGGGACACCTGCTCAGTATGGGGGACACCTGCTCAGTATAGCGAACACCTGCTCAGTATGGGGGACACCTGCTCAGTATAGCGAACACCTGCTTAGTATGGGGGACCGCCGTCCAGTATGGATAACGCTCTTACAGTATGGGGGACACCTGCTCAGAATAGAAGGTACCTGCTCAGCATAGCAAAAACCTGCTCAGTATGGGGGACACCTGCTCAGTATGGGGGACACCTGCTCAGTATAGCGAACACCTGCTCAGTATGGGGGACACCTGCTCAGTATGGGGGACACCTGCTCAGTATGGGGGACACCTGCTCAGTATGGGGGACACCTGCTTAGTATGGGGGACACCTGCTCAGTATGGGGGACACCTGCTCAGTATGGGGGACACCTGCTCAGTATAGCGAACACCTGCTTAGTATGGGGGACACCTGCTTAGTATGGGGGACACCTGCTTAGTATGGGGGACACCTGCTCAGTATGGGGGACACCTGCTCAGTATAGCGAACACCTGCTTAGTATGGGGGACACCTGCTTAGTATGGGGGACACCTGCTCAGTATGGAGGACACCTGCTCAGTATGGGGGACACCTGCTCAGTATAGCGAACACCTGCTTAGTATGGGGGACACCTGCTTAGTATGGGGGACACCTGCTCAGTATGGAGGACACCTGCTCAGTATGGGGGACACCTGCTCAGTATAGCGAACACCTGCTTAGTATAGGGGGCACCTGCTTAGTATGGGGGACACCTGCTTAGTATGGGGGACACCTGCTCAGTATGGAGGACACCTGCTCAGTATGGGGGACACCTGCTCAGTATAGCGAACACCTGCTTAGTATAGGGGGCACCTGCTTAGTATGGGGGACACCTGCTTAGTATGGGGGACACCTGCTCAGTATAGCGAACACCTGCTTAGTATGGGGGACCGCCGTCCAGTATGGATAACGCTCTTACAGTATGAGGGACACCTGCTCAGTATAGGGAGCACCTGCTCTGTATGGAGAACATCCACTTAGTATAGAGGGCACTTACTCAGTATGGGGGACACGCTCTAAGTGTGGAGGTCATTCCCTCGGTATGGGGGGCCTCCGCCCAGTATGCTGAACACCCGCTTAGTATAAGGGACACCTGCTCAGTTTGGGGGACACAAGCGCAGCATAGGGGCACCTTCTTAGTATGGTGGACAGCTGCCAACTATACGCTATCCTAGTATGAGGAACACCAGCTCAGTATGGAGGACACCTGCTCAGCATGGGGGGCTCCGCACATTTCCTGAGTCACGTCCTGGATTATGTTGTTTGTTCTGTAATGGTTTTATATTTGACAGATTAATCAAATCCGCCACGTGGGGCAAAGAGCGAGGAGCGAGCAGAAAACAAGTAGCGGTGCCCTGACATAACCCAGAACACCTCTCCCAGCACAGGCATCACAGCACCTGACCCTGCTCCAAGGGCGGAAAGGAGAATAGTGACCGCAGCTCTGGAGGTGACTGGAGGATAAGGCAAGATGTAACAGTAGAATAGTGACTGCAACTCTGGAGGTGACTGGAGAGATGAAACAGCAAGAACAGTGAGTGCAGCTCTGGAGATGACTGGAGGATAAGACATGAAGTAACAGCAAAATAGTGACTGCAGCTCTGGAGGTGACTGGAGGATAAGACATGATGTAACAGCAGAATAGTGAGTGCAGCTCTGGATGTGACTGGAGACATATAACAGCAGAATAGTGAGTGCAGCTCTGGAGGTGACTGAAGCGATGTAACAGCAGAATAGTGAGTGCAGCTCTGGAGGTGACTGGAGAGATATAACAGCAGAATAGTGAGTGCAGCTCTGGAGGTGACTGGAGCGATGTAACAGCAGAATAGTGACTGCAGCTCTGGAGGTGAGTAGAGTGATGTAACAGCAGTACAGAGATCCGCAGACTGAGTGACCCCCGTCCTGTTGTTCCTCTATACGTCTGTTTGGTTGCAGCGCCCCCTATAACACACAGCTCCATTTTACATTTTCACACTGTCCGGGGGTCACACACTGTGGCCCTTGCCGGCTCCTGGTTGCTTCCTGCTCAGGTGTCGCCTTCTACCTCTACATTTGCAGTGGGGTCTATGATTCAGATGTCGCCCCCAGACTCGGATCAGATCAGTGCGGAGTTTCCTGCAGTTTCACGAAGGGGGAAATTTACGAAAAGTTGTCAGACAGGAAACATCTACTGAGAGCAGAAGAATGAGAAGTTGTCCGGTGCAACAGTGTCGAAAACAACCAACGCAGCCAAATCACGGACCCCCGAGTCACCACCACAGAGCGGTGCAATGCCCTGCAGCGCAGGATGTACACAAGCAGCGCCCCCGCGCATGCTGCTCTGCTAGTTTGTGTATCAGATTTCCACTTTTTCAGTATCTGGGACTAGATAAGTGTCCAAGTCACCGGTCACAGCCTGATTGTGGTTCGTCCCCTGACCTCTCCGGGCACCCGGGAGAAGCCTCCTCCTGTCAGCGATTCGTCCTCTGACCTCTCCGGGCACCCGGGAGAAGCCTCCTCCTGTCAGCGATTCGTCCTCTGACCTCTACGGGCACCCGGGAGAAGCCTCCTCCTGTCCGCAGTTTGTCCTCCAACCTCTCCAGGCACCCGGGAGAAGCCTCCTCCTGTCCGCAGTTTGTCCTCCAACCTCTCCAGGCACCCGGGAGAAGCCTCCTCCTGTCCGCAGTTTGTCCTCCAACCTCTCCAGGCACCCGGGAGAAGCCTCCTCCTGTCCGCAGTTTGTCCTCCGACCTCTCCTGGCACCCGGGAGAAGCCTCCTCCTGTCCGCAGTTTGTCCTCCGACCTCTCCAGGCACCCGGGAGAAGCCTCCTCCTGTCCGTGGTTCGCCTCCCGACCTTTCCGAGTACCCGGGAGAAGCCTCCTCCTGTCTAAGGTAAGGTTCGTCCTCCGACCTCTCCTGGCACCCGGGAGAGGCCTCCTCCTGTTCGTGGTTCGTCCTCTGACTTCTCTCAGCACCCAGGAGAAGCCTATTCCTGTCTGCGGTGCGTCCTCCGACCTCTCTGAGCACCCAGGAGAGGCCTCCTCTTGTCCGAGGTTTGTCCTCCGACCTCTAGGAGCTCCCAGTAGAAGCCTCCTCCTGTGCGCGGTTTATGTTCCGACCTCTTCGAGTATCCGGGAGAAGCCTCCTCCTGTCTACGGTTCATCCTCCGACCTCTCCGGGCACCCGGGCGAAGCCTCCTCCTGTCAGCAGTTCGTCCTCTGACCTCTCCGAGCACCCGGGAGAAGCCTCCTCCTGTCTAAGGTAAGGTTCGTCCTCCGACCTCTCCTGGCACCCGGGAGAGGCCTCCTCCTGTTCGTGGTTCGTCCTCTGACTTCTCTCAGCACCCAGGAGAAGCCTATTCCTGTCCGCGGTTCGTCCTCCGACCTCTCTGAGCACCCAGGAGAGGCCTCCTCTTGTCCGAGGTTTGTCCTCCGACATCTCCGAGCACCCAGGAGAAGCCTCCTCCTGTGCGCGGTTCATCTTCCGACCTCTCCGAGTATCCGGGAGAAGCCTCCTCCTGTCTACGGTTCATCCTCCGACCTCTCCGGGCACCCAGGAGAGGCCTCCTACTGTCAGCAGTTCGTCCTCTGACCTCTCCGAGCACCCGTGAGAAGCCTCCTCCTGTCCGTGGTTAGTCCTCCAACCTCTCCGGGCACCCGGGAGAGGCCTCCTCCTGTCCACGGTTCATCTTTTGATCTCTCCCCGCACCCGGGAGAGGCCTCCTCCTGTCCATGGTTCATCCTCCGACATCTCCGGGCACCCGGGAGAGGCCTCCCCCTGTCAACGGTTCGTCCTCTGACCTCTTTGAGCACCCGGGAGAAGCCTATTCCTGTCCGCAGTTCATCCTCCGACCTCTCCGAGCACCCAGGAGAGGCCTCCCCTTGTCCGCAGTTTGTCCTTCGACCTCTAGGAGCTCCCAGGAGAAGCCTCCTGTCCGCGGTTCATCCTCTGATCTCTCTGCGCACCTGGGAGAGGCCTCCTCATGTCCATGGTTCATCCTCCGACCTCTCCGGGCACCCAGGAGAGGCCTCCTCTTGTCCGTGGTTCGTCCTCCGACCTCTCCGAGCACCCGTGAGAAGCCTCCTCCTATCCGTGGTTCGTTCTCCATCCTCTCCGGGCACCCAAGAGAGGCCTCCTCCTGTCCACTGTTCATCTTCCGACCTCTCCACACACCCAGGAGAGGCCTCCTCCTCAGGGCTGCCACTAGAAATTTTGGGGCCCCATACGGGCACATTTTTGGGGGCCCCTTGAGACTCCACCCAGGCTCCACCCTAGCCCCGCCTCCACGCCCCACCCCTCAAACTGTCCACAGTCCCACCGCTCTCTCTTGGAAAATCTCCACTTCTCACCAATCACACATTAACAGTTCCCATCACCAGATCACACATGTAGCCGGCAGCTTTTGTTTTGGCCAAAAGATTTTTTAAGCCGCCACCATAACATGGTAGACACTTTTGGCCGGGCCCTACTCTACTCTAACCTATTAAATATTTGTTCAAATATACAATACAATTTAGGTACATTTTTTATTTTTCAATTTTTAAAATGACCAATAATATCACATACAAGGTACAAAAACCACCGCACCATGTCCAGACCACATATTACTACCACATAGTGACTGAATACTACAATACTGATCAGTAATAATAAAAAACACAATACCATCACCATAAGTGCCAGTATTCACAGGAGATCTGTACTTAGTATGCAGTGTCTGTGTAGAGGTAATACAGTGATCACTGGTGGTATTATACACAGGAGCTCTGTATATAATGTATAGGTAATACAGTGATCACTGGTTGTACTATACACAGGAGCTCTGTATATAGTATACAGTGTATAGTGTCAGTGTATAAGTAACACCGACTCAGCAGTGACATCTCTAGGTGTAGTCCTTCATCTTTCAACTTTCATCCAGCACAGACCGCCATCACTTCATCCAGCCAGGACTCGTCTCTGCAGGAAATAACACAGTTATCTCGAGCTCCGCTTGCAGAACACATTACTTAATTTTTCCCAACTTCTACATTACACCACATAGTGTCACTGTACACAGTAACAGGACCGCCCCCCATTTAAAACAGTATGCTCAAAAAATAAAATAAATACATCACTGCAGTAATAATATCCCTTAATTAGACCCTATGGTAATAATATCCTCTATCCTGGCCCCGTGTGTCTCATTCCTGGCTCCAGCCACATGTTCTCCCATCCTGCCCTCATGAGTATCCATTCTACCCCATATGATCTGCTCATCCTGCCCCATATGATCGCCCCATCCTGCCCCATGATCCTGCACAATCTGTCTCCAATCCTGCCCCGTGTCTCTAATCATGCCCCCATGTCTTTCATTCAGCCCGTGTCTCCAATCATGCCCCATATCTACATTCTGCCCCGTATCTCGATTCTGCTCCCTATGTCTCCAGTCCTGCCCCCAGTGTGTCCAGCATTCTGCCCCCAGTGTCTCCACCATTCTGCCCTAGTGTGTCCAGCATTCTGCCCCCAGCATGTCCAGCATTCTGCCCCCAGCATGTCCAGCATTCTGCCCCCAGCATGTCCAGCATTCTGCTCCCAGCATGTCCAGCATTCTGCCCCCAGCGTAGCCCCTGGCCTCCAATGTACAGGGAGATTTTCTCTACCTACAGAAATTTCCATATTCCAGGTCATTGCTACATATCTAAAATGCAAGTGACTAGCACACTCCAAAAGTGTTGTGATGCAAAGTGGGGGTTTTATTTACATACAGTATTCACAAACGTTTCGGTTGTTACTCGACCTTCATCAGTGTGCTAATATACTAGTATGCTTAGAGAAGCCCCGAGTAGCAAGGTTAGATTGCATCAATAAAAAGCCTGAAGACATATAGGACGCAGGGGTAGGCACAAGCCGCAGAGATACAATGGTGTGTCACAAGTGACACTAACTGCTGGATGGAGCAGGAGCCACGCGGAATGTACTGCCAGTATGGGCTGCAAAATAGTACATTTCCTTACATTCCCCCATCTTTAATGATGGCCGTCCTCAACCATCTGGAACCTAAGAAACGCCAACACATACTCCTGCACACAGCTTAGAAGGCTCATTGGCCCCGAAGATCATCTCCTGCACATTACTTCAAGTTAATGAGCGTCTCTTTCGTTCCACGTGAGCGGGTCTCCTCAGTTAGGACCTTTACGATATCTGAGCCCATGTTATTGCCGGCCTATTCCGACATCAGTCCATCGGGTTAGTTTATCACTGCAAAAACAATGGCCCTTAGGCCAACAACACAGTCCATTCTTGTAAAGGTAGCCCTTTGCACCGCGGGTGCAGTCCATTAGGCCCTATCAGTTCCTAGGGCGGGGATACAGTTCTTAAGTAAAAGAATAAATAAAGTTCACATCAGCTCATTTGTTGCTAGAAAGTAAAGATATTGATCTGAGAGGCCATCACCTGGCATACATTGCAGTGTGAACCCTGACCGAGATACATGGCCAGCTCTCAGGGGTGTCACAAATGGGGGTTATGTCAATATATAAATAAATCTAAGATGCTTCACATCATGTGGAAATGGAGCATCATTTGGTATAAAGGTATTTCTCGATTGCGAATGCGCGCACAACATGTGGCCTCAGGGCATTATGCACAACCAGAACTGAAGGTCGGGATTTCTGAGCACATTAATGGAGCTATAACAGGTTGCAGCAGCACCAATTAAAGCTGAAAAGAAACCCTCTCCCGATGAACTTCTCACTATTTGGGAAAAGATAATGGCGACATTAGTAGTTTGCAGGTTTGTG
Source organism: Ranitomeya imitator (assembly GCF_032444005.1). NCBI lineage: Eukaryota > Metazoa > Chordata > Amphibia > Anura > Dendrobatidae > Ranitomeya > Ranitomeya imitator. Next base: position 6,592,587 of record NC_091286.1, on the reverse strand, counting down.
GTAATGAAAGGGTGAAGCGCCTGGTGAGGGGAACGGTCTGCTGTTCTGCGAGCTGGGGAAGCGTTCAGGATATTCAATTTTAGAACTGACTTGTATTATTATTAAGGAATGTTTATGATAAAATATGGCTGATATTATGTAACTTTATCAGATATAAGTCATTGAGATATAGTATATATATATTTATATTCCATATATACTCATTGGATGGTTCAGCGTGACCTCTTCACTGTCATATAATAGTGCTATGATTAAGAGCGTGGTCGCGCTCGACACTCGTAGGCCTAATGCTATGTTTTTTCTTGTTTTTAAACCATTCAAATAAATAATGTTTTAATAATATTTTTTCACTTGTTTTTCTAAAAAAAAAGAAGTTTTTTGCTGTAGCTTGACTTTTTTGCCTTTTTCTCTTCATACAGTTCTTAAGACCACCATCCATCAGGTGGAGGCACAATCCTTGTAGTTACAGTCCTGTTCATGTGACAGGCACACAGTGCCTTCGAGACATCTTCCTTATGGGATAAGATCTAGCCCCGGACTGAGGGAGTAGTACCCTCCAGTGGCACCAGTGTACCGTTAATCCAGTAGGGAAATGTGCAATGGGCCCAACAAAACTGGGAAAGGGAAAACAACTTTGGCCACCAGTAAGGGGATTCTTGGATTGGTCGGTCATATACCTGTCTGACATTAGCTTCCCCAAAACCTTTCCAATTGCTCCGGTCAGGGGTGCAACAGACACAGTGAGGCTTGTCCCACTTCCAACTACTGTTTTCTCCTCTGGATTCAACCTGAGTTTCAAAGCTGTGGTGTTCAGACCCAGGTCTCATTGGCCTTTACTCTTCTTACATACACAACAGAGTGAGATCCCGGATCCACATATGCCACAGCCGGATTGGCCGCCATCTCCGGCAGTCTCATGCATTTGTCCACTACTGAGGGCCTGGAAGAGCTCGAGACAGTCTCCCCACTGAAGTTTATTCCTCTATCCTTGATGGTGTGGTGTGCCGATACACAACCACCTCTTGACAAGGCTGGATGGCTTCTTCTGCCCCCCAACTGGATCCTGTAGACCACGACTGTGAACTGGCCCATGGACGTATTCACCGGGATGGAGGGTGGGACCGTGATGGATGGAGCCGGTGTGGACATATACCAAGTACAAGCTGTCATTTTGTACTAAGAAGCTGAAGCCCCTTTCATAGTCAAAGTACACAACGATCCCTTGCTTCATCCACTGAGTAAGCTTCTCTCCTCCAAAGTCATCCAGCTGGGCTCGAGACCACTGCTCCCATTCCTTCTTTCACCTCTGGGCTGGAGGAAGAAGCCTCTGGAGTCAAAGGGAGACCCTCCGGTGACTGGTATCTGAGAGCCTCCAGACTTTTAGCACGACCACGGGTAGTAAACCAGGGCAACGAACATGACCCCGTTTACTGCTCGACATCAATCCTTTCCAGCAGGCCGTCTAGCCTCATCTTCTTGTCCCCTATCTCAATCAGCTGGTGCAACCATCCTCGGCCAACTTTCTCCTCATATGATTTGATCTGCCTCAATAGGATCTGCCTCTCCGCCATTATTCTACACTGCTGCATTTCCATCAACTCATAACCCACAAATGGCGACATCTCTCTCACCACCAGAAGCCTGTCATGGCTCCTCCTCCCACTGGGTGTGGTCTTCTCTGACTCACCATCCCGTTTGTCGATCACACCTTGTTGAGTGGGCCATCTCTTTCCACTCCACTTTGCAGCAACAACCACTCTCTACTGTAGGCCGCCACTTCCAGTTATAACACTCCCGTCTGCAGGCGTAACCTCTGAAGGGCTGCACATGACTTCATACAATTTGATTCCTGATCTTAGACCATGCAGTGATCACCACTTTACATGCAACTCGAGTCTTCCCCACATCACCCCGCTCCTCTAGCAGCAGGACCTGATCCTGCTGACTACACCTAGAGCAACGTGGAGCATGGTGGTGGTGGGTGAGGTGCTCATATCCTACACTCCGTCATGTTACATGAATGTGGGGGTCCTGGCTTGGTGTGTGGACTTATGCTGTAGGGGCGCTACGAACATACAGGCCACATGTAGCCTACGTTGTGGGCTCTCCAGGACCTGATGATTCACAGTTCAATGAGGGAGACCACCAGTCACAAATGAACGCTTTACAAATGGTCACGTGATAAGGATTATTGTCACGGTAATGTATAAAATGTAAAATGGTTATTAGTTTTCCCTGTTAGCACACCGTGGGCTCTAACCCCCTTCTCTCTGTGTTTCTGCTTGGTGAGATGTGTGTGTATGGATCCCAAATCCCTCATTCCCTCCCACCAAAACAATTTTTACGACCTCTGTAGCTGCAATAGACAATTGTACCAGCTAAAACTGGTCAGATATCTCTCTTAAGACAGGAGGTTCTTTGTTCTAATATAGTAAGATATTGGGCCACCGATTTGGGCTAGGAAAATAATAAGTACATACAGTGGGGCAAAAAAGTATTTAGTCAGTCAGCAATAGTGCAAGTTCCACCACTTAAAAAGATGAGAGGCGTCTGTAATTTACATCATAGGTAGACCTCAACTATGGGAGACAAACTGAGAAAAAAAAATCCAGAAAATCACATTGTCTGTTTTTTTATCATTTTATTTGCATATTATGGTGGAAAATAAGTATTTGGTCAGAAACAAAATTTCATCTCAATACTCTGTAATATATCCTTTGTTGGCAATGACAGAGGTCAAACGTTTTCTGTAAGTCTTCACAAGGTTGCCACACACTGTTGTTGGTATGTTGGCCCATTCTTCCATGCAGATCTCCTCTAGAGCAGTGATGTTTTTGGCTTTTCGCTTGGCAACACGGACTTTCAACTCCCTCCAAAGGTTTTCTATAGGGTTGAGATCTGGAGACTGGCTAGGCCACTCCAGGACCTTGAAATGCTTCTTACGAAGACACTCTGTCACGATATGGTATGAAATATCATAAGTAGTTCTCTAGCCTGTGTGGGCTAAGCCCCCCTCTTGGAGCAACAGTTTGTAGCTGCAAATTCCTGGCTTTCCTTCTCTGAGAGTATGGGGGAAGAGAGGTTTTATTGCTCTGGGGTCGTAAATTCCAGGCTCAGAGGAAAGTCCCTCACCCCTCCCACATTCTCTAGTTCAAACTGGAAAAGTGGCTCCAAGATTCAGGAAAGATTCTTTGTTTAGTTTTTGTTAGATATTAAGCAAACGATTTAAGCTAGAAATACGAAAATATATATTTTTATTCTCACTCGGTGTATCTACACAACCCGCGAAACACGAGCTTCTAACTCCATCTGGTAAAGAAATAGGGATTTCTCTGGAAATATGTATCCCAGATAGGACATATTTGATCTCATTAGAATGCCCACGTTAATCTGAGATGAATGATGAGTTTGGTCTGACTCTGACATGTTTTGTAGTGAAGTTATAGAAATCAGAGAGAATAGTTTAAAGTTTAGGCAGAATGTAGAGAGAGGAGGGTCTGGATAAGCCAGCCTTTCTGTGATGTCACAGCCTTAATGTTTTAAGTGTCTGGCAGGCTCTGAGGAGTCACTTTCTGCTAGATTTCTTTCTGACTTCTTGTCCTCTCCTGAAGCCAGCAGCATCCCATGGACTGGGATATATGGAAACTGCCCTAGCCTGATTGCCTGCAATGCGTTGAACATGTGAGTGATACTTTTTTCTCATTTAATCCCTGTTTATTTCATAATTACCCTTGTACATATTTGCAATTGTCTCATTTGTAACTTCTTTATAAAATATTTTTTCATAAAGCACTGCCCAATTAATTTCAATGGAATATACTATTATATATTAGTTCGTTCATCCATGCTCTAAACTTACCCAGTCTTCTGAAGTGAAATACGCTACTGTTACTGTTGAGTTGGGTTAGCTTCGGACCCGTTTAATCGAAGCTGGTGGCAGCGAAAGTGTGCAGACTGTTGAGCGATGCTGAAGCGACTGCGGGGTTAATAATTATTGTTCCTGCCTGTGTGGGAGTAGTTATCGCATCGCTGCAGCGTGCCCAATAGCCAGTACATAGCAGGCAGCCTTTCTGGCGACTAATTACCCAGGGTGCAGTACCTAATCTGACCTGAGAGAAAGGGGGGCGCCAGAGAGCTGCAAGTGTTAAGTGGAACTGTAAGCGGGATATACATAAATCCCTGCAGTTTGTGGTATATTGAAAGCAGTGGGATACCTAGAATAAGCCCCTGCTGTAAGCTAAGAGGTCAATAGCCTTGTGTGTGGTTTTTTTCATCACATCGTGGAGTGGAGGGATAACTAAGATAAGCCCCCTGCACATGTGATAGCCGTCTGTTGGCCTAAAGTCACCTCAATCCGTGACGTAGGGGTGACGGTCACGGTGTGAATCCTGACCCATTGGTGACAGCGGTCAGGGGGAATCGTGACAATTGGTGGCAGCGGTGGGATATCTTAGAGCATTAGTGATTTGGTTTGAGTAATCATTCCTCTCACTAAAAACTTGCAGAAAGTTCTTGCGAGGACTCTGCGCAAATAAGTTTGGAGAACGAACTCAGTGCTTTTTAGTTGTGAGACAATTGCGTACTGGTAATTATCCCTTCCCTTTCTCTTTGTTTTTCTATCCTATCTTTTATTTGGCAACCATGGCTGCGAAAGGGGAAGCCTGGTACAACCAGCAGAAGAAGGACTTTCTTGCTGGGATATGCACGTGCCATGGCCTGAACCCCCAGGGCAAGACCAAGGCTCAAATGGTCGCTGAACTGGTGCAATTTGAAGCAGACCAAGCCAGGCCACAGAGCCCAGAGGCCGCAGAAGCCAGCACGAGCGAACATGGTGCTGCAGCAGAGGTCCAACCACTGAATACGGGCCCTACTGGCAACCAGGGGGGTGCAGACCTCCTCCTGCAGCTGGCTCTGCAACAATGCTCCGCAGATGACCTAGAGAGGCGTCTGCAGCTGATCCAGCAATACCAGGAGCGAGCCGAGCGAGAGGCCGAGCGGGAGGCTGAGAGAGCCGAGCGCCAAGCCCAGCGAGCACATGAACTGGAGATGCTCCGGCAGGGGGGGATGCCCTCCACCGCCCAGAGACGTGAGCCCAGCAGCGCTCAGATACCTAAGCCCCGGCCCGATCACTTTCCTGTTATGGAGAAGGACGGGGACTTGGACACATTTCTGCGGGCCTTTGAGAAAGCCTGCAGGCAGTACCAGCTGCCTACAGATGAATGGGCCCGATACCTGACACCAGGGCTGAGAGGTAAAGCTCTGGAGGCGTTTGCTGCCCTCCCTCAAGAACAAGATGGTGACTATGAGGCCATCAAAAAGGCTCTGATAGCCAAGTACCAGCTTACACCCGAGGTGTACCGTAGAAAGTTCCGGACCCTCCAACGTGGCCCACACGACAGTTACAGTGATGTGGTGCATGGACTGGGGACCCACTTTGACCAGTGGACCCAAGGACTGTCAGTGATCACCTTTGCACAGCTGCGAGACCTGATGATCAAAGACCAGTTCTTTCATCTTTGCCCAGCTGAGGTGCGACAGTTCGTGATGGACAGAGAACCCAAAGACGTGACGAAAGCAGCATAGATTGCCGATGCCTATGAGGCCAACCGTAGATCGGAAGGGCGGAAGCCAGTCACCACCAGCTGGAGAGGGGGTAAGCCTGCAACCAACGCCAGTAACCCTGCCAGCCAACACACCAGAGGTCCTGGCCCCGTGGCCAACAGCACCAGACCGACCACCGAACCTCGCACGTGTTACACCTGCCGTCAGACTGGTCATATCAGTCTCTCCTGCCCAACCAAGCAGAAGAACACCCAAGCCAAGGCCCCAGGGCCTAATGCAGCAGTTCTTTTAGTGGGTGGTGTGGTTGGGAGGGTGTGTGACAACGTACAGCCCGTCACTGTGGGAGGCCATGTTGCTACAGGCCTCAAAGACACCGGGGCTGAACGAACCCTCATCCGACCCGAACTGGCGGCCCCTGAAGAAATCATTCCGGGGAAAACCCTAACTGTCACTGGGATTGGGGGCATCAGCTGTCCCTTACCGATGGCCCGGGTTTTTATTGATTGGGGTGCTGGGAGCGGGGTGAAGGAAGTGGGGCTGTCTGATAATTTGCCCACTGATGTTTTGTTGGGGACTGATTTGGGGAGGTTGGTTGCCCACTACGTCACTGATACCCCTCCCCAATCTACTAATGAGGGTAAAGTTAACCCTGATGATGATGATGATGGGAGATCGCATGTGTTACCTGATCATGCTTTATCTTGTAATGATGCATCTATTAACCATTTTTTCCCTAGGATTGATGGTGAAAATGTTGTACCTGTGCCAGCTGAACCTGATAATGATTTTTCTGTGAAGGTTAATGTGTCCATAGGTACAGGCGTGCCCAGCCACGTCGCTCTGCGGAGTGAGACGGCTGAGGAACCCCTAACAGGGGCAAGTGTCGGTGCTACAGGAAATGGGGAGATGCATGGGAACCGTGAGGAAGGTAATGCCATGAAAGTGACCAGTGCCACCGAGGAAGGTAACTGGCCTGTTGTGAATTCTGTGGCTGAGTTCACTTCTGTGGTCACAAGTGGTATTGCAGTCTCTGGGCTTCCTCCCTCAGGTGTTTTGGTGAGCTCGTTGGCTGCCTTGCTATTTAGCTCCACCTGAGTCTGTCTTCCTTGCTCCTTGTCAATGTTCCAGTGTTGGATCTGAGCTACTGCATCTTTCCTTGGGTCTGCTGCTCTGCTAGATAAGTGCTTCTAGTTTGTTTTCTGTTTTTTTTCTGTCCAGCTTGCTATTGTCTTTTGCTGGAAGCTCTGAGAAGCAGAGGGGTGCACCGCCGTGCTGTTAGTTCGGCACGGTGGGTCTTTTTGCCCCTTTGCGTGGTTTTCGTTTTAGGGTTTTTTGTAGACTGCATAGTTCTCTTTGCTATCCTCGCTCTGTCTAGAATATCGGGCCTCACTTTGCTGAATCTATTTCATTCCTACGTTTGTCTTTTCATCTTGCTAACAGTCATTATATGTGGGGGGCTGCCTATTCCTTTGGGGTATTTCTCTGAGGTAAGTCAGGCTTGTATTTCTATCTTCAGGCTAGTCAGCTCCTCAGGCAGTGCCGAGTTGCATAGGTAGTTGTTAGGCGCAATCCACTGCTGCTTATAGTTGTGTGAGGATAGATCAGGTACTGCAGTCTACAGAGATTCCACGTCTCAGAGCTCGTCCTATTGTTTTTGGTTATTGCCAGATCTCTGTATGTGCGCTGATTACTGCACGCTGTGTTGCCTGATTGCCAGCCATAACACTGGCCCATAAGTAGCACTGCCCCTGAAGTGTTGGGGGTGGATGGGGAGGTAGAGCCCATAGCAGCGCCGGCTGATGGGCCTGTAGAAATCCCCGGGGAGACAGCCTACGTAGCTGCTGTCACCCGCAGTCAGAGTGCCCGGAACGCAGATAACTGTCAGCCTTCCGGACCCTCCTCAGTCATTACTGTGACTGAACCAGAGGTGGACCCAGAACAGGTCCAAGAGGGTTCCCGTGGGGAAGGGACCCTGACGTCGCTTCTGGCTTCCCCTAGCCAGGAGTTTCAGGCCGCTCTGCACACAGATGCGAGCCTAGAGAGTTTGAGACAACTTGCCGGGACGCCCTTCTCCGAGACTGATAAGGAGAAGGTGTTCTGGGAACAAGGAAGGTTGTACCGGGAGACAGTACCCGGAGAATCACAAAAGGAGTGGTTGAGGGAAAGACAGCTGGTCGTCCCGCAGCAATTCCGGGGTGAGTTGTTGCGGATTGCCCATGAGATCCCGCTAGCTGGACACTTGGGGATCAGCAAAACTAAGGCCCGGCTGTCTCAACACTTCTATTGGCCTAAGATGGGGACAGATGTGTCAAACTACTGCCGCTCCTGTATCACTTGGCAAAGAGTGTGGAAGGCGGGGCCTGCTCTTAAGGCTCCCCTGATCCCTTTGCCAGTGATAGAGGAGCCTTTCCAGAGGATCGCGGTGGACATTGTGGGCCCGCTGGCCGTCCCCAGCAGCTCTGGAAAGCAATATATCCTTACTGTGGTAGACTACGCTACCCGGTACCCAGAGGCAGTAGCTCTGTCGTCAACTAGGGCAGATAAGGTGGCGGATGCCCTGTTGGCCATCTTTTCATGTGTAGGGTTTCCCAGGGAAATGCTTACTGATCAAGGGACCCAATTTATGTCTCGCCTAATGGAGGCTCTCTGTAAGAGAATGCAGGTGAAGCACCTGGTATCGAGTGCGTATCACCCACAGACCAATGGCTTGTGTGAACGCTTCAATGGTACCCTCAAACAGATGCTACGCATGCTGGTTGAGACTCAAGGGCGCGACTGGGAGCGGTACCTCCCACACCTGCTGTTCGCTTACCGAGAGGTTCCGCAGGCCTCGACGGGGTTCTCACCCTTCGAGCTCCTGTACGGCAGGCGAGTCCGGGGACCCCTTGGGTTGGTAAGAGAATTCTGGGAAGAGGAGCCGAACCCTTCTGAAGTGTCCATAGTGGAGTATGTCATGCGCTTCCGTGACAAGATGCAGACCTTGACGCAGTTGGTGCATGACAACATGACGCAGGCTCAGGCTGATCAGAAGCACTGGTACGACCAGAACGCCCGGGAGCGGACCTACCACGTGGGTCAAAAGGTGTGGGTGCTGGTCCCTGTACCAACGGATAAGCTTCAGGCAGCCTGGGAGGGCCCGTACGTCGTCCACCAACAGCTCAACCCGGTCACGTACGTGGTCACGCTTGACCACGCTCGGGGTAGGCGAAAGGCCTTTCACGTCAACATGATGAAGGCTCATCACGAACGTGAACCTTTCGTCCTACCGGTCTGCAGCTTGCCCGAAGACGGGGAGGAAGACACCCTCCTGGACATGCTGGCCCAAGCCAAGGCCAATGGGTCCATCGAGGATGTGGAGGTAAGCGCCTTGTTAACTGAACCCCAGCGGGTGCAGTTGCAAACCACACTGGAACCCTTCCGGGTCGTATTCTCCAACCGACCTGGGAGGACTGAGTTAGCAGTCCACGAGGTGGACACCGGGAATCACGCCCCACTACGGCGAACACCCTATCGAATCTCTGACCAGGTGCAGCAGACTATGCGCCAAGAGATCGATGAGATGTTACAGCTGGGGGTGATTCGACGGTCAAAGAGCACGTGGGCATCACCTGTAGTTCTCGTGCCAAAGAAGGACCGGACCACCCGGTTCTGCGTGGACTACAGGGGGCTCAACGCCATCACAGCCTCGGATGCGCACCCAATGCCGCGCATGGAGGAGCTGCTTGAGAAGTTAGCTGGCGCAGATTACCTAACAATAATGGATCTGAGTCGAGGATACTGGCAGATTCCCCTGAGCCCCGAGGCGCAGGAAAAGTCAGCCTTTATCACACCCTTTGGACTGTACGAGTCCACGGTCATGCCCTTCGGCATGAAGAATGCCCCTGCCACTTTCCAGCGGATGGTCAACCTCCTGCTTCAGGGACTGGAGACGTACGCCGTGGCGTACTTGGATGACATTGCCATCTTCAGTCCCTCCTGGAAGGAACACCTGCAGCATCTCGAGGAGGTGCTCAGGCGAATTCACCAAGCAGGACTGACTATCAAGCCGGGAAAGTGTCAGATGGGCATGAGGGAGGTTCACTACCTGGGGCACCGGGTAGGCGGGAACACCCTGAAGCCAGAGTCTGACAAAGTGGGAGTGATCGTGAACTGGCCCACTCCCGTGACCAAGAAACAGGTGATGTCCTTCTTGGGCACTGCAGGGTACTATAGGCGCTTCGTAAAGCACTATAGTAGCCTGGCAAAACCTTTGACGGACCTCACCAGGAAGAAGCTACCTCACATTGTCAACTGGACAGATGGCTGTGAGGGGGCCTTCCAGGCGTTGAAAACCGCACTGTGCAACGCCCCTGTGTTGAAAGCAGTCGACAGCAGTCGACCGTTCTTGGTGCAGACCGACGCCAGCGAGTTTGGCCTTGGTGCTGTGCTCAGCCAGGTTGACTCGGAGGACCAAGAGCACCCCGTGTTATACCTGAGCCGGAAACTTTTGCCGAGTGAAGTGGCCTACTCCACCATCGAGAAGGAGTGCCTGGCCATAGTCTGGGCCCTGCAGCGCTTGCAGCCCTACTTGTATGGTCACACTTTCACTGTGGTGACCGACCACAACCCTCTTCGCTGGCTAAACGCCATGTGTGGAACCAACGGCAGGTTGCTACGCTGGAGCCTTGCCCTTCAGCAGTTTGACTTCACCATTGATCATAAAACGGGCAAAGAGCATGGGAATGCAGATGGACTCTCCCGCCAGGGTGAACCTACTGAGGTGCCCATGGAGGCATACCGTGGGGTACTGCCTCCCTAGCGCACACCAAAAGGGGGAGGTGTCACGATATGGTATGAAATATCATAAGTAGTTCTCTAGCCTGTGTGGGCTAAGCCCCCCTCTTGGAGCAACAGTTTGTAGCTGCAAATTCCTGGCTTTCCTTCTCTGAGAGTATGGGGGAAGAGAGGTTTTATTGCTCTGGGGTCATAAATTCCAGGCTCAGAGGAAAGTCCCTCACCCCTCCCACATTCTCTAGTTCAAACTGGAAAAGTGGCTCCAAGATTCAGGAAAGATTCTTTGTTTAGTTTTTGTTAGATATTAGGCAAACGATTTAAGCTAGAAATACGAAAATATATATTTTTATTCTCACTCGGTGTATCTACACAACCCGCGAAACACGAGCTTCTAACTCCATCTGGTAAAGAAATAGGGATTTCTCTGGAAATATGTATCCCAGATAGGACATATTTGATCTCATTAGAATGCCCACGTTAATCTGAGATGAATGATGAGTTTGGTCTGACTCTGACATGTTTTGTAGTGAAGTTATAGAAATCAGAGAGAATAGTTTAAAGTTTAGGCAGAATGTAGAGAGAGGAGGGTCTGGATAAGCCAGCCTTTCTGTGATGTCACAGCCTTAATGTTTTAAGTGTCTGGCAGGCTCTGAGGAGTCACTTTCTGCTAGATTTCTTCCTGACTTCTTGTCCTCTCCTGAAGCCAGCAGCATCCCATGGACTGGGATATATGGAAACTGCCCTAGCCTGATTGCCTGCAATGCGTTGAACATGTGAGTGATACTTTTTTCTCATTTAATCCCTGTTTATTTCATAATTACCCTTGTACATATTTGCAATTGTCTCATTTGTAACTTCTTTATAAAATATTTTTTCATAAAGCACTGCCTAATTAATTTCAATGGAATATACTATTATATATTAGTTCGTTCATCCATGCTCTAAACTTACCCAGTCTTCTGAAGTGAAATACGCTACTGTTACTGTTGAGTTGGGTTAGCTTCGGACCCATTTAATCGAAGCTGGTGGCAGCGAAAGTGTGCAGACTGTTGAGCGATGCTGAAGCGACTGCGGGATTAATAATTATTGTTCCTGCCTGTGTGGGAGTAGTTATCGCGTCGCTGCAGCGTGCCCAATAGCCAGTACATAGCAGGCAGCCTTTCTGGCGACTAATTACCCAGGGTGCAGTACCTAATCTGACCTGAGAGAAAGGGGGGCGCCAGAGAGCTGCAAGTGTTAAGTGGAACTGTAAGCGGGATATACATAAATCCCTGCAGTTTGTGGTATATTGAAAGCAGTGGGATACCTAGAATAAGCCCCTGCTGTAAGCTAAGAGGTCAATAGCCTTGTGTGTGGTTTTTTTCATCACATCGTGGAGTGGAGGGATAACTAAGATAAGCCCCCTGCACATGTGATAGCCGTCTGTTGGCCTAAAGTCACCTCAATCCGTGACGTAGGGGTGACGGTCACGGTGTGAATCCTGACCCATTGGTGACAGCGGTCAGGGGGAATCGTGACACACTCCTTCGTTGCCCTGGCAGTGTGCTTTGGATCATTGTCATGTTGAAAGACCCAGCCACGTTTCATCTTGAATGCCCTTGCTGATGGAAGGAGGTTTGCACTCAAAATCTCACGATAGATGGCCCCATTCATTCTTTCATGTACCCGGATCAGTCGTCCTGGCCCCTTTGCAGAGAAACAGCCCCAAAGCATGATGTTTCCACCACCATGCTTTACAGTAGGTATGGTGTTTGATGGATGCAACTCAGTATTCTTTTTCCTCCAAACACGACAAGTTGTGTTTCCACCAAACAGTTCCAGTTTGGTTTCATCAGACCATAGGACATTCTCCCAAAACTCCTCTGGATCATCCAAATGCTCTCTAGCAAACTTGAGACGGGCCCGGACATGTACTGGCTTAAGCAGTGGGACACGTCTGGCACTGCAGGATCTGAGTCCATGGTGGCGTAGTGTGTTACTTATGGTAGGCCTTGTTACATTGGTCCCAGCTCTCCGCAGTTCATTCACTAGGTCCCCCCGCGTGGTTCTGGAATTTTTGCTCACCGTTCTTGTGATCATTCTGACCCCACGGGGTGGGATTTTGCGTGGAGCCCCAGATCGAGGGAAATTATCAGTGGTCTTGTATGTCTTCCATTTTCTAATTATTGCTCCCACTGTTGATTTCTTCACTCCAAGCTGGTTGGCTATTGCAGATTCAGTCTTGCCAGCCTGGTGCAGGGCTACAATTTTGTTTCTGGTGTCCTTTGACAGCTCTTTGGTCTTCACCATAGTGGAGTTTGGAGTCAGACTGTTTGAGGGTGTGCACAGGTGTCTTTTTATACTGATAACAAGTTTAAACAGGTGCCATTACTACAGGTAATGAGTGGAGGAAAGAGGAGACTCTTAAAGAAGAAGTTACAGGTCTGTGAGAGCCAGAAATCTTGATTGTTTGTTTCTGACCAAATACTTATTTTCCACCACAATATGCAAATAAAATGTTAAAAAAACAGACAATGTGATTTTCTGGATTTTTTTTCTCTCAGTTTGTCTCCCATAGTTGAGGTCTACCTATGATGTAAATTACAGACGCCTCTCATCTTTTTAAGTGGTGGAACTTGCACTATTGCTGACTGACTAAATACTTTTTTGCCCCACTGTAAATGCACAGAATTCTCCCCAGTATAGCATCAGAGCTTGTGGATCAGTAGCTTAGGCTCCTACTTGTAATGTTGACTCTTGTGGGTTCAAGACCTGGGGAGAATCACAAAAAAAGAAAAAATTACATTTTTACCACTTTTATAGGAACAAAAAAAAACCTTTTCCTTCGCCTCAGTATACAGGGAACATAGAAATACATTGTTATACAGTATGTATCTTTATGGACATGTATAATCTGCTCCTGGGTGCAATTAAGGTCAAAATTACCAAATTCTCCTATCGGCAATATTATAAGCTGCTGCTCCTGGACAGACCAACAGCCTGTGAACACGGAGATGCGACTTACACAAGCTCATGTCACTGCCTTCCCTCTGCGTCCTCTGCCGCAGCCTCCATCCTTGTCCTTGGTTATATCGCCCGGAGGTTCTGGGTCATTGTCCTGATACACAGATGATGATCCCTCTAAGTGTAGAGCAGACGGGACGGCGCTGTGGGGCTCTGCAGGGTAATATCCGACATATGAAATAAATCACCTCTGTGTCACAGACGTCCCTCACCCCCCCCCCCCACTATCACACTAGTGATGATAATGTGTGCAACCTGTAAAGCGCTGCGGAAAATAAGAATATATAAAAATAAAGATTATTATTATTACGTGTCTGGGCGCCATTTATCAGGGCCATTATCTGAGCTGCTGTCAGTGGTTTCTGAGGCTCGTGACTCTGATGAACTTATCCTCTGCAGCAGAGGTCACGCTCAGTTGTCCTTTTTTTTCATTCCTATATTGTTGCTACCTTTTTTGCTGCATATCTTGGTGTTACTACTGGTTACAATGTAATAATGTATCATGTATTCTGCTACAGATGGATCTGGATAAGTTGGAAACTTGGGCTGAAAGGTGGCAGATGAGGTTTAACAATGATAAATGTAAGGTTATACACATGGGAAGAAGGAATCAATATCACCATTACACACTGAATGGGAAACCACTGGGTAAATCTGACAGGGAGAAGGACTTGGGGATCCTAGTTAATGATAAACTTAACTGGAGCAGCCAGTGCCAGGCAGCAGCTGCCAAGGCAAACAGGATCATGGGGTGCATTAAAAGAGGTCTGGATACACATGATGAGAGCATTATACTGCCTCTGTACAAATCCCTAGTTAGACCGCACATGGAGTACTGTGTCCAGTTTTGGGCACCGGTGCTCATGAAGGATATAATGGAACTAGAGAGAGTACAAAGGAGGGCAACAAAATTAATAAAGGGGATGGGAGAACTACAATACCCAGATAGATTAGCGAAATTAGGATTATTTAGTCTAGAAAAAAGATGACTGAGGGGCGATCTAATAACCATGTATAAGTATATAAGGGGACAATACAAATATCTCGCTGAGGATCTGTTTATACCAAGGAAGGTGACGGGCACAAGGGGGCATTCTTTGCGTCTGGAGGAGAGAAGGTTTTTCCACCAACATAGAAGAGGATTCTTTACTGTTAGGGCAGTGAGAATCTGGAATTGCTTGCCTGAGGAGGTGGTGATGGCGAACTCAGTCGAGGGGTTCAAGAGAGGCCTGGATGTCTTCCTGGAGCAGAACAATATTGTATCATACAATTATTAGGTTCTGTAGAAGGACGTAGATCTGGGGATTTATTATGATGGAATATAGGCTGAACTGGATGGACAAATGTCTTTTTTCGGCCTTACTAACTATGTTACTATGTTACTATGATGCATCCCGTAAATATAGAGGGATTTGACTGATATTAAGGTTTATTATTGGTTGCAGGTTTTGACATCAGCTCCATTACGAGCAGGTGAAGGATTCCGCCTCGTCACTTCCCATCTTTGGGGCTTTTATACTCTATTGTGTCTTTTATCGCTTGTTTATCAATAAATGAATGTTTATTATCTTCTGCTGATCCCTGATTTCGACATTTGTCTCTTTCTTCTCCCCTTTTTAAGATTGATTCAGTCTGACAAGCTCTAGGTTCATCTTTTATATCTATTATTTGGGGGTGCCCTCTATTTTTTCTTTATTATTGATGTTACTGTGACATTATTAGGGATGCTGTGACATCATGGGATGTGCTGTGACATTATCGGGGTACGCTGTGATATTATTGCAGATGCTGTGACATTATTGGGGTATGCTGGGATATTATTGAGGACACTGTGACATCATGGGGTACGCTGTGATATTATTGGGGTACGCTGTGACATTATCGGGGTATGCTGTGACATTATTGCAGACGCTGACATTATTGGGGTATGCTGTGACATTATTGGGGTACGCTGTGACATTATTGGGGTACACTGTGACATTATTGGGGTACGCTGTGACATTATTGGGGTACGCTGTGACATTATCGGTGTACGCTGTGACATTATTGAGGACACTGTGGCATCATGGGGTACGCTGGGATATTATTGAGGACACTGTCACATATATATTATCAGGGTGCACTGTGACACTGTTGGGTGTTGCTGTGACGCTTGGAATCGCTGTGAGGTTGTGGCGTCTGCAGTGATATCGGGGACGTTGTGACTCTTGTGTTATGGGGTCACTATTATTGGGGGTTCCTCAGCGCTCAACGCTGCACTGGGCTGGTATACGGCTTGTGGTGGGTGCTGGGCAGGTTCTCCGCAGAGCAGCTCATAGATGGCTGCAGAGCATCTTGCAGTGATCACCATTGCTCCGCGCCCCGGTACGTGCTCTGCTGCCAGTCTCCTCCTGAGCTCACTATCAGTCAATGAGTCCGGCCACCTCCTGGATTCCTGCTGATCGGCTCAGATCTGACTCACTTGTCCCAGAGGAGGAAACAGTCAAGAAAATCCCTGGAGACCGTCATCACAGGAAGGCAAAGAAAGATAATATACAGACTAAGCCAAACATATAGCTTCCTTCTTGCACCTTTGTGTCTTTTTTCTGTCCCTCGGAGCAGTCAGCCTCACATTGGAGGGTCCTAGTCTTATCTGCTGCATTTCCCAGCAGCACTCTCTTCACCCCAGTGCTGCAGCCCCTCCCCCCTCTCCTGACAAGCCCCACCTCTGAGGTATCATTAATCTAATCTATGCGCAGCATTCACCCTGAACCTGCCTGACGGAGGGCATCTCCTTCCATCTCCATCACTACAGCTGTCTGTGTGGCTGCAACATTGCTAGCTAGTTTTTCTCCCCTACCCTGCAATATATTGCTCCTCACAGCCCCTGTATACAGCACCATCCTGCAGTATATCACTCCTCACAACCGCTATATTGAATCCCATCCTGCAGTATATCACTCCTCATAACCCCTATAGTCAACCCTTCCCTGCAGTATAGCGCTTCTCATAGCCCCTGTATACAGCCCCATCCTGCAGTATATCACTCCTCATAACCGCTATGTTCAACCCTTCCCTGCAGTATATAGCTTCTAATAGCCCCTGTATACAGCCCCATCCTGCAGTATATCACTCCTCACAGCCCCTATATACAACCACACCCAGAGATATATCACTCCTCTCCTCTGTGCACAGTCCCACCCTGCATTATATCACTCCTTTCCTCTATGCACAGTCCCACCCTGCATCATATCACTCTTCTCCTCTATACACAGACCTACCCTGCAGTATATCACTCCCCACAGGCCCTGTACACACACAGCCCCATTTTGCATTATTTCACTCCTCACAACCTGTCACAGTTCACACCGTGCTGCCAACAATATATCTCGAATCCCAGCAGTATGTCAGGGATCCCAGGGAATATACCTTTATCATCCCCACCACTCACACCAATTTGTCATAAACCGGGGATGTTTGGTTGCCCCTGGTTCCTTCTGAAGGGGATTTATCTATATCCCACTTCCCAGTTCCGTTTCCGGTTTGGAACTTGCAGGTCTCTGGCTAAGACTAGTTACTGCACCTAGGGTAGTTAGTCGCCAGAAAGGCTGCCTGCTATATACTGGCTATTGAGCACGCTGCAGCGAGGGTGATGTAACTACTCCCACGCAGGCGGGAACAATAATTATCAACGCCGCCGTCGCTACAATGCTTCCCAAACGCACACGACAAAGTCGCTGCCACCAGCTCCAATTTCCTAAGGATTAACGGGTCCAGAGCCAACCCAAATCAGTAGTGTAATTCACTTCAGAGGACGCGACAGTTTGTTTCTAGAGCAGAGACAGACAAGCTAGTAAATTGTATATTTTACTCCAGAAAAAGGTGGCAGTGTTTACAAAGTATAAAAGATATTATAAAGAAGACAAAATCGTGTGTACATTACAATTACAAATAAAAGAAGGATTAAACTTGAAAAAACACTTACATAGCATTCAGATCATTTTATATCATCATGGCTGGCCGTAGGCTTAGGAGGATAAACACATCTAGATGCATAGCACATCTGTATCAGCAGCAGGACCCCGGACACAAAGACGCCCCCAGAATCCTGGTCTCACTAAGTTATTCTAGCCCCAAACCCAGGCACTCCCCCTGTGGTGACATCACTTAGAGGTTGACACCTCCCCTTTACTTAGAATATTAAAACTAATTTTTATGCCCTAGCTCACATGAGGATACACAATGAGCAGAATGTGCCCCACATCATGAGGATTCTTTTAAGTGTAAACCCAAAGTAATTACGTGAACAGCTTACTGAGAAATTCGCACTTTGCACTCACTGCGTTTAGTTGCTAGCGCTTTCAGTGGGTGATAGATCTACCGATGGACATCCAGAATATATAATTCTTATCTCTCTAGCCCCAATCGGTGCCGCTATATATAACTTTAATAGAACAAAGAAACTCAGGGCTTCCACACCAGTTTTGGCTGGCATTAGATAGGAAGAGAGAATGAGTAGTTTGCAGCTAAGCCATAATACTCCAGTGACTCTAGTGGGGGGTTTGAATTACACACATATAAGCAGGCGGCAGAGTGAGAAGAGGGGGGGTCGGAATAGCCCGCAGCGTGTGTCTTGTAAAGTTAGGTAGATACTCAAACATGGCATATTCACATTATCGTGACACAACCCCTACAAACAACACCATCTTGCAGTATACCATTGCTTTCAACCCCTATATTCAACCCCACCCTGCAGTATATCACTCCTCTCCTCTATACACAGCCCCACCTTGCAGTATATCACTACTAACAGCCCCAGTATGCAGACACATCATGAAGAATGTCTCCCTTTGCAGCTCATGTATATAGCCCCATCCTGCAGTATATCACTACTAACAGCACCTGTATACAACTCCATCATGCAGTATATCACTCCTCGCAGCCCCTGAATGCAGCCCCATCATGCAGTATAACAATCCTTGCAGCTCCTCTATACAGCTCCATCATGTAATATATCGCTCCTCACAGCCGCTCTATAGAAAGTAATTGTTCTGGTGTATGGCCTGGTGTAAACAAAAGCTCTGCTGCTGTAGGAGACAGAGCCACCTATTAGCAATAGATCTGCACCATCATTCTTTAAAAGACTGTCTAAAGAAGCCGATAAACAAGCGCTCGCCCACTTGAATATAATCAGTCGGTTCTCATTTAATGGTCTGAATTTAACATAAAGCTTTGAAGTTATAATGACCTGAGTGTCTCTATAAAGTATCAATGAATCTGAGTACCCCCTTAAAATTAATAATGCCCAGAGTGCCCCATTATAATAATGCCCCCGTGTAATACTAATAATGTCGTCTTTGTGTCTCCTTCAGAACTAATAATGCCCATGAGCGACTTTAACTATATTAGAAAAAAATGAAGCTTGTGCTCACCGTATCCTGATTCCCCATCCATAGCAGCCTCCGTGTTCTATTCTGACTTGTGCAAATAGCTGGCCAGTGCTGGAACTACAGTGACACAGCTACAGGCCTACAGCAGTATACAGCCTACAAAATAGAGAGTGATAGGGCAGGGACACCTTGATCTACCATAGGAATCTTAGCTAAAATTCATCAAACATGGAACCTCTGTATGACCAGCAACCCATGGTGAGAAAAAAAAACCTAAAGAAAACGTGAACCAGCAAAACAATTCTGTCTCTTTTTAAAATTTGTGATATAACTTAGGGGACTGCCATGGGGTCTGACCACATGCAGGAATCAAGAACAGAGGTATATAGAAGTCAGATTTTACAGAGAATTGTTCTGAAAAGTATTCCAGGCTCTCAGTCTATGGTTTCATTTGTCTGCAGTGGATGGGTCAGGCCCATGTTACAGTGACAACCAAAAGTGTTAGCACCCTTGAAATAGTTCATAGAAAGAAAGTATTCCTCCCAGAAAATTATTGCAATTACATATTTTTTTGCTATACTCATGTTTATTACCTTTGTTTGTATTGGAACAAAACAAGAAAAACAGAAAAAACTAATTAGATATAATTTCACAAAAAAACAAAAAACAAAATGGGCCTGACAAAATTGTTGACACACTCAATTTAGTATTTGGTTGCACACCATTTGGAAAAAAATAACTGTAATAAATAATTTCCTATAACCATCCACAAGTTTCTTACACCTCTCAACTGGAATTTTTGGACCACTCTTATTTTTCAAACTGCTTCAAGTCTCTCACATTTAAAGGGCACCTTCTCCCAACAGAAATTTTAAGATCTCTCCACAGTTGTTCAATTTGATTTAGATTCAGACTCATTGCAGCCACTTCAGAACTTTCCAGCTCTTTGCTTCCATCCATTTCTGGGGGGTCTCTTGAAGTATATTTTGGGGCTTTGTCTTGCTGGAAGACTCATGACTTACGATCAAAACCAAGCTTTCTGACACTGGCTTTATATTGCGACCTAAAATTCTTGGTAATCTTCATGATGCCTTGTAGACAGTGAAGGTACCGAGTGCCAGAGGCAGCAAAACAATCCCAATCTTTGAACTTCCACCATACTTGACTGTAAGTATGGTATTCTTTTCTATGTAGACCCAGTTCCATTTTCAGTAAACAGTAGAATAATGTGCTTTACCAAAAAGCTCTATCTTGGTCTCATCTGTCCATCAAGATGCTTTCCCAGGAGGATTTTTATTTACTCACGTACATTTTGGTAAACTGCAGTCTAGTTTTTTAGTCTCTGTGTCAGCAGTGGTGTCCTCTAGGATCTCCTGCCATAGCGTTTCATTTCATTCACATGTGGACAGATAGTTTGCACTGACACTGATGCCGATTGACCTTGCCAGGACAGCTTGAATTTCTTTGGAGCTTGATTGGGGCTTATCCACCATCCGGACTATCGAGCATTACAACCTTTCATCAATTATCTACCATCCATGTCCAGCGAGATTAGCTGCAGTGTCCTGGGTTGTAAACTTCTTGCTTATTTTGGGCACCATGGACAAAGGAACATCAAGATCTCTGGAGATGGACTTGTAGCCTTGAGATTGTTGATCTTTTCCTACAATTTTGGTTCTCAAGTCCTCAGACAGTTCTTTTCTCCTCTTTCTGTTCTCCATGCCTAGTGTGGCATACACAGACACACAATGTAAAGATCGAGTCAACTTCTCCCCCCTTTTTATCTGGTTCCAGGTGTGGTTTTCATATTGCCCACGCCTATTATTTGCCACAGGTGAGTGTGAGAGAGCATTACATGCCGGAAACAAAGTTGTTAACCCACAATTTTGGAAAGGGGTAACAATTGTGTCCAGACAATTTTTGAGGTTTTGTGTGAAATTATATCCAATTTGCCTTTTTTCTCCGCACTTTTTTGCTGTTCTAGGTAACAGAAATGAAATAAACCTGAGTATAACAAAACACGTGTAACTGCATTAATTATCTGGGGGAAATACTTCATTTTCTGGAACAATTTCAAGGGTGCCAACACTTTCAGCCATGACTGTATATCTTTGTAATGTCCCCAACGTACTGGGGACAGAGTTTAGACACCAGAACCATCACATGTAAAGTCTGAACAGTGTGGGGCCTCTGCTATTAATGTGGAGTTAGGCTACGTTCACATTTGCGTCGTGCACCGCTGCGTCGGCGATGCAACGCACAATGCAAATAAAAATGCACCAAAACGCATGCTAAAACGCTGCGTTTTGCGACGCATGCGTCCTTTTTTGCTGAAATTTGGACGCAAAAAAAATGCAACTTGTTGCGTTTTCTGCGCCCAACGCTTGCGGCAAAAAAAAACGCATGAGTCGCACAACGCAGCACAACGCATGTCCATGCGCCCCCCATGTTAAATATAGGGGCGCATGACGCATGCGTCGCAGCTGCGGCGCCCGACGCAAACACGCAAAACGCTAATGTGAACGTAGCCTTACAGGTTTACACAGGAGGCTGCTATCTCTTATGGAGTCGTCTGATACTTTGCATACCCCTGGATCTGATCCTTTTTGACTCCCGTGCACCTTGTTATGCATCTGACATCACACACCCCACTTTCATACAAAGGTTTTATATAGAACAGGTAAGAAGAGGCTGCACATTATTAACACCGCGCCCGGGGGCAATTATATATAGGATGCAGATATATGATCCGGTCCACCCAGGTATATGATACAGCTGAGCCGCCCTGCATGGTCACACTCCCAGGTGAGTATACGTGCCTAATATCAGGTGCTGGGAGTCGCAGGTTGCCGGGTGTTCATACAACAAATACAGTCATGTGACCTTGCAGAAAATCTCATAATGCAACACCAGATCACAAGACTGCAACACTGCCCCCAGCTGACACAGACTCTTATCTGACCGGCTCATGACATTGAGTAGAGTGCTCTCTGGTGTCAGACACTGTGCACTTCACCACGACCACCTGAGAATAATGCAGTGTGGTCATCGTAACAGGACTGGTTCTGGATTAGCTCATTGATATCGCCATATATTTAGTATTGAGTCCTCACAGGGTCGGTGGTCATATCCTGCTTTACAGACGGGTTAGGAAAGGAAATTCTAGCATATTGCTTTGTATATATTTAGTAGAGGTGAACGTACAGTGGTGGTGCAGAAAGGGAAATTCTGGGACTGGATCAGGTCAGAGAGTTTAATTAGCAGCAGCCTTCCTGAATATTCAGATCCTGAAGATTGCATCTTTTATATGATGTTCAGATCAGAGTGAGGGCATCAGAGAGTCTCCGTAGTATTTCATATATCTGTCTATGATATAAGGATTACTATTATACTTGTAGAAACCTCAAATTAGGGACCGCTATGGGGTCCAACCACATGCAGGATCGAGAGTAGGTATCCTGCCATTATAGCATATTGTTCTAAAGTGAATTGAACATTTGGGGGTTCATCTTATTGACTTTAATTATATTATGACTTAACTTTCTGGACACCCTAAATCTGCAATAGTAAAGCATTGTATTCTATGTTTACTACCAGTTTTAATTGTCATCCTTGGATTCTATTCATGAAGAGCATTGCATACATGACAAAACATGATAGAAGCAATGTGATTATGATCAGTAGAAGCTGCAGCTTTGGGGCTTGGGATTCAGGTCTTGGTGCCAGGGGCATTATATGTTACTAATTGGGATTTCAGGGTCACTTATCAGAGGCATCTGAGGTCCTGAAGGAAGAGCGAGGTGAAAGTGGAGAAAAGTGAATTATATCTTAACATCAAAGTCTAAATACGTAGCAGTTGTAGCGATATAATGATAATACCCTACATCTCATTATCACACCCGTCTCACGTATCACTCGCACTAATAGCTCTTTAATCTTTGGAGAATCAGATAAGGAACTAAATACAGAAATGACACGTGCAGAAGACTGCATGAAATAATCATAGAAATGACAATAAGTCACTATAAACATGCACTATAGGCACATACACTGGAAGATTCAATGTATACACCAACATAACATGCATACACAGCCTTGAAAAAGTATTCATGCCCATGATCTTTTACACATTTTTTTCATATTGTACCCACAAAAATAAATGTATTTTATTGGGACTTTCTGTGACACCAACACAAAGTAGCAAGCATTTGTGAAGTATAAAGGAAATGATACAGAATTTTTCTCAATATATTTAAAATTTTAAATTTGAGCATTGTTCTGTGCATTAGTATTCAGCCCCCTGTAGTCTGTTGCCCCTAAATTTCATCCTGAGCAACCAATCACCCAACAAGTCACATAATTAGCATATTGCATCCCCCTGGGGGGTGATTTCTCCTCAGTATAACGACAGCTGTTCTGTGATGGCCTCAGAGGTTTGTGTGAGAACATTAAAGATCAAACAGCATCGTGGAAACCAAGGAGCCCACCAGACAGGTCAGGGATAAAGCTGCGGAGAAGAGGAAAGCAGGGCTAGGTATAAAAATAAAACCCCAAGCTCTGAAGACTACACAGACTGCTGTGCAATCCATCAACCAAAAATGGAAGGAGAATGGCACAACCTCAAACCTCCCAAGACATGGCCGACCATCTAACCTGACATCCCAAGAAAGGAGAGCACTAATGAGAGAAGCAGCCGAGAGGCCGATGGTCACTGAAGGAGCCATGGAGATCCACAGCTCAGGGGGAGAATCTGTCCACAGGACAACTACTAGTTGTGTAGTCCACAGTTCTAGCATTTGTAGAAGAGGAGCAAGAAGAAAGAAATGTAGGGGACACAGGGAAAATGTGGAAGAAGGGGCTCTGGTCAGATGACACCAAAGGAGAATGTTTTTGGGCTAAATACAAAACATTATGTGTGGTGGAAAACTAACTCTGCACATCACCCTGAAAACACCATCCCTACTGTAATACATGGTGGAAGCAGAATTCATCACACATGGTGTTGGCAGCATCGTACTGGGGGAGGCTTTTCTGCAGCAGAGGCACGGAAGCTTCTCAGAGGTGATGGGAAGATAGATGGAGCTAAATACAGGACAATCCTTAGGAAAACCTGTTAGAGGCTGTAGAAGACCTCAGACTAGGAAGTAGGTTCACCGACCAGCAGGACAACCCTCAACATCCGGCCAGAGCCACAATGGAATGTTCAGATCCGAAAATAAAAATATTCTGTGTGTGATCAGTCACCATCCAGACCCGAATCCCAGAGAATCTGTGGCAAGACGTGAGAATTACTGATCACAGACATCTCCATCCAATGTCACTGAGCGAGAGAAAGGGGGCAAAGAGGAATGGGCAAAATGTAATCTCAAGATGTGCAAAGACTGGAGAGACTGACCCCAGACGACTGGAGAGAAAAGTGGTGTCACAATAACGTAAAAATGTCATTTTGTGAGTTTAGTTTCAGAAGGTTACATGGCTTTCCAGACACACCGTGAGCCATTCTGACCCCCCCTCTTCTCACTTTGCCTGCTGCTTGTATGTGTGTAATTCAAAACCCTCACTAGAATCACTGACGTTTTATGGCTTATCTGCAAATACCAGACTCTGTGAAAACTACTCATTCCCTCCTCCCAACCAATACCAGCCAAGACTGGTATAGGTACTTCCAAACTGCAGGCATTTTTTTGTTCTATTAACGTGTTATATACTGGCACCAATCCAGGCTAGAAATATAAGAATTATATATTTCGGATGTCCATCGATAGATCTATCACTCACTGAAAGCGCTAGTAGCTAAACACAACAAGTGCAAAGCGTAGATTTCTTCTTAAGTGGTTCATGTAAGTATGCCGTTCTTCCACTTAAAAGAATCGCCCAGATGTGGCGCACCTCAGGAACCAGGTATATTTCGTATGCGAGATTCATACAGTGAGATATGCATAAAAATAATTTTCAAATTCTAAGTAAAGGGGAGGTTTCAGCCCCTAAGTGATGTCACCACAGGGGGAGTGCATGGGTTTTGGGCTAAGAATAACTTAGTGAGACAGCATTCTTGCAGTGTCGTTGTGTCCGTGGTTCTGCTACTATATAGATGTGACATGCATCTAGATGTGGGCATCCTACAAAGCCCACAGGCTAGCCATGATGATATGAAATGATCTGAACGCTAACTGTTTTTTCAATTTTAATCCTTCTTTTATTTGTAATTGTATTGTACACATGATTTGTCTTCTCTATAATATCTTTTCATACTGTGTAAACACTGCCTACCTTTTTTGGAGTAAAATATAAAATTACTAGCTTGTCTCTCCATACTCTAAATGAACTGTTGCATCCTCTGAAGAGAATTACGCTACTAATTTGGGTTGGCTCTGGACCCGTTAAACGTTAAGAGAATCGGAGCTGGTGGCAGCATACTTTTTTCTGTGCGTTTAGGAGGCTTTGATAATTTTTGTTCCCGCCTGAGTGGGAGTAGTTATATCGCCCTTGCTGCAGCGTGACCAATCACCAATACATAGCAGGCAGTCTTTCTGGCAACTATTTACCCTAGGTGCAGTACCCTGACTGACCTGAGGATAAGGGGGGCGCCAGAGAGCTGCAAGTTCCAAACCAGAAATGGGAAGTGGGATATAGATAAATCCCCTTCAGAAGGAACCAGGGGCAACCAAGCAACCCCAGTTCATGACAAATTACTGTGAGTTGTGGGGATGATAAAGGTATCTTCCCCGTGAACCGTGACAGATTGGTGCGATCCCGATGGGATCTGAGACAAGCGGTCCTACAAAATATTGACTCGGGTTGAATACTAATGCACAATTGTCAGCTTTATATTTTACAATAACACAGGTCTGCGACTAAAAAGCTGTTTGATTATTTTCATCTAATTTCCATGTATTTTGGTGTGCTGAAAATGAAAACAAAATGATAAAAATCCTGGATGTCAGGATTTGCCACAAAATGCAAAATTCTCTTCAAATTTAGTATATTTTTCTCAATTTTTGGTATTTTTTTTATCTTAGGGTTTTGAAAGTCAAAATTACTATTAATTAATTCACATCAATGCATTGAAGATATACAAGACCCTGACTACAAAAAAAATTGTGGACGAATGCTGAAAGCATTTTGAGCTTTAGGTTGGCTGATGAGCTTGAAAGTTCCTCCATTCCCACCATGACAACTTTCCTGAAAATTTGGGAGCTGTGAGTGAAGAGCGAGGTGAACGATTCCACCAGGACATTAAAGAGATGGAAAGATACCAGGGAAGATGGAGCATTACAATGATGGCAAGAAGATACCAGGGAAGATGGAGCATTACAATGATGGCCAGAAGATACCAGGGAAGATGGAGCATTACAATGATGGACAGAAGATACCAGGGAAGATGGAGCATTACAATGATGGACAGAAGATACCAGGGAAGATGGAGCATTACAATGATGGCCAGAAGATACCAGTGAAGATGGAACATTACAATGATGGCCAGAAGATACCAGGGAAGATGGAGCATCACAATGATGGACAGAAGATACCAGGGAAGATGGAGCATCACAATGATGGCAAGAAGATACCAGGGAAGATGGAGCATCACAATGATGGACAGAAGATACCAGGGAAGATGGAACATTACAATGATGGACAGAAGATACCAGGGAAGATGGAACATTACAATGATGGACAGAAGATACCAGGGAAGATGGAGCATCACAATGATGGACAGAAGATACCAGGGAAGATGGAGCATCACAATGATGGACAGAAGATACCAGGGAAGATGGAGCATTACAATGATGGCCAGAAGATACCAGTGAAGATGGAACATTACAATGATGGCAAGAAGATACCAGGGAAGATGGAGCATTACAATGATGGCAAGAAGATACCAGGGAAGATGGAGCATTACAATGATGGCCAGAAGATACCAGGGAAGATGGAGCATCACAATGATGGACAGAAGATACCAGGGAAGATGGAGCATTACAATGATGGCCAGAAGATACCAGTGAAGATGGAACATTACAATGATGGCAAGAAGATACCAGGGAAGATGGAGCATTACAATGATGGCAAGAAGATACCAGGGAAGATGGAGCATTACAATGATGGACAGAAGATACCAGGGAAGATGGAGCATCACAATGATGGACAGAAGATACCAGGGAAGATGGAGCATCACAATGATGGACAGAAGATACCAGGGAAGATGGAGCATTACAATGATGGCCAGAAGATACCAGTGAAGATGGAACATTACAATGATGGCAAGAAGATACCAGGGAAGATGGAGCATTACAATGATGGCCAGAAGATACCAGGGAAGATGGAGCATCACAATGATGGACAGAAGATACCAGGGAAGATGGAGCATTACAATGATGGACAGAAGATACCAGGGAAGATGGAGCATTACAATGATGGCCAGAAGATACCAGTGAAGATGGAACATTACAATGATGGCAAGAAGATACCAGGGAAGATGGAGCATTACAATGATGGCAAGAAGATACCAGGGAAGATGGAGCATTACAATGATGGCCAAAAGATACCAGGGAAGATAGAGCATCACAATGATGGACAGAAGATACCAGTGAAGATGGAACATTACAATGATGGCAAGACGATACCAGGGAAGATGGAGCATTACAATGATGGCAAGAAGATACCAGGGAAGATGGAGCATTACAATGATGGCCAGAAGATACCAGTGAAGATGGAACATTACAATGATGGCAAGAAGATACCAGGGAAGATGGAGCATCACAATGATGGCCAGAAGATACCAGGGAAGATGGAGCATCACAATGATGGACAGAAGATACCAGGGAAGATGGAGCATTACAATGATGGCAAGAAGATACCAGGGAAGATGGAGCATTACAATGATGGCAAGAAGATACCAGGGAAGATGGAGCATTACAATGATGGCCAGAAGATACCAGTGAAGATGGAACATTACAATGATGGCAAGAAGATACCAGGGAAGATGGAGCATTACAATGATGGCCAGAAGATACCAGGGAAGATGGAGCATCACAATGATGGACAGAAGATACCAGGGAAGATGGAGCATTACAATGATGGCCAGAAGATACCAGTGAAGATGGAACATTACAATGATGGCAAGAAGATACCAGGGAAGATGGAGCATTACAATGATGGCCAGAAGATACCAGGGAAGATGGAGCATCACAATGATGGACAGAAGATACCAGGGAAGATGGAGCATTACAATGATGGCCAGAAGATACCAGTGAAGATGGAACATTACAATGATGGCAAGAAGATACCAGGGAAGATGGAGCATCACAATGATGGCAAGAAGATACCAGGGAAGATGGAGCATCACAATGATGGACAGAAGATACCAGGGAAGATGGAGCATCACAATGATGGACAGAAGTTACCAGGGAAGATGGAGCATTACAATGATGGCCAGAAGATACCAGTGAAGATGGAACATTACAATGATGGCAAGAAGATACCAGGGAAGATGGAGCATTACAATGATGGCAAGAAGATACCAGGGAAGATGGAGCATTACAATGATGGCCAGAAGATACCAGGGAAGATGGAGCATCACAATGATGGACAGAAGATACCAGGGAAGATGGAGCATTACAATGATGGCCAGAAGATACCAGTGAAGATGGAACATTACAATGATGGCAAGAAGATACCAGGGAAGATGGAGCATTACAATGATGGCAAGAAGATACCAGGGAAGATGGAGCATTACAATGATGGACAGAAGATACCAGGGAAGATGGAGCATCACAATGATGGACAGAAGATACCAGGGAAGATGGAGCATCACAATGATGGACAGAAGATACCAGGGAAGATGGAGCATTACAATGATGGCCAGAAGATACCAGTGAAGATGGAACATTACAATGATGGCAAGAAGATACCAGGGAAGATGGAGCATTACAATGATGGCCAGAAGATACCAGGGAAGATGGAGCATCACAATGATGGACAGAAGATACCAGGGAAGATGGAGCATTACAATGATGGACAGAAGATACCAGGGAAGATGGAGCATTACAATGATGGCCAGAAGATACCAGTGAAGATGGAACATTACAATGATGGCAAGAAGATACCAGGGAAGATGGAGCATTACAATGATGGCAAGAAGATACCAGGGAAGATGGAGCATTACAATGATGGCCAAAAGATACCAGGGAAGATAGAGCATCACAATGATGGACAGAAGATACCAGGGAAGATGGAGCATTACAATGATGGCCAGAAGATACCAGTGAAGATGGAACATTACAATGATGGCAAGAAGATACCAGGGAAGATGGAGCATTACAATGATGGCAAGAAGATACCAGGGAAGATGGAGCATTACAATGATGGCCAGAAGATACCAGTGAAGATGGAACATTACAATGATGGCAAGAAGATACCAGGGAAGATGGAGCATCACAATGATGGCCAGAAGATACCAGGGAAGATGGAGCATCACAATGATGGACAGAAGATACCAGGGAAGATGGAGCATTACAATGATGGCCAGAAGATACCAGTGAAGATGGAACATTACAATGATGGCAAGAAGATACCAGGGAAGATGGAGCATTACAATGATGGCCAGAAGATACCAGGGAAGATGGAGCATCACAATGATGGACAGAAGATACCAGGGAAGATGGAGCATTACAATGATGGCCAGAAGATACCAGTGAAGATGGAACATTACAATGATGGCAAGAAGATACCAGGGAAGATGGAGCATCACAGTGATGGCAAGAAGATACCAGGGAAGATGGAGCATCACAATGATGGACAGAAGATACCAGGGAAGATGGAGCATCACAATGATGGACAGAAGTTACCAGGGAAGATGGAGCATTACAATGATGGCCAGAAGATACCAGGGAAGATGGAGCATTACAATGATGGACAGAAGATACCAGGGAAGATGGAGCATTACAATGATAGCAAGAAGATACCAGGGAAGATGGAGCATCACAATGATGGACAGAAGATACCAGGGAAGATGGAGCATCACAATGATGGACAGAAGTTACCAGGGAAGATGGAGCATTACAATGATGGCCAGAAGATACCAGGGAAGATGGAGCATTACAATGATGGACAGAAGCTACCAGGGAAGATGGAGCATCACAATGATGGACAGAAGATACCAGGGAAGATGAAGCATCACAATGATGGACAGAAGCTACCAGGGAAGATGGAGCATCACAATGATGGCAAGAAGATACCAGGGAAGATGGAGCATTACAATGATGGCCAGAAGTTACCAGGGAAGATGGAGCATCACAATGATGGCCAGAAGATACCAGGGAAGATGGACCATCACAATGATGGACAGAAGCTACCAGGGAAGATGGAGCATCACAATGATGGACAGAAGTTACCAGGGAAGATGGAGCATCACAATGATGGACAGAAGATACCAGGGAAGATGGAGCATTACAATAATGGCCAGAAGATACCAGGGAAGATGGAGCATCACAATGATGGCCAGAAGATACCAGGGAAGATGGAGCATCACAATGATGGACAGAAGCTACCAGGGAAGATGGAGCATTACAATGATGGCCAGAAGATACCAGGGAAGATGGAGCATCACAATGATGGCAAGAAGATACCAGGGAAGATGGAGCATTACAATGATGGCCAGAAGATACCAGGGAAGATGGAGCATTACAATGATGGACAGAAGTTACCAGGGAAGATGGAGCATTACAATGATGGCCAGAAGATACCAGGGAAGATGGAGCATTACAATGATGGCCAGAAGATACCAGGGAAGATGGAGCATCACAATGATGGACAGAAGCTACCAGGGAAGATGGAGCATCACAATGATGGACAGAAGCTACCAGGGAAGATGGAGCATCACAATGATGGACAGAAGCTACCAGGGAAGATGGAGCATCACAATGATGGACAGAAGATACCAGGGAAGATGGAGCATCACAATGATGGCCAGAAGATACCAGTGAAGATGGAGCATCACAATGATGGACAGAAGCTACCAGGGAAGATGGAGCATCACAATGATGGCAAGAAGATACCAGGGAAGATGGAGCATCACAATGATGGACAGAAGCTACCAGGGAAGATGGAGCATCACAATGATGGACAGAAGCTACCAGGGAAGATGGAGCATCACAATGATGGACAGAAGATACCAGGGAAGATGGAGCATCACAATGATGGACAGAAGATACCAGGGAAGATGGAGCATCACAATGATGGACAGAAGATACCAGGGAAGATGGAGCATCACAATGATGGAAAGAAGGTACCAGGGAAGATGGAGCATCACAATGATGGACAGAAGATACCAGGGAAGATGGAGCATCACAATGATGGACAGAAGCTACCAGGGAAGATGGAGCATCACAATGATGGAAAGAAGATACCAGGGATGATGGAGCATCACAATGATGGCCAGAAGATACCAGGGAAGATGGAGCATCACAATAATGGCCAGAAGATACCAGGGAAGATGGAGCATCACAATGATGGCAGACTATGATGGACGCTTCAGAGACATTCCAGATGCTCCTCACAAGCGGAAATGGACCAGGAGAAGCCTCACAGGGAAGAAGAAGCGATGTTACTTTGTGTTAGTGAGCTCACTGCAGGTAAAAATGATTTTCATGAAACATTTGTAATAAAAAAATAATTTTATGAGTCTATATTCATTTATTTTGAGGTATTGTCTTATTTAACACAGTTACTTTAATTGTCAGAAAACGTGATGTCCTATGACAAAACAGAGGTCATTTTCGGATTCAGCGCCCTTAAAAACATAAAGATTATGTGGAATAACCAAAACAGCTCTTGAAAAAATATATATTTGCAGATCTGTGTAATTAGTTCACCCAGAATCATTTACTTGTTACTTTGTGTAAAAAAATCCCAATAAGATACATCTATGCTGTAACATAAAAAATGTGGAAAAGTTCACGAGGTGTAAAGACTTTTTTCAAGGCAGTATATACTGTATATCCTATGTGATGTATACAGCAGCCTCATTATCTCCTTTATAGTTATGCATGTGCATGATGATTGCAAAAACAGAATAGTGAGTGCAGCTCTGGAGTATAATACAGGATTTACCTCAGGATCAGTAATGTAATGTATGTACACAGTGACTGCACCAGCAGAATAGTGAGTGCAGCTCTGGAGTATAATACAGGATGTAACTCAGGATCAGTAATGTATGTACACAGTGACTGCACCAGCAGAATAGTGAGTGCAGCTCTGGAGTATAATACAGGATGTAACTCAGGATCAGTAATGTAATGTATGTACACAGTGACTGCACCAGCAGAATAGTGAGTGCAGCTCTGGAGTATAATACAGGGTGTAACTCAGGATCAGTAATGTAATGTATGTACACAGTGACTGCACCAGCAGAATAGTGAGTGCAGCTCTGGAGTATAATACAGGATGTAACTCAGGATCAGTAATGTATGTACACAGTGACTGCACCAGCAGAATAGTGAGTGCAGCTCTGGGGTATAATACAGGATGTAACTCAGGATCAGTAATGTATGCACACAGTGACTGCACCAGCAGAATAGTGAGTGCAGCTCTGGAGCATAATACAGGATGTAACTCAGGATCAGTAATGTATGTACACAGTGACTGCACCAGCAGAATAGTGAGTGCAGCTCTGGAGTATAATACAGGATGTAACTCAGGATCAGTAATGTATGTACACAGTGACTGCACCAGCAGAATAGTGAGTGCAGCTCTGGAGTATAATACAGGATGTAACTCAGGATCAGTAATGTATGTACACAGTGACTGCACCAGCAGAATAGTGAGTGCAGCTCTGGAGCATAATACAGGATGTAACTCAGGATCAGTAATGTAATGTATGTACACAGTGACTGCACCAGCAGAATAGTGAGTGCAGCTCTGGAGTATAATACAGGATGTAACTCAGGATCAGTAATGTATGTACACAGTGACTGCACCAGCAGAATAGTGAGTGCAGCTCTGGAGTATAATACAGGATGTAACTCAGGATCAGTAATGTAATGTATGTACACAGTGACTGCACCAGCAGAATAGTGAGTGCAGCTCTGGAGTATAATACAGGATGTAACTCAGGATCAGTAATGTAATGTATGTACACAGTGACTGCACCAGCAGAATAGTGAGTGCAGCTCTGGAGTATAATACAGGATGTAACTCAGGATCAGTAATGTAATGTATGTACACAGTGACTGCACCAGCAGAATAGTGAGTGCAGCTCTGGAGTATAATACAGGATGTAACTCAGGATCAGTAATGTAATGTATGTACACAGTGACTGCACCAGCAGAATAGTGAGTGCAGCTCTGGGGTATAATACAGGATGTAACTCAGGATCAGTAATGTAATGTATGTACACAGTGACTGCACCAGCAGAATAGTGAGTGCAGCTCTGGAGTATAATACAGGATGTAACTCAGGATCAGTAATGTATGTACACAGTGACTGCACCAGCAGAATAGTGAGCGCAGCTCTGGAGTATAATACAGGATGTAACTCAGGATCAGTAATGTAATGTATGTGCAGTGACTTCACCAGCAGAATAGTGAGTGCAGCTCTGGAGTATAATATAGGGTGTAACTCAGGATCAGTAATGTAATGTATGCACACAGTGACTGCACCAGCAGAATAGTGAGTGCAGCTCTGGAGTATAATACAGGATGTAACTCAGGATCAGTAATGTAATGTATGCACACAGTGACTGCACCAGCAGAATAGTGAGTGCAGCTCTGGAGTATAATACAGGAGGTAACTCAGGATCAGTAATGTAATGTATGTACACAGTGACTGCACCAGCAGAATAGTGAGTGCAGCTCTGGAGTATAATACAGGATGTAACTCAGGATCAGTAATGTATGTACACAGTGACTGCACCAGCAGAATAGTGAGTGCAGCTCTGGAGTATAATACAGGAGGTAACTCAGGATCAGTAATGTAATGTATGTACACAGTGACTGCACCAGCAGAATAGTGAGTGCAGCTCTGGAGTATAATACAGGAGGTAACTCAGGATCAGTACAACCTGTATTATAGAGGGCTCTTTCATGGTGTATAATCCATATGGTCTGTTCATGGGTCCAGTATATTTTGGAGTTCTCTCCTTTATTCTCACACGCTAGAACTCGTTTTTGCAGTTAGTTGCCCCTTGTAGGCGTCTGATGCAGATTAGATTGTGAGTTCTTCTGTTTATGTGGAGAAGCGAAAGTTTAATATTTTACTGAGTGGATTTGCTCCATTGATGGCTGCATGTAGCTCCTGATTTCACCACCAGAGGGCAGTCTCTACCTGTCTTTTGCCTGGAGCAGGTGAGTCTGGATCAGAGTGAAGCCCCTGATACTGCAGAGCGGGGGACCCCCATATTAGAGTGGTAGATCACAGAGTGGATATTATCCCTGATCTCACCCACACAGGCCCGTGGGATTATGAGGATCTGTGGGGAGATGCGGAGGGTGCAGGAGATAAATGTTTCCTATAGTCTCCTGTAAAGTTTCACTTTTTATTGGAATTAATCCGTTTACAAGTTACATAAAGGTTCTGATGAAGGAACACAGCTCCGATAGGACAATTACCAGCTAAGCAGAGGAGTGCTGCCGTACTGGTGGTACCAGGTGGGGCGTTATCTTCTGCTCCTTCTCTAGTGCACTCCTCAGATATTTCATTCAATACAGTGGTCACACTTAGTAGGTAAATGAGATGGCCACGTTCCGGGGCGCAGGGTCCTGGATCCACCATTTATTTGGTTTTCTACTGTATGATTTTGTACAAATGGCGACACCACGATGTGCTGATCCGTACAGTCCGGATC
The DNA here is from genome assembly GCF_032444005.1 of Ranitomeya imitator. Taxonomy (NCBI): domain Eukaryota; kingdom Metazoa; phylum Chordata; class Amphibia; order Anura; family Dendrobatidae; genus Ranitomeya; species Ranitomeya imitator. The sequence continues at coordinate 6,558,042 of NC_091286.1, read as the reverse complement.
AGTCCAGTCAGGATTATACTTAGGCGGTGGGAAGACCCAGGGGGTCAGCAGGTTCTCATGTCCAATACTGCAAGGACCAGGGCTCATGCCACCGAAAGCCCACTCTTCTTTTATCGGGGGGCATAACGCTGATCAGACAACACAGGGTGAGGGTAACACAGTAGTGTATAACGTGGCACAGCTGTGTCGGTGCTCAAGAGAGGTTTCCCACACCAGTATACAGTAAGTAAATAACTTGGCACTCAACTTGGTGGATAGTGATAATAAAGAAAATGATTTATTACTTTGAAAAGCAGTCCAGCAAAATAAACGTTTCGGTCAAACAATCAGACCTTCTTCAGTACGACCGACTGCTGGAGTGTAGATGTATACAAGGTACTAGTATATGCAGAGAGGCTCCTATGATGGGATTTTATTTCTATGACCTCGAATAACTGTCATGGAAGTATGTGTATTTAATCCACACTGGGAATGTAGATAGTCTGAATAAAACGTTTTAGAAGGGATACTCTGAGAATGCAGGCACATTAGAAGTAAAATCCAAGAGTTTTGGCTTGAAGTGCGGTGGTCTAAACCACAAAGAGCAGGAGGAGCGATGATTCAATGCACGGTGTTACATGGAGCCTAATCAGCGCAGGAAAGCTCCGGAATAAGACAGACAGTGGGAGTACGTCAACGCGGTGGACACCGCGTTGACGTACTCCCACTGTCTGTCTTATTCCGGAGCTTTCCTGCGCTGATTAGGCTCCATGTAACACCGTGCATTGAATCATCGCTCCTCCTGCTCTTTGTGGTTTAGACCACCGCACTTCAAGCCAAAACTCTTGGATTTTACTTCTAATGTGCCTGCATTCTCAGAGTATCCCTTCTAAAACGTTTTATTCAGACTATCTACATTCCCAGTGTGGATTAAATACACATACTTCCATGACAGTTATTCGAGGTCATAGAAATAAAATCCCATCATAGGAGCCTCTCTGCATATACTAGTACCTTGTATACATCTACACTCCAGCAGTCGGTCGTACTGAAGAAGGTCTGATTGTTTGACCGAAACGTTTATTTTGCTGGACTGCTTTTCAAAGTAATAAATCATTTTCTTTATTATCACTATCCACCAAGTTGAGTGCCAAGTTATTTACTTAGGGTAACACAGTGTGACAATACTTTACAGAACCACAAAACAGGCAGATAACACATAGATCAGTCTCAGCACAATACCACAAGGTGGTGAACATTACCGGGTCTCACCCTTCCGCTGACTCACCGGGATTACAGCTGCTTCAGGGCCGACTACCCACACCAATGGCTCCCCGCTTTTGGCAGGCCCATACAGAGAGGTAACGACAAGCTTAGGAAGCTGACTGAGAGCAGTGAGGTATGTGGCCAGGTGACCTGATTGTCCCAACCTGGATTCTTCAAGACGTCTCTGAGGATTCAGTGATGGTTAATGATGCAGATCTGTGTTCTTCCAGCCGGGGCCATGGTTCCCTATGCTGACATCCTGTAGAGTCAGAGACAGAGGGAAAGTCTACTTGTATAGTTCACAACTGACCTTCAATCCATCATTCTCAGGTCAATGGGCAGGTGTGATGAGGTGAACTCGCAATGTTTGACTATTTATAGTTTATACGTCAATGTTTGTAAGTCAACAAACTGCATGTCCTGGTACAATGTGTAATCAACATATCAGCAAACATCGTGGTTCAGTGACCCAACATCCATATTTTGCAAAGATAATGGTACAAAAAAAAACTGTAGGAGCTGATATAAAAAGTAAATAACCATTTGTCCATTTGCAACTATCAATTCAACCTTCAAGAAGAGTCAAAACTTCAGACCATAGTTTATGATTCTGGTCCTACGGAATCTACATCTGGCATAATTAAGGAGAAATGCTTTGTCATCACAGGGGGCTATAGAATCCTCAAATTTTAGAGTTGGAAGGGACCTTCCCATATATTGTGCTACTCTGCTGGAGTAAAGATGTGCTCCTCCTCTGTACATTCTTCTCTTTCCCTAGTGTATAATGTGCTCCTCCGTCCGACATTATCCTTCTACCCAGGAGTATAGTGTGCTCCTCTTATGGAGTACAGTGTGCTCCTCCCCTGGAGTATAGTGTGCTCCTCCTCCATACATTGTGCTCCTCCTCCATACATTGTGCTCCTCCCCTGGAGTATAGTGTTCTCCTCCCCCTCACATTGTGCTCCTCCCCTAGAGTATAGTGTGCTCCTCCATCGCACATTATGCTTCTACCCAGAAGTATAGTGTGTTGCTCCTCCTCACATTGTGCTCCTCCTCTGGTGTATAGAGTGCTCCTCTTCTGTAGTGTGCTCCTCCTCTGGAGTATAGTGTGCTCCTCCTCCTTCATACATTGTGGTCTCCAGAGTAGTTTGCTCCTCCCCCTCACATTGTGCTCCTCCCCTGGAGTATAGTGTGCTCCTCCCCCTCACATTGTGCTCCTCCCATGGAGTATAGTGTGCTCCTCCCCCTCACATTGTGCTCCTCCCCTGGAGTATAGTGTGCAGTGCCTAGTAAAAAGGACTATAAACATAAGGATGAATGACCTCGGGGAGATCAAAAGATCGAACACCGCGGAGACACCATCACGTGTTTCTCAGCGCAGTGATCCAGAACACTGCCCCCATCCCTTATGGGAAATATGCATATGCATGTAAAGAAGCTGCGGAGACACCATCACGTGTTTCTCAACGCAAGCAGTGAATAGCCAGGCCTTTCACCGGGGATCACTGCGTTGAGAAACACGTGATGGTGTCTTCGCGGTGTTGGATGTTTTGATCTCCCCGAGGTCATTCATCCTTATGTTTATAGTCCTTTTACCAGGCACTGCTCCTAATAGCCAGTTTCCTACTCCACACTGATGAGGGGCAAATACCCCGAAACAGCTGTCTGTGGATGGATACCATGTTTTGGCATAGGTGGTTTTCCTTTATGGATGCTGCCCTTCCCGTGGTTGTTCCTTCCCGGGGAAAGACCTGGCTATTTATTGCTTGCGTTGAGAAACATGTGATGGTGTCTCCGCGGCTTTTCTACTTGCATAAAACTTATAGCTCAGCCTGGTGACATCAGTAAAAGGGTTGGTTTCCTCAGACCCTCCCCTCTCCTCAGACTCGCCAAATTTAACACAAATTTGTATAATGCTCGTATCTCCGCTCCAGAACATGTTAGAATCCCAGCACACCCCTCCTTCTTATTTTACAATTGGCTTTCTATTGGTACCAAGTTTGGGCTAGTTGGGACACACAGTTCCAGAGAAATCCTTACTTTTGTTGGAATTAGAGGCTATTAGTGTGCTCCTCCTCCTCACAGTACGCTTCTCCCCTGGAGTATAGTGTGCTCCTCCTCCTCACATTATGCTCCTCCCTTGGAGTATATTGTGCTCCTCCCCTAGAGTATAGTGTGCTCCTCCTCCTCACATTATGCTCCTCCCCTGGAGTATAGTGTGCTCCTCCCCTGGAGTATAGTTTGCTCCTCCTCCTCACATTGTGCTACTCCCCTGGAGTATAGTGTGCTCCTCCCCCTCACATTGTGCTCCTCCCCTGGAGTATAGTGTGCTCTCCCCTGGTGTATAGTGCGCTCCTCCCCTGGAGTATATTGTGCTCCTCCCCTAGAGTATAGTGTGCTCCTCCCCCTCACATTGTACTTCTCTCCTGGAGTATAGCGCGCTCCTCCCCTGGAGTATAGTGCGCTCCTCGCCCTCACATTGTGCTCCTCCCCTGGAGTATAGTGTGCTCCTCCCCTTCACATTACGCTCCTCCCCTGGAGTATAGTGTGCTCCTCCTCCTCACATTGTGCTCCTCCCCTGGAGTATAGTGCGCTCCTCCTCCTCACCTTGTGCTCCTCCCCTGGAATATAGTGTGCTCCTCCCCATCACATTGTGCTCCTCCCTTGGAGTATAGCGTGCTCCTCCTCCTCACCTTGTGCTCCTCCCCTGGAGTATAGTGTGCTCCTCCTCCTCATATTGTGCTCCTCCCCTGGAGTATAGTGTGCTCCTCCCCCTCACATTATGCTCCTCCCCTTGTGTGTGTGATGCTCCCTCATAGGAGTTGACCGGCAGTTTCCTTCCTACTTATAAGCCATAATTTTGAGTAAGTGCAGTGCCCCAGAGTCCGGGCCATTGCAGTAATGTCGTTCTTCCACCAGGGGGAGTGATGTTACGTCTGATGGCACCAAAGGAGTTCACCTTACCAGGTATCACAGCCACACACACACTTCACACGCCAGTCGACTAGGGGGAGCTAAGGGTTCTATCTACTAGGCCACTCCTCACACTTGGGTAAAACTGGGAGTTGGTTAGGAAGTCAGGGAGAGTGAGTCAGAGAGTCGGAAGGAGAAGGAGAGGGAGAGAAGCAGACTGGGCTCGGACAAGAAGGGAAGTGTGCTGTAGTGAGTGAGCACAGAAGTCATAGCAACAGGAGTGAAACATCAGTGGGGGACCAGCTAGAAGCAGGCTGCCTCCCTCTGAGCGCAGATCCGGTGGCTGGAACACCGAGGGAGTAATAGACTCTACGCTTTACTTCAGAGACCGGCAGGGCAGTCGATTCCAAGTTGGCTGTCCGACCTAAACACCTAAGCAGACACGGTGGCAACGCGGAGGAGGGGCGACGCTAGGGTCCTTATAAAATAGCCTCAGGCCACCACCGTCATACGGGTTTGTCCTATCCATCTGGGGGACAGAGAGAGAGAAGTAACCACAGTGAGGACCCTATGGGAGCTAATGCACGTAGGGACCTACTACGTTACTGTGTGCAAGGGGAAGGCTACTGATTTCCACCTAGATAAGAGGACTCTGGAATTGCCATCAGACCGGCCGGACCCTGCTACCCTGTCATCCGGCACTCTGGACTGTGGATCCTGAAGCCTTCCGTAAAGGTTAAGAGACTGCAACCATTGTGTCCTCGTTATTCACCGCGCCTTGCACCATCCACCATCAACATCTACACTTCTGAGAAGCCCTGGGGATATACTTCACCTGTGGGAAGGTGTGCCATCTAGCTGCCATTCCATCACCCCAGCGGACCCCTAAGCAGCGTTGGTCACCCTGACCGAACACCACAGGTGGCATCACGAACACTACCGTTATCTACAAACTCTGCCTTTTTATTGGGCGCCCCTCATAGACTCACAGTCTGGGTCGGGCCACCGTGACATCCCCGCTGAGGGAACTGAAGGACCCGGTACCGAGTACCCCATTGCCCTTACGTGGGGGCGATCCATAAACAGTTGTGTGATTAAGCTCCGCCCAGCGTGAAGCGGGGCCCCGGACACCTCGTCATCCTGAATCAGGAGGTTACATCACTTGTAGAAGATAAATGTATGATAATCCTTTGACCACCCAGTGTAGAGAGACAGACCTCCGCAGGAAAATGGCCCATTCAGCCTCCCTGAGTCGGGGCCTCTGCTGCCTCAAATATCCAGGAAATGTGGCGATAGTGTGAGGCTGCGGGGAGGGCTCCGCCTTCTCCAATCAGGATGGACTCAGCTCATAGGTCCCTGTCATGATTCCAATGGCAGGGAATCACAAAAGGACAAGCACCAACGAGCTCTAGGGTGATGGAACCTGAGCTGACCGCGACCCTAAACCTGAACACACAAATAACAATAGCCAGGGAACGTGCCTACGTTGATCCTAGACGTCTCGCACCAGCCGAAGATCTAACTTCCCCTATTAGAAGAAACACAGACCTCTCTTGCCTCCAGAGAAATACCCCACAGAAATAGCAGCCCGCCACATATAATGACGGTGAAATGAGAGGAAGGCACATACACAGTATGAAATTAGATTCAGCAAAATGAGGCCCGCTAAAACTAGATAGCAGAGGATACAAAAGTAAACTGCGCGGTCAGCAAAAAACCCTTCAAAAAACCATCCTGTAATTACTTGAACTCATGTTCCAACTCATGGAACATGAGGAGCAATTACAGCCCGCTAGAGCAACCAGCAGCAAAGAAACAATTATATGCAAGCTGGACAAGACAAAAATAAATCAAAACGTGGAACAAGAAAAACAAAAACTTAGCTTGTCCTGAAGATTACTGAAGCCAGAAGCTGAGGTAACAAAACACTCTGATAACCTTGATAGCCGGCGGGGAAATGACAAGAAAGCCCGGTTAAATAGGAAACTCCCAAATCCTAATAGAACAGGTGGACACCAGAGACAGCAGAACACAAATCACCCAGTACCATCAGTAACCACCAGAGGGAGCCCAAAAACAGAACTCACAACAGTACCCCCCCTTGAGGAGGGGTCACCGAACCCTCACGAGAACCACCAGGGCGACCAGGATGAGCCCTATGAAAAGCGCGGACCAAATCAGCAGCATGAACATCAGAGGCAACCACCCAAGAATTATCCTCCTGACCATAACCCTTCCACTTGACCAAATATTGGAGTTTCCGTCTGGAAACACGAGAATCCAAGATCTTCTCCACAACATACTCCAATTCTCCTTCCACCAGCACCGGAGCAGGAGGCTCAGGCGAAGGAACAACAGGTACCTCATACCTCCGCAACAATGACCGATGGAACACATTATGAATAGCAAACGATGCCGGGAGATCCAAACGAAACGACACAGGGTTAAGAATTTCCAAGATCCTATAAGGACCGATGAACCGAGGCTTGAACTTAGGAGAAGAGACCTTCATAGGAACAAAACGAGAAGACAACCACACCAAGTCCCCAACACGAAGTCGAGGACCCACGCGGCGACGGCGATTAGCAAACTGCTGAGCCTTCTCCTGGGACAACTTCAAATTGTCCACCACATGACTCCAAATCTGATGCAACCTATCCACCACCATGTCCACTCCAGGACAATCAGAAGGCTCCACCTGACCAGAGGAAAAACGAGGATGAAACCCCGAATTACAAAAGAAAGGAGAAACCAAGGTAGCAGAACTAGCCCGATTATTAAGGGCAAACTCGGCCAGCGGCAAAAAGGTAACCCAGTCATCCTGATCAGCAGAAACAAAACACCTCAAATAAGTTTCCAAGGTCTGATTAGTTCGCTCCGTCTGGCCATTCGTCTGAGGGTGGAATGCAGACGAAAAGGACAAATCAATGCCCATCTTAGCACAGAACGTCCGCCAAAATCTAGACACAAACTGGGATCCCCTGTCACAAACGATGTTCTCCGGAATCCCATGCAAACGAACCACGTTCTGGAAAAACAGAGGGACCAACTCAGAGGAGGAAGGCAACTTAGGCAAGGGTACAAGATTAACCATTTTAGAAAAGCGGTCACACACAACCCAGATGACGGACATTTTTTGAGAGACAGGGAGATCCGAAATAAAGTCCATGGAAATGTGCGTCCAAGGCCTCTTCGGGATAGGCAAAGGTGACAACAATCCACTGGCTCGAGAACAGCAAGGCTTAGCCCGAGCACAAACCTCACAAGACTGCACAAAAGAACGCACATCCCTAGACAAGGAAGGCCACCAAAAAGACCTGGCCACCAAGTCTCTAGTACCAAATATTCCAGGATGACCTGCCAACGCAGAAGAATGGACCTCAGAGATGACTCTACTGGTCCAGCTATCCGGAACAAACAGTCTCTCAGGCGGACAACGATCAGGTTTACCCGCCTGAAACTCCTGCAAAGCACGTCGCAAGTCTGGGAATACGGCCGACAAAATCACCCCATCCCTAAGGATACCAGTGGGCTCAGAATTTCCAGGGGAGTCAGGCACAAAACTCCTAGAAAGAGCATCCGCCTTCACATTCTTTGAACCTGGCAGGTATGAAACCACAAAATTGAAACGAGAGAAAAACAGTGACCAACGAGCCTGTCTAGGATTCAGACGCCTGGCAGACTCAAGGTAAATCAGATTTTTGTGATCAGTCAAGACCACCACACGATGTCTAGCACCCTCCAGCCAATGACGCCACTCCTCAAATGCCCACTTCATGGCCAAAAGTTCCCGATTACCCACATCATAATTCCGCTCAGCGGGCGAAAATTTTCTAGAAAAGAACGCACATGGCTTCATCACCGAGCAATCGGAGCTTCTCTGTGACAAAACCGCCCCCGCTCCAATCTCGGAAGCATCAACCTCAACTTGGAAAGGAAGCGAAACATCAGGCTGACGCAACACAGGAGCAGAAGAAAACCGGCGTTTAAGTTCCTGAAAGGCCTCCACAGCCGCAGGAGACCAATCAGCAACATCAGCACCCTTCTTAGTCAAATCCGTCAAAGGCTTAACAACACTAGAAAAATTAGTTATAAAACGACGATAGAAATTAGCAAAGCCCAAGAACTTCTGTAGACTCTTAAGAGATGTAGGCTGCGTCCAGTCACAAATAGCCTGAACCTTGACGGGATCCATCTCAATAGTAGAAGGGGAAAAAATATACCCCAAGAAAGAAATCTTCTGGACTCCAAAGAGACACTTTGAGCCTTTTACAAACAAGGAATTAGCCCGCAGGACCTGAAACACCTTCCTGACCTGCTGAACATGAGACTCCCAGTCATCAGAAAAAAACAAAATATCATCCAAATACACAATCATAAATTTATCCAGATATTCACGGAAAATATTGTGCATAAAGGACTGGAAGACTGAAGGAGCATTAGAAAGTCCGAAAGGCATTACCAAATACTCAAAATGGCCCTCAGGCGTATTAAATGCGGTTTTCCACTCATCACCTTGCTTTATTCGTATAAGATTATACGCACCCCGGAGATCAATCTTAGTGAACCATTTAGCCCCCTTAATGCGAGCAAACAAATCAGTCAACAAAGGCAAAGGATACTGATATTTTACGGTAATCTTATTCAAAAGACGATAATCTATACAAGGTCTCAAGGACCCATCTTTCTTGGCCACGAAAAAAAAACCTGCTCCCAAAGGGGACGAAGATGGACGGATATGTCCCTTTTCCAAGGACTCCTTAACATAATCCCGCATAGCAGTATGCTCTGGCACTGACAGATTGAACAAACGACCTTTAGGAAATTTACTGCCAGGAATCAAATCTATAGCACAATCGCAATCCCTGTGAGGAGGAAGCGAACTGAGCTTAGGCTCCTCAAAAACATCCCGATAATCCGACAAAAATACAGGAACCTCAGAAGGAGTAGATGAAGCGACAGAAATCGGAGGTGCATCATCATGAACCCCCTGACATCCCCAGCTTAACACAGACATTGTTTTCCAGTCAAGGACTGGATTATGAGTTTGTAACCATGGCAGACCAAGTACTAGAACATCATGTAAATTATACAACACCAGGAAGCGAATCACCTCCTGATGAACGGGAGTCATACGCATGGTCACTTGTGTCCAGTACTGAGGTTTATTCATAGCTAAAGGTGTAGAGTCAATTCCCTTCAAAGGAATAGGGACTTCCAGAGGCTCAAGACTAAACCCACATCGCTTGGCAAATGACCAATCCATAAGACTCAGGGCAGCGCCTGAATCTACATAGGCATCGACGGAAATGGATGATAATGAGCAAATCAGAGTCACAGACAGAATGAACTTAGACTGTAAAGTACTAATGGTAACAGACTTATCAACCTTTTTTGTGCGTTTAGAGCATGCTGATATAACATGATCTGAATCACCACAATAAAAGCACAACCCATTTTTCCGCCTATAGTTTTGCCGTTCACTTCTAGACTGAACTCTATCACATTGCATTGTCTCAAGTGCCTGTTCAGAAGACACCGCCAAATGGTGCACAGGTTTGCGCTCCCGTAAACGCCGATCAATCTGAATAGCCATAGTCATAGACTCATTCAGACCCGTAGGCGCAGGGAACCCCACCATAACATCTTTAATGGCCTCAGAAAGGCCATCTCTGAACTTTGCAGCCAGAGCGCACTCATTCCACTGAGTAAGCACTGACCATTTCCGAAATTTTTGACAATATATTTCTGCTTCATCTTGCCCCTGAGAGAGAGCTAATAAAGCTTTTTCAGCCTGAATCTCTTGGTTAGGTTCCTCATAGAGCAAACCCAATGCCAGAAAAAACGCATCCACATTAAGCAACGCAGGATCCCCTGGTGCCAATGCAAATGCCGAATTTTGAGGGTCACCCCGCAGGAAAGATATAATAATCTTAACCTGCTGAGCAGGGTCTCCAGAAGAGCGAGATTTCAAAGAAAGGAACAGCTTGCAATTGTTCCTAAAATTCAGAAAACTAGATCTATCTCCAGCAAAGAACTCTGGAATAGGAATTCTAGGTTCAGACATAGGAGCATGTACAACAAAATCTTGTATATTTTGAACCTTAGCAGCAAGATTATTCAAGCTGGAAGCTAAACTCTGGACGTCCATGATAAACCTGAGCTGACCGCGACCCTAAACCTGAACACACAAATAACAATAGCCGGGGAACGTGCCTACGTTGATCCTAGACGTCTCGCACCAGCCGAAGATCTAACTTCCCCTATTAGAAGAAACACAGACCTCTCTTGCCTCCAGAGAAATACCCCACAGAAATAGCAGCCCCCCACATATAATGACGGTGAAATGAGAGGAAGGCACATACACAGTATGAAATCAGATTCAGCAAAATGAGGCCCGCTAAAACTAGATAGCAGAGGATACAAAAGTAAACTGCGCGGTCAGCAAAAAACCCTTCAAAAAACCATCCTGTAATTACTTGAACTCATGTTCCAACTCATGGAACATGAGGAGCAATTACAGCCCGCTAGAGCAACCAGCAGCAAAGAAACAATTATATGCAAGCTGGACAAGACAAAAATAAATCAAAACGTGGAACAAGAAAAACAAAAACTTAGCTTGTCCTGAAGATTACTGAAGCCAGAAGCTGAGGTAACAAAACACTCTGATAACCTTGATAGCCGGCGGGGAAATGACAAGAAAGCCCGGTTAAATAGGAAACTCCCAAATCCTAATAGAACAGGTGGACACCAGAGACAGCAGAACACAAATCACCCAGTACCATCAGTAACCACCAGAGGGAGCCCAAAAACAGAACTCACAACAGGTCCCCGCCCCTGAGGAGCGGCCTCGCCCTGCACAGTCCTCTGATATATACTGCTGAGTTGCTAATGACTTTACAGAAGTGGAAGCCTAATGATACGACCGTAGAGACCATAATCAACCCCAAGAACCCCCATAATCCTCGGCGACTAATTGTAATCGTGCTCCTGACAACCCATCATTCCGCTACAAAGTATTAAGAATGTGCACGGAGGGCGCCCCCTACATATCAGCGCAAAACCGACCATTAACCCTTCATGGGCAGGTCTCTGCTCAGATCTACGCGCTCCTCTGCTCAGATTTACGCTCTCCTCTGCTCAGATCTATGGTCTCCTCTGCTCAGATCTACGGACTCCTCTGCTCAGATCTACGCTCTCCTCTGCTCAGATGTACGCTCTCCTCTGCTCAGATCTATGGTCTCCTCTGCTCAGATTTATGCTCTCCTCTGCTCAGATCTACGCTCTCCTCTGCTCAGATCTATGGTCTCCTCTGCTCAGATCTACGCTCTCCTCTGCTCAGATGTACGCCCTCCTCTGCTCAGATCTAAGCCCTCTTCTGCTCAGATCTATGCTCTCCTCTGCTCAGATCTACGCTCTCCTCTGCTCAGATCTACGCTCTCCTCTGCTCAGATCTACGGTCTCCTCTGCTCAGATCAACGGTCTCCTCTGCTCAGATGTACGCCCTCCTCTGCTCAGATCTACGCTCTCCTCTGCTCAGATCTACGCTCTCCTCTGCTCAGATCTACGCCCTCCTCTGCTCAGATCTACGCCCTCCTCTGCTCAGATCTACGCTCTCCTCTGCTCAGATCTACGCCCTCCTCTGCTCAGATCTACGCCCTCCTCTGCTCAGATCTACGCTCTCCTCTGCTCAGATCTACGCTCTCCTCTGCTCAGATCTACGCTCTCCTCTGCTCAGATCTACGCCCTCCTCTGCTCAGATCTACGCTCTCCTCTGCTCAGATCTACGCTCTCCTCTGCTCAGATCTACGCTCTCCTCTGCTCAGATCTACGCTCTCCTCTGCTCAGATCTACGCCCTCCTCTGCTCAGATCTACGCCCTCCTCTGCTCAGATCTACGCCCTCCTCTGCTCAGATCTACGCCCTCCTCTGCTCAGATCTACGCTCTCCTCTGCTCAGATCTACGCTCTTCTCTACTCAGATCTACGCTCTCCTCTGCTCAGATCTACGCTCTCCTCTGCTCAGATCTACGCTCTCCTCTGCTCAGATCTACGCCCTCCTCTGCTCAGATCTACGCCCTCCTCTGCTCAGATCTACGCTCTCCTCTGCTCAGATCTACGCTCTCCTCTGCTCAGATCTACGCTCTCCTCTGCTCAGATCTACGCCCTCCTCTGCTCAGATCTACGCTCTCCTCTGCTCAGATCTATGCTCTCCTCTACTCAGATCTACGCTCTCCTCTGCTCAGATCTACGCTCTCCTCTGCTCAGATCTATGGTCTCCCCCACTGTTGCCCAGACACCGTCGTCATGGACCCCCATAGTGCAGTGTCGGGGGCTACAGTAAGACCTCATGTAATATCGTGGGTTTATACTCTCGGTATATACGGTAACAAGTTGCCATTGAGCAGACACCGTGACCGAATAAAACCGCACGGAAAATCCTTCCTGCAGGTAACACTGGAGCACAGAGGGCAGCAAAGAGTTAAAAGCGACGTCACGAAATCTGTCGCCTCTTTCCCGCGTTCCCTTTCATTCACAGCAGCAGCTGCAACCGGTGACTCATGGAAACGTGCAGATAGACATGTAGCCCGAGAGCGGCGGAGGCGGGGGCGCTGCCGACACTCATTCATAAAGAGTCCGTGAGCGACTGCTGCCCCCTGCTGGACACTGCGCTCACTGCGACCACCGCAGGCGAGTAATGAGGGGAGACTGCAGGGCCCCAGAGCTGGTAATGACCAGGGACTGCGGGGTCCCAGAGCTGATAATGACCAGGGACTGCGGGGCCCACAGCTGATAATAACCAGGGACTGCGGGGCCCCAGAGCTGATAATGACCAGGGACTGCGGGGCCCCAGAGCTGATAATGACCAGGGACTGCGGGGCCCCAGAGCTGATAAGGACCAGGAACTGCGGGGCCCCAGAGCTGATAATGACCAGGAACTGCGGGGTCCAGAGCTGATAATGACCAGGGACTGCGGGGCCCCAGAGCTGATAATGACCAGGGACTGCGGAGCCCCAGAGCTGATAATGACCAGGAACTGCGGGGTCCAGAGCTGATAATGACCAGGGACTGCGGGGCCCCAGACCTGATAATGACCAGGGACTGCGGAGCCCCAGAGCTGATAATGACCAGGGACTGCGGGGCCCCAGACCTGATAATGACCAGGAACTGCGGGGTCCAGAGCTGATAATGACCAGGGACTGCGGGGTCCCAGAGCTGATAATGACCAGAGACTGCGGGGCCCAGAGCTGATAATGACCAGGGACTGCGGGGCCCCAGAGCTGATAATGACCAGAGACTGCGGGGCCCAGAGCTGATAATGACCAGGGACCGCGGAGTCCAGAGCTGATAATGACCAGGGACTGCGGAGCCCCAGAGCTGATAATGACCAGGGACTGCGGGGCCCCAGAGCTGATAATGACCAGGAACTGCGGGGTCCAGAGCTGATAATGACCAGGGACTGCGGGGCCCCAGAGCTGATAATGACCAGGGACTGCGGGGCCCCAGAGCTGATAATGACCAGGAACTGCGGGGTCCCAGAGCTGATAATGACCAGGGACTGCGGAGCCCCAGAGCTGATAATGACCAGGGACTGCGGGGCCCCAGAGCTGATAATGACCAGGAACTGCGGGGTCCAGAGCTGATAATGACCAGGGACTGCGGGGCCCCAGACCTGATAATGACCAGGGACTGCGGAGCCCCAGAGCTGATAATGACCAGGGACTGCGGGGCCCCAGACCTGATAATGACCAGGAACTGCGGGGTCCAGAGCTGATAATGACCAGGGACTGCGGGGTCCCAGAGCTGATAATGAGCAGGGACTGCGGGGTCCCAGAGCTGATAATGACCAGGGACTGCGGGGTCCCAGAGCTGATAATGACCAGGGACTGCGGAGCCCAAGAGCTGATAATGACCAGGGACTGCGGGGCCCCAGACCTGATAATGACCAGGAACTGCGGGGTCCAGAGCTGATAATGACCAGGGACTGCGGGGTCCCAGAGCTGATAATGAGCAGGGACTGCGGGGTCCCAGAGCTGATAATGACCAGGGACTGCGGGGTCCCAGAGCTGATAATGACCAGAGACTGCGGGGTGCCAGAGCTGATAATGACCAGGGACTGCGGGGTCCCAGAGCTGATAATGACCAGGGACTGCGGGGCCCCAGAGCTGATAATGACCAGGGACCGCGGAGTCCAGAGCTGATAATGACCAGGGACCGCGGGGTCCCACAGCTGATAATGACCAGGGACTGCGGGGCCCCAGAGCTGATAATGACCAGGAACTGCGGGGTCCCAGAGCTGATAATGACCAGGGACTGCGGAGCCCCAGAGCTGATAATGACCAGGGACTGCGGGGCCCCAGAGCTGATAATGACTAGGAACTGCGGGGTCCAGAGCTGATAATGACGAGGGACTGCGGAGCCCCAGACCTGATAATGACCAGGGACTGCGGAGCCCCAGAGCTGATAATGACCAGGGACTGCGGGGCCCCAGACCTGATAATGACCAGGGACTGCGGGGTCCCAGAGCTGATAATGAGCAGGGACTGCGGGGTCCCAGAGCTGATAATGACCAGGGACTGCGGGGTCCCAGAGCTGATAATGACCAGAGACTGCGGGGTGCCAGAGCTGATAATGACCAGGGACTGCGGGGTCCCAGAGCTGATAATGACCAGGGACTGCGGGGCCCCAGAGCTGATAATGACCAGGGAACGCGGAGTCCAGAGCTGATAATGACCAGGGACCGCGGGGTCCCACAGCTGATAATGACCAGGGACTGCGGGGCCCCAGAGCTGATAATGACCAGGAACTGCGGGGTCCCAGAGCTGATAATGACCAGGGACTGCGGAGCCCCAGAGCTGATAATGACCAGGGACTGCGGGGCCCCAGAGCTGATAATGACCAGGAACTGCGGGGTCCAGAGCTGATAATGACCAGGGACTGCGGAGCCCCAGAGCTGATAATGACCAGGGACTGCGGGGCCCCAGAGCTGATAATGACCAGGAACTGCGGGGTCCAGAGCTGATAATGACCAGGGACTGCGGGGCCCCAGAGCTGATAATGACCAGGGACTGCGGGGCCCCAGAGCTGATAATGACCAGGAACTGCGGGGTCCCAGAGCTGATAATGACCAGGGACTGCGGGGCCCCAGAGCTGATAATGACCAGGAACTGCGGGGTCCAGAGCTGATAATGACCAGGGACTGCGGGGCCCCAGACCTGATAATGACCAGGGACTGCGGAGCCCCAGAGCTGATAATGACCAGGGACTGCGGGGCCCCAGACCTGATAATGACCAGGAACTGCGGGGTCCAGAGCTGATAATGACCAGGGACTGCGGGGTCCCAGAGCTGATAATGAGCAGGGACTGCGGGGTCCCAGAGCTGATAATGACCAGGAACTGCGGGGTCCCAGAGCTGATAATGACCAGGGACTGCGGAGCCCAAGAGCTGATAATGACCAGGGACTGCGGGGCCCCAGAGCTGATAATGACCAGGAACTGCGGGGTCCAGAGCTGATAATGACCAGGGACTGCGGGGCCCCAGACCTGATAATGACCAGGGACTGCGGAGCCCCAGAGCTGATAATGACCAGGGACTGCGGGGCCCCAGACCTGATAATGACCAGGAACTGCGGGGTCCAGAGCTGATAATGAGCAGGGACTGCGGGGTCCCAGAGCTGATAATGACCAGGGACTGCGGGGTCCCCGAGCTGATAATGACCAGAGACTGCGGGGTGCCAGAGCTGATAATGACCAGGGACTGCGGGGTCCCAGAGCTGATAATGACCAGGGACTGCGGGGCCCCAGAGCTGATAATGACCAGGGACTGCGGGGTCCCAGAGCTGATAATGACCAGGGACTGCGGGGTCCCAGAGCTGATAATGACCAGAGACTGCGGGGTGCCAGAGCTGATAATGACCAGGGACTGCGGGGTCCCAGAGCTGATAATGACCAGGGACTGCGGGGCCCCAGAGCTGATAATGACCAGGGACCGCGGAGTCCAGAGCTGATAATGACCAGGGACCGCGGGGTCCCACAGCTGATAATGACCAGGGACTGCGGGGCCCCAGAGCTGATAATGACCAGGAACTGCGGGGTCCCAGAGCTGATAATGACCAGGGACTGCGGAGCCCCAGAGCTGATAATGACCAGGGACTGCGGGGCCCCAGAGCTGATAATGACCAGGAACTGCGGGGTCCAGAGCTGATAATGACCAGGGACTGCGGAGCCCCAGACCTGATAATGACCAGGGACTGCGGAGCCCCAGAGCTGATAATGACCAGGGACTGCGGGGCCCCAGAGCTGATAATGACCAGGGACTGCGGGGCCCCAGAGCTGATAATGACCAGGGACTGCGGGGCCCCAGAGCTGATAATGACCAGGAACTGCGGGGTCCCAGAGCTGATAATGACCAGGGACTGCGGAGCCCCAGAGCTGATAATGACCAGGGACTGCGGGGCCCCAGAGCTGATAATGACCAGGAACTGCGGGGTCCAGAGCTGATAATGACCAGGGACTGCGGGGCCCCAGACCTGATAATGACCAGGGACTGCGGAGCCCCAGAGCTGATAATGACCAGGGACTGCGGGGTCCAGAGCTGATAATGACCAGGGACTGCGGGGTCCCAGAGCTGATAATGAGCAGGGACTGCGGGGTCCCAGAGCTGATAATGACCAGGGACTGCGGGGTCCCAGAGCTGATAATGACCAGAGACTGCGGGGTGCCAGAGCTGATAATGACCAGGGACTGCGGGGTCCCAGAGCTGATAATGACCAGGGACTGCGGGGCACCAGAGCTGATAATGACCAGGGACTGCGGAGTCCAGAGCTGATAATGACCAGGGACCGTATGGTCCCACAGCTGATAATGACCAGGGACTGCGGGGCCCCAGAGCTGATAATGACCAGGGACTGCGGGGTCCCACAGCTGATATTGACCAGGGACTGCGGGGCCCCAGAGCTGATAATGACCAGGGACTGCGGGGTCCAGAGCTGATAATGACCAGGGACTGCGGGGTCCCAGAGCTGATAATGACCAGGGACTGCGGGGTCCCAGAACTGATAATGACCAGGGACTGCGGGGTCCCAGAGCTGATAATGACCAGGGACTGCGGGGCCCCAGAGCTGATAATGACCAGGGACTGCGGGGTCCAGAGCTGATAATGACCAGGGACTGCGGGGTCCCAGAGCTGATAATGAGCAGGGACTGCGGGGTCCCAGAGCTGATAATGACCAGGGACTGCGGGGTCCCAGAACTTATAATGACCAGGGACTGCGGGGTCCCAGAGCTGATAATGACCAGGGACTGCGGGGCCCCAGAGCTGATAATGACCAGGGACTGCGGGGTCCCAGAACTGATAATGACCACGGACTGCGGGGTCCCAGAGCTGATAATGACCAGGGACTGCGGGGTCCCAGAGCTGATAATGAGCAGGGACTGCGGGGCCCCACGGCTGATAATGACCAGAGACTGCGGGGTCCCAGAGCTGATAATGACCAGGGACTGCGGGGTCCCAGAGCTGATAATGAGCAGGGACTGCGGGGTCCAGAGCTGATAATGACCAGAGACTGAGGGGCCCCAGAGCTGATAATGACCAGGGACTGAGGGGCCGTGACCAATATCTTATACAAAAATATTGATCTTCCCAGATAATCTTCCTGCTGCTCCTAGAGGACGATGGAGGCTGATTGTGGCCCCCGATACGTGGAAGGCACGCAGCGGGCGCACGGTTCCACCACTTTCCACATATTCACTTGTTTCTGCAGATATCGCCCTGCACTACAACTCTCATCATTTCCATACGGACACAGCGTGCACATAATGGGATCACACATGAAGAAATGCGCTAACCCTGAGAAACCGCGACAAAGCGACCGTCCGAGCCATGGGGGCCGCAGAATGAGGGGTCCTCGCTACAATGTACCCACTGAGAAGGAAGGAGTTAGTGGCACAGGCGCCACGGAGCGGACCGTCACACACAACACGACCACCACCAGCTCTACAGAAGAACAGGACAACCACCATCATCCGCTCAGCACATCGCAGGAAGGAGGAGGAGCGAGGCTGCCACCTGGTGTCAGGACAAGGCAGCTGCAGGCAAGGACTAGGAAGAAACACGAAAGGACAAAAATATTCACATGGGCACAACTCCCATCATGCCGACCCAGAAAAATCTACAGCACCGTACACTAATATTAATAGCACTCACCACTGATAAATCTACAGCACCGTACACTAATATTAATAGCACTCACCACTGAGAAATCTACAGCACCGTACACTAATATTAATAGCACTCACCACTGATAAATCTACTGCACCGAACACTAATATTAATAGCACTCACCACTGATAAATCTACAGCACCGTACACTAATATTAATAGCACTCACCACTGATAAATCTACAGCACCGCACACTAATATTAATAGCACTCACCACTGATAAATCTACAGCACCGTACACTAATATTAATAGCACTCACCACTGATAAATCTACAGCTCTGTACACTAATATTAATAGCACTCACCACTGATAAATCTACAGCACCGTACACTAATATTAATAGCACTCACCACTGATAAATCTACAGCACCGTACACTAATATTAATAGCACTCACCACTGATAAATCTACAGCACCGTACACTAATATTAATAGCACTCAGCACTGATAAATCTACAGCACCGTACACTAATATTAATAGCACTCACCACTGATAAATCTACAGCTCTGTACACTAATATTAATAGCACTCACCACTGATAAATCTACAGCACCGTACACTAATATTAATAGCACTCACCACTGATAAATCTACAGCTCTGTACACTAATATTAATAGCACTCACCACTGATAAATCTACAGCTGTGTACACTAATATTAATAGCACTCACCACTGATAAATCTACAGCACCGTACACTAATATTAATAGCACTCACCACTGACAAATCTACAGCACCGTACACTAATATTAATAGCACTCACCACTGATAAATCTACAGCTCTGTACACTAATATTAATAGCACTCACCACCGATAAATCTACAGCACCGAATACTAATATTAATAGCACTCAGCACTGATAAATCTACAGCACCGTACACTAATATTAATAGCACTCACCACTGATAAATCTACAGCACCGTGCACTAATATTAATAGCACTCACCACTGATAAATCTACAGCACCGTACACTAATATTAATAGCACTCATCACTGATAAATCTACAGCTGTGTACACTAATATTAATAGCACTCATCACTGATAAATCTACAGCACCGTACACTAATATTAATAGCACTCACCACTGATAAATCTACAGCACCGTACACTAATATTAATAGCACTCACCACTGATAAATCTACAGCACCGTACACTAATATTAATAGCACTCACCACTGATAAATCTACAGCACCATGCACTAATATTAATAGCACTCACCACTGATAAATCTACAGCACCGTACACTAATATTAATAGCACTCACCACTGATAAATGTACAGCACTGTACACTAATATTAATAGCACTCACCACTGATAAATCTACAGCACCATGCACTAATATTAATAGCACTCACAACTGATAAATCTACAGCACCGTACACTAATATTAATAGCACTCACCACTGATAAATCTACAGCACCGTACACTAATATTAATAGCACTCACCACTGATAAATCTACAGCACCGTACACTAATATTAATAGCACTCACCACTGATAAATCTACAGCTGTGTACACTAATATTAATAGCACTCACCACTGATAAATCTACAGCACCGTACACTAATATTAATAGCACTCACCACTGAAAAATCTACAGCACCGTACACTAATATTAATAGCACTCACCACTGATAAATCTACAGCACTGTACACTAATATTAATAGCACTCATCACTTATAAATCTACAGCACCGTACACTAATATTAATAGCACTCACCACTGATAAATCTACAGCACCGTACACTAATATTAATAGCACTCACCACTGATAAATCTACAGCACCGTACACTAATATTAATAGCACTCACCACTGATAAATCTACAGCTGTGTACACTAATATTAATAGCACTCACCACTGATAAATCTACAGCACCGTACACTAATATTAATAGCACTCACCACTGATAAATCTACAGCACCATACACTAATATTAATAGCACTCACCACTGATAAATCTACAGCTGTGTACACTAATATTAATAGCACTCACCACTGATAAATCTACAGCACCATACACTATTATTAATAGCACTCACCACTGATAAATCTACAGCTCTGTACACTAATATTAATAGCACTCACCACTGATAAATCTACAGCTCTGTACACTAATATTAATAGCACTCACCACTGATAAATCTACAGCACCGTACACTAATATTAATAGCACTCACCACTGATAAATCTACAGCTGTGTACACTAATATTAATAGCACTCACCACTGATAAATCTACAGCTGTGTACACTAATATTAATAGCACTCACCACTGATAAATCTACAGCACCATACACTATTATTAATAGCACTCACCACTGATAAATCTACAGCACCATACACTATTATTAATAGCACTCACCACTGATAAATCTACAGCTGTGTACACTAATATTAATAGCACTCACCACTGATAAATCTACAGCACCATACACTATTATTAATAGCACTCACCACTGATAAATCTACAGCACCGTACACTAATATTAATAGCACTCACCACTGATAAATCTACAGCTCTGTACACTAATATTAATAGCACTCACCACTGATAAATCTACAGCACCGTACACTAATATTAATAGCACTCACCACTGATAAATCTACAGCTGTGTACACTAATATTAATAGCACTCTCCACTGATAAATCTACAGCTGTGTACACTAATATTAATAGCACTCACCACTGATAAATCTACAGCACCATACACTATTATTAATAGCACTCACCACTGATAAATCTACAGCTCTGTACACTAATATTAATAGCACTCACCACTGATAAATCTACAGCACTGTACACTAATATTAATAGCACTCACCACTGATAAATCTACAGCACCGTACACTAATATTAATAGCACTCACCACTGATAAATCTACAGCTCTGTACACTAATATTAATAGCACTCACCACTGATAAATCTACAGCACCGTACACTAATATTAATAGCACTCACCACTGATAAATCTACAGCTGTGTACACTAATATTAATAGCACTCACCACTGAAAAATCTACAGCACCGTACAATAATATTAATAGCACTCACCACTGATAAATCTACAGCACCGTACACTATTAATAGCACTCATTACTGATAAATCTACAGCACTGTACACTAATATTAATAGCACTCACCACTGATAAATCTACAGCACCGTACACTATTAATAGCACTCACCACTGATAAATCTACAGCACCGTACACTAATATTAATAGCACTCACCACTGAAAAATCTACAGCACCATACACTATTAATAGCACTCATTACTGATAAATCTACAGCACCGTACACTAATATTAATAGCACTCACCACTGAAAAATCTACAGCACCGTACACTAATATTAATAGCACTCACCACTGAAAAATCTACAGCACCGTACACTAATATTAATAGCACTCACCACTGATAAATCTACAGCACCATACACTATTATTAATAGCACTCACCACTGATAAATCTACAGCACCGTACACTAATATTAATAGCACTCACCACTGATAAATCTACAGCACCGTACACTATTATTAATAGCACTCACCACTGATAAATCTACAGCACCGTGCACTAATATTAATAGCACTCATCACTGATAAATCTACAGCACCGTACACTAATATTAATAGCACTCATCACTGATAAATCTACAGCACCGTACACTAATATTAATAGCACTCACCACTGATAAATCTACAGCACCGTACACTAATATTAATAGCACTCATCACTGATAAATCTACAGCACCGTACACTAATATTAATAGCACTCACCACTGATAAATCTACAGCACCATACACTATTATTAATAGCACTCACCACTGATAAATCTACAGCACCGTACACTAATATTAATAGCACTCACCACTGATAAATCTACAGCACCATACACTATTATTAATAGCACTCAGCACTCATAAATCTACAGCACTGTACACTAATATTAATAGCACTCACCACTGATAAATCTACAGCACCGAATAATAATATTAACAGCACTCACCACTGAAAAATCTACAGCACCGTACATTAATATTAATAGCACTCACCACTGATAAATCTACAGCACCGTACACTAATAATAGCACTCACCACTGATAAATCTACAGCACCGAACACTAATATTAATAGCACTCACCACTGAAAAATCTACAGCACCGTACATTAATATTAATAGCACTCACCACTAATAAATCTACAGCACCGTGCACTAATATTAATAGCACTCACCACTGATAATTCTACAGCACCGAATACTAATATTAATAGCACTCACCACTGAAAAATCTACAGCACCGTACACTAATAATAGCACTCACCACTGATAAATCTACAGCACCGTACACTAATATTAATAGCACTCACCATTGAAAAATCTACAGCACCGTACACTAATATTAAAAGCACTCACCACTAATAAATCTACAGCACCGTGCACTAATATTAATAGCACTCACCACTGATAAATCTACAGCACCGAATACTAATATTAATAGCACTCACCACTGAAAAATCTACAGCACCGTACATTAATATTAATAGCACTCACCACTGATAAATCTACAGCACCGTACATTAATATTAATAGCACTCAGCACTGATAAATCTACAGCACCGTACATTAATATTAATAGCACTCAGCACTGATAAATCTACAGCACCGTGCACTAATATTAATAGCACTCACCACTGATAAATCTACAGCACCGTACACTAATATTAATAGCACTCACCACTGATAAATCTACAGCACCGTACATCAATATTAATAGCACTCACCACTGATAAATCTACAGCACCGTGCACTAATATTAATAGCACTCACCACTGATAAATCTACAGCACCGTACACTAATATTAATAGCACTCACCACTGATAAATCTACAGCACCGTACACTAATATTAATAGCACTCACCACTGATAAATCTACAGCACCGTACACTAATATTAATAGCACTCACCACTGATAAATCTACAGCACCGTACACTAATATTAATAGCACTCACCACTGATAAATCTACAGCACCGTACACTAATATTAATAGCACTCACCACTGATAAATCTACAGCACCATACACTATTATTAATAGCACTCACCACTGATAAATCTACAGCACCGTACACTAATATTAATAGCACTCACCACTGATAAATCTACAGCACCGTACACTAATATTAATAGCACTCACCACTGATAAATCTACAGCACCGAATACTAATATTAATAGCACTCACCACTGATAAATCTACAGCTGTGTACACTAATATTAATAGCACTCACCACTGAAAAATCTACAGCACCGTACACTATTAATAGCACTCACCACTGATAAATCTACAGCACCGTACACTAATATTAATAGCACTCACCACTGATAAATCTACAGCTGTGTACACTAATATTAATAGCACTCACCACTGAAAAATCTACAGCACCGTACACTATTAATAGCACTCACCACTGATAAATCTACAGCACCGTACACTAATATTAATAGCACTCACCACAGATAAATCTACAGCACCGTACACTATTATTAATAGCACTCACCACTGATAAATCTACAGCACCGTGCACTAATATTAATAGCACTCACCACTGATAAATCTACAGCACCGTACATTAATATTAATAGCACTCACCACTGATAAATCTACAGCACCGTACATTAATATTAATAGCACTCACCACTGATAAATCTACAGCACTGTACACTAATATTAATAGCACTCACCACTGAAAAATCTACAGCACCGTACACTAATATTAATAGCACTCACCACTGATAAATCTACAGCACCGTACACTAATATTAATAGCACTCACCACTGAAAAATCTACAGCACTGTACACTAATATTAATAGCACTCACAACTGATAAATCTACAGCACCGTACACTAATATTAATAGCACTCACCACTGATAAATCTACAGCACCGTACACTAATATTAATAGCACTCACCACTGATAAATCTACAGCACCGTACACTAATATTAATAGCACTCACCACTGATAAATCTACAGCACCGTACACAAATGTTAATAGAACTCACCACTGATAAATCTACAGCACCGTGCACTAATATTAATAGCACTCACTACTGATAAATCTACAGCACTGTACACTAATATTAATAGCACTCACCACTGAAAAATCTACAGCACCGTACACTAATATTAATAGCACTCACCACTGAAAAATCTACAGCTCTGTACACTAATATTAATAGCACTCACCACTAATATTAATAGCATTCAGCACTGATAAATCTACAGCACCGTACACTAATATTAATAGCACTCACCACTGAAAAATCTACAGCACCGTACGCTAATATTAATAGCACTCACCACTGATAAATCTACAGCACCGTACACTAATATTAATAGCACTCACCACTGATAAATCTACAGCACCGTGCACTAATATTAATAGCACTCACCACTGATAAATCTACAGCACCGTACATTAATATTAATAGCACTCACCACTGATAAATCTACAGCACCGTACACTAATATTAATAGCACTCACAACTGATAAATCTACAGCACCGTACACTAATATTAATAGCACTCACCACTGATAAATCTACAGCTCTGTACACTAATATTAATAGCACTCACCACTAATATTAATAGCACTCAGCACTGATAAATCTACAGCACCGTACACTAATATTAATAGCACTCACCACTGATAAATCTACAGCACCGTACACTAATATTAATAGCACTCACCACTGATAAATCTACAGCACCGTACACTAATATTAATAGCACTTACCACTGATAAATCTACAGCACCGTGCACTAATATTAATAGCACTCACCACTGATAAATCTACAGCACCGTACATTAATATTAATAGCACTCACCACTGATAAATCTACAGCACCGTACACTAATATTAATAGCACTCACAACTGATAAATCTACAGCTCTGTACACTAATATTAATAGCACTCACCACTGATAAATCTACAGCACCGTACACTAATATTAATAGCACTCACCACTGATAAATCTACAGCTCTGTACACTAATATTAATAGCACTCACCACTGATAAATTTACAGCTCTGTACACTAATATTAATAGCACTCACCACTGATAAATCTACAGCACCGTACACTAATATTAATAGCACTCACCACTGATAAATCTACAGCTGTGTACACTAATATTAATAGCACTCACCACTGATAAATCTACAGCTGTGTACACTAATATTAATAGCACTCACCACTGATAAATCTACAGCACCATACACTATTATTAATAGCACTCACCACTGATAAATCTACAGCACCATACACTATTATTAATAGCACTCACCACTGATAAATCTACAGCTCTGTACACTAATATTAATAGCACTCACCACTGATAAATCTACAGCACCGTACACTAATATTAATAGCACTCACCACTGATAAATCTACAGCACCGTGCACTTATATTAATAGCACTCACCACTGATAAATCTACAGCACCGTACATTAATATTAATAGCACTCACCACTGATAAATCTACAGCACTGTACACTAATATTAATAGCACTCACCACTGAAAAATCTACAGCACCGTACACTAATATTAATAGCACTCACCACTGAAAAATCTACAGCACTGTACACTAATATTAATAGCACTCACCACTGATAAATCTACAGCACCGTACACTAATATTAATAGCACTCACCACTGATAAATCTACAGCACCGTACACTAATATTAATAGCACTCACCACTGATAAATCTACAGCACCGTACACGAATATTAATAGCACTCACCACTGAAAAATCTACAGCACCGTGCACTAATATTAATAGCACTCACCAATGATAAATCTACAGCACCGTACACTAATATTAATAGCACTCACCACTGATAAATCTACAGCACCGTACACTAATATTAATAGCACTCACCACTGATAAATCTACAGCACGGTGCACTAATATTAATAGCACTCACCACTGATAAATCTACAGCACCGTACACTAATGTTAATAGCACTCACCACTGATAAATCTACAGCACCGTGCACTAATATTAATAGCACTCACTACTGATAAATCTACAGCACTGTACACTAATATTAATAGCACTCACCACTGAAAAATCTACAGCACCGTACACTAATATTAATAGCACTCACCACTGATAAATCTACAGCACCGTACACTAATATTAATAGCACTCACCACTGATAAATCTACAGCACCGTACACGAATATTAATAGCACTCACCACTGAAAAATCTACAGCACCGTGCACTAATATTTATAGCACTCACCAATGATAAATCTACAGCACCGTACACTAATATTAATAGCACTCACCACTGATAAATCTACAGCACCGTACACTAATATTAATAGCACTCACCACTGATAAATCTACAGCACGGTGCACTAATATTAATAGCACTCACCACTGATAAATCTACAGCACCGTACACTAATGTTAATAGCACTCACCACTGATAAATCTACAGCACCGTGCACTAATATTAATAGCACTCACTACTGATAAATCTACAGCACTGTACACTAATATTAATAGCACTCACCACTGAAAAATCTACAGCACCGTACATTAATATTAATAGCACTCACCACTGATAAATCTACAGCACTGTACACTAATATTAATAGCACTCACCACTGATAAATCTACAGCACCGTACATTAATATTAATAGCACTCACCACTGATAAATCTACAGCACTGTACACTAATATTAATAGCACTCACCACTGATAAATCTACAGCACCGTACATTAATATTAATAGCACTCACCACTGATAAATCTACAGCACTGTACATTAATATTAATAGCACTCACCACTGATAAATCTACAGCACCGTACACTAATATTAATAGCACTCACAACTGATAAATCTACAGCTCTGTACACTAATATTAATAGCACTCACCACTGATAAATCTACAGCACCATACACTATTATTAATAGCACTCACCACTGATAAATCTACAGCTCTGTACACTAATATTAATAGCACTCACCACTGATAAATTTACAGCTCTGTACACTAATATTAATAGCACTCACCACTGATAAATCTACAGCACCGTACACTAATATTAATAGCACTCACCACTGATAAATCTACAGCTGTGTACACTAATATTAATAGCACTCACCACTGATAAATCTACAGCTGTGTACACTAATATTAATAGCACTCACCACTGATAAATCTACAGCACCATACACTATTATTAATAGCACTCACCACTGATAAATCTACAGCTCTGTACACTAATATTAATAGCACTCACCACTGATAAATCTACAGCACCGTACACTAATATTAATAGCACTCACCACTGATAAATCTACAGCACCGTGCACTTATATTAATAGCACTCACCACTGATAAATCTACAGCACCGTACATTAATATTAATAGCACTCACCACTGATAAATCTACAGCACTGTACACTAATATTAATAGCACTCACCACTGAAAAATCTACAGCACCGTACACTAATATTAATAGCACTCACCACTGAAAAATCTACAGCACTGTACACTAATATTAATAGCACTCACCACTGATAAATCTACAGCACCGTACACTAATATTAATAGCACTCACCACTGATAAATCTACAGCACCGTACACTAATATTAATAGCACTCACCACTGATAAATCTACAGCACCGTACACGAATATTAATAGCACTCACCACTGAAAAATCTACAGCACCGTGCACTAATATTAATAGCACTCACCAATGATAAATCTACAGCACCGTACACTAATATTAATAGCACTCACCACTGATAAATCTACAGCATCGTACACTAATATTAATAGCACTCACCACTGATAAATCTACAGCACGGTGCACTAATATTAATAGCACTCACCACTGATAAATCTACAGCACCGTACACTAATGTTAATAGCACTCACCACTGATAAATCTACAGCACCGTGCACTAATATTAATAGCACTCACCACTGATAAATCTACAGCTCTGTACACTAATATTAATAGCACTCACCACTAATATTAATAGCACTCAGCACTGATAAATCTACAGCACCGTACACTAATATTAATAGCACTCACCACTGATGAATCTACAGCACCGTACACTAATATTAATAGCACTCACCACTGAAAAATCTACAGCACCGTACACTAATATTAATAGCACTCACCACTGATAAATCTACAGCTCTGTACACTAATATTAATAGCACTCACCACTAATATTAATAGCACTCAGCACTGATAAATCTACAGCACCGTACACTAATATTAATAGCACTCACCACTGAAAAATCTACAGCACCGTACAATAATATTAATAGCACTCACCACTGATAAATCTACAGCACCGTACACTAATATTAATAGCACTCACCACTGATAAATCTACAGCTCTGTACACTATTATTAATAGCACTCACCACTAATATTAATAGCACTCAGCACTGATAAATCTACAGCACCGTACACTAATATTAATAGCACTCACCACTGAAAAATCTACAGCACCGTACAATAATATTAATAGCACTCACCACTGATAAATCTACAGCACCGTACACTAATATTAATAGCACTCACCACTGATAAATCTACAGCACCGTATATTAATAGCACTCACCACTGATAAATCTACAGCACCGTACACTAATATTAATAGCACTCACAACTGATAAATCTACAGCACCGTACACTAATATTAATAGCACTCACCACTGATAAATCTACAGCTCTGTACACTAATATTAATAGCACTCACCACTAATATTAATAGCACTCAGCACTGATAAATCTACAGCACCGTACACGAATATTAATAGCACTCACCACTGATAAATCTACAGCACCGTACACTAATATTAATAGCACTCACCACTGATAAATCTACAGCACCGTACACTAATATTAATAGCACTCACCACTGATAAATCTACAGCACCGTACACTAATATTAATAGCACTCACCACTGATAAATCTACAGCTCTGTACACTAATATTAATAGCACTCACCACTAATATTAATAGCACTCAGCACTGATAAATCTACAGCACCGTACACTAATATTAATAGCACTCACCACTGATAAATCTACAGCACCGTACACTAATATTAATAGCACTCACCACTGATAAATCTACAGCACCGTACACTAATATTAATAGCACTCACCACTGATAAATCTACAGCACCGTGCACTAATATTAATAGCACTCACCACTGATGAATCTACAGCACCGTACATTAATATTAATAGCACTCACCACTGATAAATCTACAGCACCGTACACTAATATTAATAGCACTCACAACTGATAAATCTACAGCACCGTACACTAATATTAATAGCACTCACCACTGATAAATCTACAGCACCGTGCACTAATATTAATAGCACTCACCACTGATAAATCTACAGCACCGTACACTAATATTAATAGCACTCACCACTGATAAATCTACAGCACCGTACACTAATATTAATAGCACTCACCACTGATAAATCTACAGCTCTGTACACTAATATTAATAGCACTCACCACTAATATTAATAGCACTCAGCACTGATAAATCTACAGCACCGTACACTAATATTAATAGCACTCACCACTGATAAATCTACAGCACCGTACACTAATATTAATAGCACTCACCACTGATAAATCTACAGCACCGTACACTAATATTAATAGCACTCACCACTGATAAATCTACAGCACCGTGCACTAATATTAATAGCACTCACCACTGATGAATCTACAGCACCGTACATTAATATTAATAGCACTCACCACTGATAAATCTACAGCACCGTACACTAATATTAATAGCACTCACAACTGATAAATCTACAGCACCGTACACTAATATTAATAGCACTCACCACTGATAAATCTACAGCACCGTACACTAATATTAATAGCACTCACCACTGATAAATCTACAGCACCGTGCACTAATATTAATAGCACTCACCACTGATAAATCTACAGCACCGTACACTAATATTAATAGCACTCACCACTGATAAATCTTCAGCACCGAATACTAATATTAATAGCACTCACCACTGATAAATCTACAGCAAGGTACATTAATATTAATAGCACTCACCACTGATAAATCTACAGCACGGTACACTAATATTAATAGCACTCACCACTGATAAATCTACAGCACCGTACACTAATATTAATAGCACTCACCACTAACATTAATAGCACTCAGCACTGATAAATCTACAGCACCGTACACTAATATTAATAGCACTCACCACTGATAAATCTACAGCACCGTACACTAATATTAATAGCACTCACCACTGAAAAATCTACAGCACCGTGCACTAATATTAATAGCACTCATCACTGATAAATCTACAGCACCGTACACTAATATTAATAGCACTCACCACTGATAAATCTACAGCATCGTGCACTAATATTAATAGCACTCACCACTGATAAATCTACAGCACCGTACACTAATATTAATAGCACTCACCACTGATAAATCTACAGCACCGTGCACTAATATTAATAGCACTCACCACTGATAAATCTACAGCACCGTACATTAATATTAATAGCACTCACCACTGATAAATCTACAGCACCGTACACTAATATTAATAGCACTCACCACTGATAAATCTACAGCACCGTACACTAATATTAATAGCACTCACCACTGATAAATCTACAGCACCGTGCACTAATATTAATAGCACTCACCACTGATGAATCTACAGCACCGTACATTAATATTAATAGCACTCACCACTGATAAATCTACAGCACCGTACACTAATATTAATAGCACTCACAACTGATAAATCTACAGCACCGTACACTAATATTAATAGCACTCACCACTGATAAATCTACAGCACCGTACACTAATATTAATAGCACTCACCACTGATAAATCTACAGCACCGTGCACTAATATTAATAGCACTCACCACTGATAAATCTACAGCACCGTACACTAATATTAATAGCACTCACCACTGATAAATCTACAGCACCGAATACTAATATTAATAGCACTCACCACTGATAAATCTACAGCACGGTACACTAATATTAATAGCACTCACCACTGATAAATCTACAGCACCGTACACTAATATTAATAGCACTCACCACTAACATTAATAGCACTCACCACTGATAAATCTACAGCACCGTACACTAATATTAATAGCACTCACCACTAACATTAATAGCACTCAGCACTGATAAATCTACAGCACCGTACACTAATATTAATAGCACTCACCACTGATAAATCTACAGCACCGTACACTAATATTAATAGCACTCACCACTGAAAAATCTACAGCACCGTGCACTAATATTAATAGCACTCATCACTGATAAATCTACAGCACCGTACACTAATATTAATAGCACTCACCACTGATAAATCTACAGCATCGTGCACTAATATTAATAGCACTCACCACTGATAAATCTACAGCACCGTACACTAATATTAATAGCACTCACCACTGATAAATCTACAGCACCGTGCACTAATATTAATAGCACTCACCACTGATAAATCTACAGCACCGTACATTAATATTAATAGCACTCACCACTGATAAATCTACAGCACCGTACACTAATATTAATAGCACTCACAACTGATAAATCTACAGCACCGTACACTAATATTAATAGCACTCACAACTGATAAATCTACAGCACCGAATACTAATATTAATAGCACTCACAACTGATAAATCTACAGCACCGTACACTAATATTAATAGCACTCACAACTGATAAATCTACAGCACCGTACACTAATATTAATAGCACTCACAACTGATAAATCTACAGCACCGTGCACTAATATTAATAGCTCTCACAACTGATAAATCTACAGCACCGAATACTAATATTAATAGCACTCACCACTGAAAAATCTACAGTACCGTACATTAATATTAATAGCACTCACCACTGATAAATCTACACCACCGTACACTAATATTAATAGCACTCACCATTGAAAAATCTACAGCACCGTACACTAATATTAAAAGCACTCACCACTGATAAATCTACAGCACCATACACTAATATTAATAGCACTCACCACTGATAAATCTACAGCACCGAATACTAATATTAATAGCACTCACCACTGAAAAATCTACAGCACCGTACATTAATATTAATAGCACTCACCACTGATAAATCTACAGCACCGTACACTAATATTAATAGCACTCACCATTGATATATCTAAAGCACCGTACACTAATATTAATAGCACTCACCACTGATAAATCTACAGCACCGTGCACTAATATTAATAGCACTCACAACTGATAAATCTACAGCACCGTACACTAATATTAATAGCACTCACCATTGATATATCTAAAGCACCGTACACTAATATTAATAGCACTCACCACTGATAAATCTACAGCACCGTGCACTAATATTAATAGCACTCAGAACTGATAAATCTACAGCACCGTGCACTAATATTAATAGCACTCCCAACTGATAAATCTACAGCACCGTGCACTAATATTAATAGCACTCACCACAGAAAAATCTACAGCACTGTACACTAATATTAATAGCACTCACCACTGATAAATCTACAGAACCATACACTATTATTAATAGCACTCACCACTGATAAATCTACAGCATTGTACACTAATATTAATAGCACTCACCACTGATAAATCTACAGCACCGTACACTAATATTAATAGCACTCACCACTGAAAAATCTACAGCACCGTGCACTAATATTAATAGCACTCACCAATGATAAATCTACAGCACCGTACACTAATATTAATAGCACTCACCACTGATAAATCTACAGCACCGTACACTAATGTTAATAGCACTCACCACTGATAAATCTACAGCACCGTGCACTAATATTAATAGCACTCACCACTGAAGAATCTACAGCACCGTACACTAATATTAGTAGCACTCACCACTGAAAAATCTACAGCACCGTACACTAATATTAATAGCACTCACCACTGATAAATCTACAGCTCTGTACACTAATATTAATAGCACTCACCACTAATATTAATAGCACTCAGCACTGATAAATCTACAGCACCGTACACTAATATTAATAGCACTCACTACTGATAAATCTACAGCACTGTACACTAATATTAATAGCACTCACCACTAATATTAATAGCACTCAGCACTGATAAATCTACAGCACCGTACACTAATATTAATAGCACTCACCACTGATAAATCTACAGCTCTGTACACTAATATTAATAGCACTCACCACTAATATTAATAGCACTCAGCACTGATAAATCTACAGCACCGTACACTAATATTAATAGCACTCACCACTGATAAATCTACAGCACCGTACACTAATATTAATAGCACTCACCACTGATAAATCTACAGCTCTGTACACTAATATTAATAGCACTCACCACTAATATTAATAGCACTCAGCACTGATAAATCTACAGCACCGTACACTAATATTAATAGCACTCACCACTGATAAATCTACAGCACCGTACACTAATATTAATAGCACTCACCACTGATAAATCTACAGCACCGTACACTAATATTAATAGCACTCACCACTGAAAAATCTACAGCACCGTACACTAATATTAATAGCACTCACCACTGATAAATCTACAGCACCGTGCACTAATATTAATAGCACTCACCACTGATAAATCTACAGCACCGTACACTAATATTAATAGCACTCATCACTGATAAATCTACAGCACCGTACACTAATATTAATAGCACTCACCACGGATAAATCTACAGCACCGTACACTAATATTAATAGCACTCACCACTGAAAAATCTACAGCACCGTGCACTAATATTAATAGCACTCACCACTGATAAATCTACAGCACGGTGCACTAATATTAATAGCACTCACCACTGATAAATCTACAGCACCGTACACTAATGTTAATAGCACTCACCACTGATAAATCTACAGCACCGTGCACTAATATTAATAGCACTCACTACTGATAAATCTACAGCACTGTACACTAATATTAATAGCACTCACCACTGAAAAATCTACAGCACCGTACATTAATATTAATAGCACTCACCACTGATAAATCTACAGCACTGTACACTAATATTAATAGCACTCACCACTGATAAATCTACAGCACCGTACATTAATATTAATAGCACTCACCACTGATAAATCTACAGCACTGTACACTAATATTAATAGCACTCACCACTGATAAATCTACAGCACCGTACATTAATATTAATAGCACTCACCACTGATAAATCTACAGCACCGTACATTAATATTAATAGCACTCACCACTGATAAATCTACAGCACCGTACACTAATATTAATAGCACTCACAACTGATAAATCTACAGCTCTGTACACTAATATTAATAGCACTCACCACTGATAAATCTACAGCACCATACACTATTATTAATAGCACTCACCACTGATAAATCTACAGCTCTGTACACTAATATTAATAGCACTCACCACTGATAAATTTACAGCTCTGTACACTAATATTAATAGCACTCACCACTGATAAATCTACAGCACCGTACACTAATATTAATAGCACTCACCACTGATAAATCTACAGCTGTGTACACTAATATTAATAGCACTCACCACTGATAAATCTACAGCTGTGTACACTAATATTAATAGCACTCACCACTGATAAATCTACAGCACCATACACTATTATTAATAGCACTCACCACTGATAAATCTACAGCTCTGTACACTAATATTAATAGCACTCACCACTGATAAATCTACAGCACCGTACACTAATATTAATAGCACTCACCACTGATAAATCTACAGCACCGTGCACTTATATTAATAGCACTCACCACTGATAAATCTACAGCACCGTACATTAATATTAATAGCACTCACCACTGATAAATCTACAGCACTGTACACTAATATTAATAGCACTCACCACTGAAAAATCTACAGCACCGTACACTAATATTAATAGCACTCACCACTGAAAAATCTACAGCACTGTACACTAATATTAATAGCACTCACCACTGATAAATCTACAGCACCATACACTAATATTAATAGCACTCACCACTGATAAATCTACAGCACCGTACACTAATATTAATAGCACTCACCACTGATAAATCTACAGCACCGTACACGAATATTAATAGCACTCACCACTGATAAATCTACAGCACCGTACACTAATATTAATAGCACTCACCACTGATAAATCTACAGCACGGTGCACTAATATTAATAGCACTCACCACTGATAAATCTACAGCACCGTACACTAATGTTAATAGCACTCACCAATGATAAATCTACAGCACCGTACACTAATATTAATAGCACTCACCACTGATAAATCTACAGCACCGTACACTAATATTAATAGCACTCACCACTGATAAATCTACAGCACGGTGCACTAATATTAATAGCACTCACCACTGATAAATCTACAGCACCGTACACTAATGTTAATAGCACTCACCACTGATAAATCTACAGCACCGTGCACTAATATTAATAGCACTCACCACTGA
Organism: Ranitomeya imitator; assembly: GCF_032444005.1. Taxonomy (NCBI): domain Eukaryota; kingdom Metazoa; phylum Chordata; class Amphibia; order Anura; family Dendrobatidae; genus Ranitomeya; species Ranitomeya imitator. The sequence continues at coordinate 6,521,983 of NC_091286.1, read as the reverse complement.
TAAATCTACAGCACCGTACACTAATATTAATAGCACTCACCACTGATAAATCTACAGCACGGTGCACTAATATTAATAGCACTCACCACTGAAAAATCTACAGCACCGTGCACTAATATTAATAGCACTCACCAATGATAAATCTACAGCACCGTACACTAATATTAATAGCACTCACCACTGATAAATCTACAGCACCGTACACTAATATTAATAGCACTCACCACTGATAAATCTACAGCACGGTGCACTAATATTAATAGCACTCACCACTGATAAATCTACAGCACCGTACACTAATGTTAATAGCACTCACCACTGATAAATCTACAGCACCGTGCACTAATATTAATAGCACTCACCACTGATAAATCTACAGCTCTGTACACTAATATTAATAGCACTCACCACTAATATTAATAGCACTCAGCACTGATAAATCTACAGCACCGTACACTAATATTAATAGCACTCACCACTGATGAATCTACAGCACCGTACACTAATATTAATAGCACTCACCACTGAAAAATCTACAGCACCGTACACTAATATTAATAGCACTCACCACTGATAAATCTACAGCTCTGTACACTAATATTAATAGCACTCACCACTAATATTAATAGCACTCAGCACTGATAAATCTACAGCACCGTACACTAATATTAATAGCACTCACCACTGAAAAATCTACAGCACCGTACAATAATATTAATAGCACTCACCACTGATAAATCTACAGCACCGTACACTAATATTAATAGCACTCACCACTGATAAATCTACAGCTCTGTACACTAATATTAATAGCACTCACCACTAATATTAATAGCACTCAGCACTGATAAATCTACAGCACCGTACACTAATATTAATAGCACTCACCACTGAAAAATCTACAGCACCGTACAATAATATTAATAGCACTCACCACTGATAAATCTACAGCACCGTACACTAATATTAATAGCACTCACCACTGATAAATCTACAGCACCGTATATTAATAGCACTCACCACTGATAAATCTACAGCACCGTACACTAATATTAATAGCACTCACAACTGATAAATCTACAGCACCGTACACTAATATTAATAGCACTCACCACTGATAAATCTACAGCTCTGTACACTAATATTAATAGCACTCACCACTAATATTAATAGCACTCAGCACTGATAAATCTACAGCACCGTACACTAATATTAATAGCACTCACCACTGATAAATCTACAGCACCGTACACTAATATTAATAGCACTCACCACTGATAAATCTACAGCACCGTACACTAATATTAATAGCACTCACCACTGATAAATCTACAGCACCGTACACTAATATTAATAGCACTCACCACTGATAAATCTACAGCTCTGTACACTAATATTAATAGCACTCACCACTAATATTAATAGCACTCAGCACTGATAAATCTACAGCACCGTACACTAATATTAATAGCACTCACCACTGATAAATCTACAGCACCGTACACTAATATTAATAGCACTCACCACTGATAAATCTACAGCACCGTACACTAATATTAATAGCACTCACCACTGATAAATCTACAGCACCGTGCACTAATATTAATAGCACTCACCACTGATGAATCTACAGCACCGTACATTAATATTAATAGCACTCACCACTGATAAATCTACAGCACCGTACACTAATATTAATAGCACTCACAACTGATAAATCTACAGCACCGTACACTAATATTAATAGCACTCACCACTGATAAATCTACAGCACCGTGCACTAATATTAATAGCACTCACCACTGATAAATCTACAGCACCGTACACTAATATTAATAGCACTCACCACTGATAAATCTACAGCACCGTACACTAATATTAATAGCACTCACCACTGATAAATCTACAGCTCTGTACACTAATATTAATAGCACTCACCACTAATATTAATAGCACTCAGCACTGATAAATCTACAGCACCGTACACTAATATTAATAGCACTCACCACTGATAAATCTACAGCACCGTACACTAATATTAATAGCACTCACCACTGATAAATCTACAGCACCGTACACTAATATTAATAGCACTCACCACTGATAAATCTACAGCACCGTGCACTAATATTAATAGCACTCACCACTGATGAATCTACAGCACCGTACATTAATATTAATAGCACTCACCACTGATAAATCTACAGCACCGTACACTAATATTAATAGCACTCACAACTGATAAATCTACAGCACCGTACACTAATATTAATAGCACTCACCACTGATAAATCTACAGCACCGTACACTAATATTAATAGCACTCACCACTGATAAATCTACAGCACCGTGCACTAATATTAATAGCACTCACCACTGATAAATCTACAGCACCGTACACTAATATTAATAGCACTCACCACTGATAAATCTTCAGCACCGAATACTAATATTAATAGCACTCACCACTGATAAATCTACAGCAAGGTACATTAATATTAATAGCACTCACCACTGATAAATCTACAGCACGGTACACTAATATTAATAGCACTCACCACTGATAAATCTACAGCACCGTACACTAATATTAATAGCACTCACCACTAACATTAATAGCACTCAGCACTGATAAATCTACAGCACCGTACACTAATATTAATAGCACTCACCACTGATAAATCTACAGCACCGTACACTAATATTAATAGCACTCACCACTGAAAAATCTACAGCACCGTGCACTAATATTAATAGCACTCATCACTGATAAATCTACAGCACCGTACACTAATATTAATAGCACTCACCACTGATAAATCTACAGCATCGTGCACTAATATTAATAGCACTCACCACTGATAAATCTACAGCACCGTACACTAATATTAATAGCACTCACCACTGATAAATCTACAGCACCATGCACTAATATTAATAGCACTCACCACTGATAAATCTACAGCACCGTACATTAATATTAATAGCACTCACCACTGATAAATCTACAGCACCGTACACTAATATTAATAGCACTCACCACTGATAAATCTACAGCACCGTACACTAATATTAATAGCACTCACCACTGATAAATCTACAGCACCGTGCACTAATATTAATAGCACTCACCACTGATGAATCTACAGCACCGTACATTAATATTAATAGCACTCACCACTGATAAATCTACAGCACCGTACACTAATATTAATAGCACTCACAACTGATAAATCTACAGCACCGTACACTAATATTAATAGCACTCACCACTGATAAATCTACAGCACCGTACACTAATATTAATAGCACTCACCACTGATAAATCTACAGCACCGTGCACTAATATTAATAGCACTCACCACTGATAAATCTACAGCACCGTACACTAATATTAATAGCACTCACCACTGATAAATCTACAGCACCGAATACTAATATTAATAGCACTCACCACTGATAAATCTACAGCACGGTACACTAATATTAATAGCACTCACCACTGATAAATCTACAGCACCGTACACTAATATTAATAGCACTCACCACTAACATTAATAGCACTCACCACTGATAAATCTACAGCACCGTACACTAATATTAATAGCACTCACCACTAACATTAATAGCACTCAGCACTGATAAATCTACAGCACCATACACTAATATTAATAGCACTCACCACTGATAAATCTACAGCACCGTACACTAATATTAATAGCACTCACCACTGAAAAATCTACAGCACCGTGCACTAATATTAATAGCACTCATCACTGATAAATCTACAGCACCGTACACTAATATTAATAGCACTCACCACTGATAAATCTACAGCATCGTGCACTAATATTAATAGCACTCACCACTGATAAATCTACAGCACCGTACACTAATATTAATAGCACTCACCACTGATAAATCTACAGCACCGTGCACTAATATTAATAGCACTCACCACTGATAAATCTACAGCACCGTACATTAATATTAATAGCACTCACCACTGATAAATCTACAGCACCGTACACTAATATTAATAGCACTCACAACTGATAAATCTACAGCACCGTACACTAATATTAATAGCACTCACAACTGATAAATCTACAGCACCGAATACTAATATTAATAGCACTCACAACTGATAAATCTACAGCACCGTACACTAATATTAATAGCACTCACAACTGATAAATCTACAGCACCGTACACTAATATTAATAGCACTCACAACTGATAAATCTACAGCACCGTGCACTAATATTAATAGCTCTCACAACTGATAAATCTACAGCACCGAATACTAATATTAATAGCACTCACCACTGAAAAATCTACAGCACCGTACATTAATATTAATAGCACTCACCACTGATAAATCTACACCACCGTACACTAATATTAATAGCACTCACCATTGAAAAATCTACAGCACCGTACACTAATATTAAAAGCACTCACCACTGATAAATCTACAGCACCATACACTAATATTAATAGCACTCACCACTGATAAATCTACAGCACCGAATACTAATATTAATAGCACTCACCACTGAAAAATCTACAGCACCGTACATTAATATTAATAGCACTCACCACTGATAAATCTACAGCACCGTACACTAATATTAATAGCACTCACCATTGATATATCTAAAGCACCGTACACTAATATTAATAGCACTCACCACTGATAAATCTACAGCACCGTGCACTAATATTAATAGCACTCACAACTGATAAATCTACAGCACCGTACACTAATATTAATAGCACTCACCATTGATATATCTAAAGCACCGTACACTAATATTAATAGCACTCACCACTGATAAATCTACAGCACCGTGCACTAATATTAATAGCACTCACAACTGATAAATCTACAGCACCGTGCACTAATATTAATAGCACTCACAACTGATAAATCTACAGCACCGTGCACTAATATTAATAGCACTCACCACAGAAAAATCTACAGCACTGTACACTAATATTAATAGCACTCACCACTGATAAATCTACAGCACCATACACTATTATTAATAGCACTCACCACTGATAAATCTACAGCATCGTACACTAATATTAATAGCACTCACCACTGATAAATCTACAGCACCGTACACTAATATTAATAGCACTCACCACTGAAAAATCTACAGCACCGTGCACTAATATTAATAGCACTCACCAATGATAAATCTACAGCACCGTACACTAATATTAATAGCACTCACCACTGATAAATCTACAGCACCGTACACTAATGTTAATAGCACTCACCACTGATAAATCTACAGCACCGTGCACTAATATTAATAGCACTCACCACTGAAGAATCTACAGCACCGTACACTAATATTAGTAGCACTCACCACTGAAAAATCTACAGCACCGTACACTAATATTAATAGCACTCACCACTGATAAATCTACAGCTCTGTACACTAATATTAATAGCACTCACCACTAATATTAATAGCACTCAGCACTGATAAATCTACAGCACCGTACACTAATATTAATAGCACTCACTACTGATAAATCTACAGCACTGTACACTAATATTAATAGCACTCACCACTAATATTAATAGCACTCAGCACTGATAAATCTACAGCACCGTACACTAATATTAATAGCACTCACCACTGATAAATCTACAGCTCTGTACACTAATATTAATAGCACTCACCACTAATATTAATAGCACTCAGCACTGATAAATCTACAGCACCGTACACTAATATTAATAGCACTCACCACTGATAAATCTACAGCACCGTACACTAATATTAATAGCACTCACCACTGATAAATCTACAGCTCTGTACACTAATATTAATAGCACTCACCACTAATATTAATAGCACTCAGCACTGATAAATCTACAGCACCGTACACTAATATTAATAGCACTCACCACTGATAAATCTACAGCACCGTACACTAATATTAATAGCACTCACCACTGATAAATCTACAGCACCGTACACTAATATTAATAGCACTCACCACTGAAAAATCTACAGCACCGTACACTAATATTAATAGCACTCACCACTGATAAATCTACAGCACCGTGCACTAATATTAATAGCACTCATCACTGATAAATCTACAGCACCGTACACTAATATTAATAGCACTCACCACGGATAAATCTACAGCACCGTACACTAATATTAATAGCACTCACCACTGAAAAATCTACAGCACCGTGCACTAATATTAATAGCACTCACCACTGAAAAATCTACAGCACCGTGCACTAATATTAATAGCACTCACCACTGGTAAATCTACAGCACCGTACACTAATATTAATAGCACTCATCACTGATAAATCTACAGCACCGTACACTAATATTAATAGCACTCACCACTGAAAAATCTACAGCACCGTGCACTAATATTAATAGCACTCACCACTGATAAATCTACAGCACCGTACACTAATATTAATAGCACTCACCACTGATAAATCTACAGCACCGTACACTAATATTAATAGCACTCACCACGGATAAATCTACAGCACCGTACACTAATATTAATAGCACTCACCACGGATAAATTTACAGCACCGTACACTAATATTAATAGCACTCACCACTGATAAATCTACAGCCCTGTACACTAATATTAATAGCACTCACCACTGATAAATCTACAGCACCGAATACTAATATTAATAGCACTCACCACTGAAAAATCTACAGCACCGTACACTAATATTAATAGCACTCACCACTGATAAATCTACAGCACCGTACACTAATATTATTAGCACTCACCACTGATAAATCTACAGCCCTGTACACTAATATTAATAGCACTCACCACTGATAAATCTACAGCACCGTGCACTAATATTAATAGCACTCACCACTGATAAATCTACAGCACCGTACCCTAATATTAATAGCACTCACCACTGAATAATCTACAGCACCGTACACTAATATTAATAGCACACACCAATGATAAATCTACAGCACCGTACACTAATATTAATAGCACTCACCACTGATAAATCTACAGCACCGTGCACTAATATTAATAGCACTCACCACTGATAAATCTACAGCACCGTACACTAATGTTAATAGCACTCACCGCTGATAAATCTACAGCACCGTGCACTAATATTAATAGCACTCACTACTGATAAATCTACAGCACTGTACACTAATATTAATAGCACTCACCACTGAAAAATCTACAGCACCGTACACTAATATTAATAGCACTCACCACTGATAAATCTACAGCTCTGTACACTAATATTAATAGCACTCACCACTAATATTAATAGCACTCAGCACTGATAAATCTACAGCACCGTACACTAATATTAATAGCACTCACCACTGATAAATCTACAGCACCGTACACTAATATTAATAGCACTCACCACTGATAAATCTACAGCACCGTACACTAATATTAATAGCACTCACCACTGATAAATCTACAGCACTGTACACTAATATTAATAGCACTCACCACTGAAAAATCTACAGCACCGTGCACTAATATTAATAGCACTCACCACTGATAAATCTACAGCACCGTACACTAATATTAATAGCACTCACCACTGATAAATCTACAGCACCGTACACTAATATTAATAGCACTCACCACTGTAAAATCTACAGCACCGTGCACTAATATTAATAGCACTCACCAATGATAAATCTACAGCACCGTACACTAATATTAATAGCACTCACCACTGATAAATCTACAGCACCGTGCACAAATATTAATAGCACTCACCACTGATAAATATACAGCACCGTACACTAATGTTAATAGCACTCACCACTGATAAATCTACAGCACTGTGCACTAATATTAATAGCACTCATCACTGATAAATCTACAGCACCGTACACTAATATTAATAGCACTCACCACTGATAAATCTACAGCACCGTACACTAATATTAATAGCACTCACCACTGAAAAATCTACAGCACCGTACACTAATATTAATAGCACTCACCACTGAAAAATCTACAGCACCTTACACTAATATTAATAGCACTCACCACTGATAAATCTACAGCACCGTACACTAATATTAATAGCACTCACCACTAATATTAATAGCACTCACCACTGATAAATCTACAGCACCGTACACTAATAATAATAGCACTCACCACTGAAAAATCTACAGCACCTTACACTAATATTAATAGCACTCACCACTGATAAATCTACAGCACCGTACACTAATATTAATAGCACTCATCACTGATAAATCTACAGCACCGTACACTAATATTAATAGCACTCACCACTAATATTAATAGCACTCACCACTGATAAATCTACAGCACCGTACACTAATATTAATAGCACTCACCACTGATAAATCTACAGCACCGTGCACTAATATTAATAGCACTCACAACTGATAAATCTACAGCACCGTACACTAATATTAATAGCACTCACCACAGAAAAATCTACAGCACTGTACACTAATATTAATAGCACTCACCACTGATAAATCTACAGCACCATACACTATTATTAATAGCACTCACCACTGATAAATCTACAGCACCGTACACTAATATTAATAGCACTCACCACTGATAAATCTACAGCACCGTACACTAATATTAATAGCACTCACCACTGAAAAATCTACAGCACCGTGCACTAATATTAATAGCACTCACCAATGATTAATCTACAGCACCGTACACTAATATTAATAGCACTCACCACTGATAAATCTACAGCACCGTACACTAATGTTAATAGCACTCACCACTGATAAATCTACAGCACCGTGCACTAATATTAATAGCACTCACCACTGAAGAATCTACAGCACCGTACACTAATATTAGTAGCACTCACCACTGAAAAATCTACAGCACCGTACACTAATATTAATAGCACTCACCACTGATAAATCTACAGCTCTGTACACTAATATTAATAGCACTCACCACTAATATTAATAGCACTCAGCACTGATAAATCTACAGCACCGTACACTAATATTAATAGCACTCACTACTGATAAATCTACAGCACTGTACACTAATATTAATAGCACTCACCACTAATATTAATAGCACTCAGCACTGATAAATCTACAGCACCGTACACTAATATTAATAGCACTCACCACTGATAAATCTACAGCTCTGTACACTAATATTAATAGCACTCACCACTAATATTAATAGCACTCAGCACTGATAAATCTACAGCACCGTACACTAATATTAATAGCACTCACCACTGATAAATCTACAGCACCGTACACTAATATTAATAGCACTCACCACTGATAAATCTACAGCTCTGTACACTAATATTAATAGCACTCACCACTAATATTCATAGCACTCAGCACTGATAAATCTACAGCACCGTACACTAATATTAATAGCACTCACCACTGATAAATCTACAGCACCGTACACTAATATTAATAGCACTCACCACTGATAAATCTACAGCACCGTACACTAATATTAATAGCACTCAGCACTGAAAAATCTACAGCACCGTGCACTAATATTAATAGCACTCACCACTGGTAAATCTACAGCACCGTACACTAATATTAATAGCACTCATCACTGATAAATCTACAGCACCGTACACTAATATTAATAGCACTCACCACTGAAAAATCTACAGCACCGTGCACTAATATTAATAGCACTCACCACTGATAAATCTACAGCACCGTACACTAATATTAATAGCACTCATCACTGATAAATCTACAGCACCGTACACTAATATTAATAGCACTCACCACTGATAAATCTACAGCACCGTACACTAATATTAATAGCACTCAGCACTGAAAAATCTACAGCACCGTGCACTAATATTAATAGCACTCACCACTGGTAAATCTACAGCACCGTACACTAATATTAATAGCACTCATCACTGATAAATCTACAGCACCGTACACTAATATTAATAGCACTCACCACTGAAAAATCTACAGCACCGTGCACTAATATTAATAGCACTCACCACTGATAAATCTACAGCACCGTACACTAATATTAATAGCACTCATCACTGATAAATCTACAGCACCGTACACTAATATTAATAGCACTCACCACTGAAAAATCTACAGCACCGTGCACTAATATTAATAGCACTCACCACTGATAAATCTACAGCCCTGTACACTAATATTAATAGCACTCACCACTGATAAATCTACAGCACCGAATACTAATATTAATAGCACTCACCACTGAAAAATCTACAGCACCGTACACTAATATTAATAGCACTCACCACTGATAAATCTACAGCACCGTACACTAATATTATTAGCACTCACCACTGATTAATCTACAGCCCTGTACACTAATATTAATAGCACTCACCACTGATAAATCTACAGCACCGTGCACTAATATTAATAGCACTCACCACTGATAAATCTACAGCACCGTACCCTAATATTAATAGCACTCACCACTGAAAAATCTACAGCACCGTACACTAATATTAATAGCACACACCAATGATAAATCTACAGCACCGTACACTAATATTAATAGCACTCACCACTGATAAATCTACAGCACCGTGCACTAATATTAATAGCACTCACCACTGAAAAATCTACAGCACCGTACACTAATATTAATAGCACTCACCACTGATAAATCTACAGCACCGTACACTAATATTAATAGCACTCACCACGGATAAATCTACAGCACCGTACACTAATATTAATAGCACTCACCACTGATAAATCTACAGCCCTGTACACTAATATTAATAGCACTCACCACTGATAAATCTACAGCACCGAATACTAATATTAATAGCACTCACCACTGAAAAATCTACAGCACCGTACACTAATATTAATAGCACTCACCACTGATAAATCTACAGCACCGTACACTAATATTATTAGCACTCACCACTGATAAATCTACAGCCCTGTACACTAATATTAATAGCACTCACCACTGATAAATCTACAGCACCGTGCACTAATATTAATAGCACTCACCACTGATAAATCTACAGCACCGTACCCTAATATTAATAGCACTCACCACTGAAAAATCTACAACACCGTACACTAATATTAATAGCACACACCAATGATAAATCTACAGCACCGTACACTAATATTAATAGCACTCACCACTGATAAATCTACAGCACCGTGCACTAATATTAATAGCACTCACCACTGATAAATCTACAGCACCGTACACTAATGTTAATAGCACTCACCGCTGATAAATCTACAGCACCGTGCACTAATATTAATAGCACTCACTACTGATAAATCTACAGCACTGTACACTAATATTAATAGCACTCACCACTGAAAAATCTACAGCACCGTACACTAATATTAATAGCACTCACCACTGATAAATCTACAGCTCTGTACACTAATATTAATAGCACTCACCACTAATATTAATAGCACTCAGCACTGATAAATCTACAGCACCGTACACTAATATTAATAGCACTCACCACTGATAAATCTACAGCACCGTACACTAATATTAATAGCACTCACCACTGATAAATCTACAGCACCGTACACTAATATTAATAGCACTCACCACTGATAAATCTACAGCACTGTACACTAATATTAATAGCACTCACCACTGAAAAATCTACAGCACCGTGCACTAATATTAATAGCACTCACCACTGATAAATCTACAGCACCGTACACTAATATTAATAGCACTCACCACTGATAAATCTACAGCACCGTACACTAATATTAATAGCACTCACCACTGTAAAATCTACAGCACCGTGCACTAATATTAATAGCACTCACCAATGATAAATCTACAGCACCGTACACTAATATTAATAGCACTCACCACTGATAAATCTACAGCACCGTGCACAAATATTAATAGCACTCACCACTGATAAATATACAGCACCGTACACTAATGTTAATAGCACTCACCACTGATAAATCTACAGCACTGTGCACTAATATTAATAGCACTCATCACTGATAAATCTACAGCACCGTACACTAATATTAATAGCACTCACCACTGATAAATCTACAGCACCGTACACTAATATTAATAGCACTCACCACTGAAAAATCTACAGCACCGTACACTAATATTAATAGCACTCACCACTGAAAAATCTACAGCACCTTACACTAATATTAATAGCACTCACCACTGATAAATCTACAGCACCGTACACTAATATTAATAGCACTCACCACTGATAAATCTACAGCACCGTACACTAATATTAATAGCACTCACCACTGATAAATCTACAGCACCGTACACTAATATTAATAGCACTCACCACTGATAAATCTACAGCACCGTACACTAATATTAATAGCACTCACCACTGAAAAATCTACAGCACCTTACACTAATATTAATAGCACTCACCACTGATAAATCTACAGCACCGTACACTAATATTAATAGCACTCACCACTAATATTAATAGCACTCACCACTGATAAATCTACAGCACCGTACACTAATAATAATAGCACTCACCACTGAAAAATCTACAGCACCTTACACTAATATTAATAGCACTCACCACTGATAAATCTACAGCACCGTACACTAATATTAATAGCACTCATCACTGATAAATCTACAGCACCGTACACTAATATTAATAGCACTCACCACTAATATTAATAGCACTCACCACTGATAAATCTACAGCACCGTACACTAATATTAATAGCACTCACCACTGATAAATCTACAGCACCGTGCACTAATATTAATAGCACTCACAACTGATAAATCTACAGCACCGTACACTAATATTAATAGCACTCACCACAGAAAAATCTACAGCACTGTACACTAATATTAATAGCACTCACCACTGATAAATCTACAGCACCATACACTATTATTAATAGCACTCACCACTGAAAAATCTACAGCACCGTGCACTAATATTAATAGCACTCACCAATGATTAATCTACAGCACCGTACACTAATATTAATAGCACTCACCACTGATAAATCTACAGCACCGTACACTAATGTTAATAGCACTCACCACTGATAAATCTACAGCACCGTGCACTAATATTAATAGCACTCACCACTGAAGAATCTACAGCACCGTACACTAATATTAGTAGCACTCACCACTGAAAAATCTACAGCACCGTACACTAATATTAATAGCACTCACCACTGATAAATCTACAGCTCTGTACACTAATATTAATAGCACTCACCACTAATATTAATAGCACTCAGCACTGATAAATCTACAGCACCGTACACTAATATTAATAGCACTCACTACTGATAAATCTACAGCACTGTACACTAATATTAATAGCACTCACCACTAATATTAATAGCACTCAGCACTGATAAATCTACAGCACCGTACACTAATATTAATAGCACTCACCACTGATAAATCTACAGCTCTGTACACTAATATTAATAGCACTCACCACTAATATTAATAGCACTCAGCACTGATAAATCTACAGCACCGTACACTAATATTAATAGCACTCACCACTGATAAATCTACAGCACCGTACACTAATATTAATAGCACTCACCACTGATAAATCTACAGCTCTGTACACTAATATTAATAGCACTCACCACTAATATTCATAGCACTCAGCACTGATAAATCTACAGCACCGTACACTAATATTAATAGCACTCACCACTGATAAATCTACAGCACCGTACACTAATATTAATAGCACTCACCACTGATAAATCTACAGCACCGTACACTAATATTAATAGCACTCAGCACTGAAAAATCTACAGCACCGTGCACTAATATTAATAGCACTCACCACTGGTAAATCTACAGCACCGTACACTAATATTAATAGCACTCATCACTGATAAATCTACAGCACCGTACACTAATATTAATAGCACTCACCACTGAAAAATCTACAGCACCGTGCACTAATATTAATAGCACTCACCACTGATAAATCTACAGCACCGTACACTAATATTAATAGCACTCATCACTGATAAATCTACAGCACCGTACACTAATATTAATAGCACTCACCACTGAAAAATCTACAGCACCGTGCACTAATATTAATAGCACTCACCACTGATAAATCTACAGCCCTGTACACTAATATTAATAGCACTCACCACTGATAAATCTACAGCACCGAATACTAATATTAATAGCACTCACCACTGAAAAATCTACAGCACCGTACACTAATATTAATAGCACTCACCACTGATAAATCTACAGCACCGTACACTAATATTATTAGCACTCACCACTGATTAATCTACAGCCCTGTACACTAATATTAATAGCACTCACCACTGATAAATCTACAGCACCGTGCACTAATATTAATAGCACTCACCACTGATAAATCTACAGCACCGTACCCTAATATTAATAGCACTCACCACTGAAAAATCTACAGCACCGTACACTAATATTAATAGCACACACCAATGATAAATCTACAGCACCGTACACTAATATTAATAGCACTCACCACTGATAAATCTACAGCACCGTGCACTAATATTAATAGCACTCACCACTGATAAATCTACAGCACCGTACACTAATGTTAATAGCACTCACCGCTGATAAATCTACAGCACCGTGCACTAATATTAATAGCACTCACTACTGATAAATCTACAGCACTGTACACTAATATTAATAGCACTCACCACTGAAAAATCTACAGCACCGTACACTAATATTAATAGCACTCACCACTGATAAATCTACAGCTCTGTACACTAATATTAATAGCACTCACCACTAATATTAATAGCACTCAGCACTGATAAATCTACAGCACCGTACACTAATATTAATAGCACTCACCACTGATAAATCTACAGCACCGTACACTAATATTAATAGCACTCACCACTGATAAATCTACAGCACCGTACACTAATATTAATAGCACTCACCACTGATAAATCTACAGCACTGTACACTAATATTAATAGCACTCACCACTGAAAAATCTACAGCACCGTGCACTAATATTAATAGCACTCACCACTGATAAATCTACAGCACCGTACACTAATATTAATAGCACTCACCACTGATAAATCTACAGCACCGTACACTAATATTAATAGCACTCACCACTGTAAAATCTACAGCACCGTGCACTAATATTAATAGCACTCACCAATGATAAATCTACAGCACCGTACACTAATATTAATAGCACTCACCACTGATAAATCTACAGCACCGTGCACAAATATTAATAGCACTCACCACTGATAAATATACAGCACCGTACACTAATGTTAATAGCACTCACCACTGATAAATCTACAGCACTGTGCACTAATATTAATAGCACTCATCACTGATAAATCTACAGCACCGTACACTAATATTAATAGCACTCACCACTGATAAATCTACAGCACCGTACACTAATATTAATAGCACTCACCACTGAAAAATCTACAGCACCGTACACTAATATTAATAGCACTCACCACTGAAAAATCTACAGCACCTTACACTAATATTAATAGCACTCACCACTGATAAATCTACAGCACCGTACACTAATATTAATAGCACTCACCACTAATATTAATAGCACTCACCACTGATAAATCTACAGCACCGTACACTAATAATAATAGCACTCACCACTGAAAAATCTACAGCACCTTACACTAATATTAATAGCACTCACCACTGATAAATCTACAGCACCGTACACTAATATTAATAGCACTCATCACTGATAAATCTACAGCACCGTACACTAATATTAATAGCACTCACCACTAATATTAATAGCATCACCACTGATAAATCTACAGCACCGTACACTAATATTAATAGCACTCACTACTGATAAATCTACAGCACTGTACACTAATATTAATAGCACTCACCACTGATAAATCTACAGCACCATACACTAATATTAATAGCACTCACCACTAATATTAATAGCACCACTGACAAATCTACAGCACCGTACACTAATATTAATAGCACTCACTACTGATAAATCTACAGCACCGTACACTAATATTAATAGCACTCACCACTGATAAATCTACAGCCCTGTACACTAATATTAATAGCACTCACCACTGATAAATCTACAGCACCGAATACTAATATTAATAGCACTCACCAATGAAAAATCTACAGCACCGTACACTAATATTAATAGCACTCACCACTGATAAATCTACAGCACCGTACACTAATATTATTAGCACTCACCACTGATAAATCTATAGCCCTGTACACTAATATTAATAGCACTCACCACTGATAAATCTACAGCACCGTGCACTAATATTAATAGCACTCACCACTGATAAATCTACAGCACCGTACACTAATATTAATAGCATTCACCACTGAAAAATCTACAGCACCGTACACTAATATTAATAGCACACACCAATGATAAATCTACAGCACCGTACACTAATATTAATAGCACTCACCACTGATAAATCTACAGCACCGTGCACTAATATTAATAGCACTCACCACTGATAAATCTACAGCACCGTACACTAATGTTAATAGCACTCACCGCTGATAAATCTACAGCACCGTGCACTAATATTAATAGCACCCACCACTGATAAATCTACAGCACTCTACACTAATATTAATAGCACTCACCACTGAAAAATCTACAGCACCGTACACTAATATTAATAGCACTCACCACTGATAAATCTACAGCTCTGTACACTAATATTAATAGCACTCACCACTAACATTAATAGCACTCAGCACTGATAAATCTACAGCACCGTACACTAATATTAATAGCACTCACCACTGATAAATCTACAGCACCGTACACTAATATTAATAGCACTCACCACTGATAAATCTACAGCACCGTACACTAATATTAATAGCACTCACCACTGATAAATCTACAGCACTGTACACTAATATTAATAGCACTCACCACTGAAAAGTCTACAGCACCGTGCACTAATATTAATAGCACTCACCACTGATAAATCTACAGCACCGTACACTAATATTAATAGCACTCACCACTGATAAATCTACAGCACCGTACACTAATATTAATAGCACTCACCACTGTAAAATCTACAGCACCGTGCACTAATATTAATAGCACTCACCAATGATAAATCTACAGCACCGTACACTAATATTAATAGCACTCACCACTGATAAATATACAGCACCGTACACTAATGTTAATAGCACTCACCACTGATAAATCTACAGCACTGTGCACTAATATTAATAGCACTCATCACTGATAAATCTACAGCACCGTACACTAATATTAATAGCACTCACCACTGAAAAATCTACAGCACCGTACACTAATATTAATAGCACTCACCACTAATATTAATAGCACTCACCACTGATAAATCTACAGCACCGTACACTAATATTAATAGCACTCACCACTGATAAATCTACAGCACCGTACACTAATATTAATAGCACTCACCACTGAAAAATCTACAGCACCGTACACTAATATTAATAGCACTCACCACTGAAAAATCTACAGCACCTTACACTAATATTAATAGCACTCACCACTGATAAATCTACAGCACCGTACACTAATATTAATAGCACTCACCACTAATATTAATAGCACTCACCACTGATAAATCTACAGCACCGTACACTAATATTAATAGCACTCACCACTAATATTAATAGCACTCACCACTGATAAATCTACAGCACCGTACACTAATATTAATAGCACTCACCACTGATAAATCTACAGCACCGTGCACTAATATTAATAGCACTCACCACTGATAAATCTACAGCACCGTACACTAATGTTAATAGCACTCACCGCTGATAAATCTACAGCACCGTGCACTAATATTAATAGCACTCACCACTGATAAATCTACAGCACTCTACACTAATATTAATAGCACTCACCACTGAAAAATCTACAGCACCGTACACTAATATTAATAGCACTCACCACTGATAAATCTACAGCTCTGTACACTAATATTAATAGCACTCACCACTAACATTAATAGCACTCAGCACTGATAAATCTACAGCACCGTACACTAATATTAATAGCACTCACCACTGATAAATCTACAGCACCGTACACTAATATTAATAGCACTCACCACTGATAAATCTACAGCACCGTACACTAATATTAATAGCACTCACCACTGATAAATCTACAGCACTGTACACTAATATTAATAGCACTCACCACTGAAAAGTCTACAGCACCGTGCACTAATATTAATAGCACTCACCACTGATAAATCTACAGCACCGTACACTAATATTAATAGCACTCACCACTGATAAATCTACAGCACCGTACACTAATATTAATAGCACTCACCACTGTAAAATCTACAGCACCGTGCACTAATATTAATAGCACTCACCAATGATAAATCTACAGCACCGTACACTAATATTAATAGCACTCACCACTGATAAATATACAGCACCGTACACTAATGTTAATAGCACTCACCACTGATAAATCTACAGCACTGTGCACTAATATTAATAGCACTCATCACTGATAAATCTACAGCACCGTACACTAATATTAATAGCACTCACCACTGAAAAATCTACAGCACCGTACACTAATATTAATAGCACTCACCACTAATATTAATAGCACTCACCACTGATAAATCTACAGCACCGTACACTAATATTAATAGCACTCACCACTGATAAATCTACAGCACCGTACACTAATATTAATAGCACTCACCACTGAAAAATCTACAGCACCGTACACTAATATTAATAGCACTCACCACTGAAAAATCTACAGCACCTTACACTAATATTAATAGCACTCACCACTGATAAATCTACAGCACCGTACACTAATATTAATAGCACTCACCACTAATATTAATAGCACTCACCACTGATAAATCTACAGCACCGTACACTAATATTAATAGCACTCACCACTAATATTAATAGCACTCACCACTGATAAATCTACAGCACTGTGCACTAATATTAATAGCACTCATCACTGATAAATCTACAGCACCGTACACTAATATTAATAGCACTCACCACTGAAAAATCTACAGCACCGTACACTAATATTAATAGCACTCACCACTAATATTAATAGCACTCACCACTGATAAATCTACAGCACTGTGCACTAATATTAATAGCACTCACCACTGATAAATCTACAGCACCGTACACTAATATTAATAGCACTCACCACTGAAAAATCTACAGCACCGTACACTAATATTAATAGCACTCACCACTGAAAAATCTACAGCACCTTACACTAATATTAATAGCACTCACCACTGATAAATCTACAGCACCGTACACTAATATTAATAGCACTCACCACTAATATTAATAGCACTCACCACTGATAAATCTACAGCACCGTACACTAATAATAATAGCACTCACCACTGAAAAATCTACAGCACCTTACACTAATATTAATAGCACTCACCACTGATAAATCTACAGCACCGTACACTAATATTAATAGCACTCATCACTGATAAATCTACAGCACCGTACACTAATATTAATAGCACTCACCACTAATATTAATAGCACTCACCACTGATAAATCTACAGCACCGTACACTAATATTAATAGCACTCACTACTGATAAATCTACAGCACTGTACACTAATATTAATAGCACTCACCACTGATAAATCTACAGCACCGTACACTAATATTAATAGCACTCACCACTAATATTAATAGCACCACTGACAAATCTACAGCACCGTACACTAATATTAATAGCACTCACTACTGATAAATCTACAGCACTGTACACTAATATTAATAGCACTCACCACTGAAAAATCTACAGCACCGTACACTAATATTAATAGCACTCACCACTGAAAAATCTACAGCACCTTACACTAATATTAATAGCACTAACCACTGATAAATCTACAGCTCTGTACACTAATATTAATAGCACTCACCACTAATATTAATAGCACTCACCACTGATAAATCTACAGCACCGTACACTAATATTAATAGCACTCACCACTAATATTAATAGCACTCACCACTGATAAATCTACAGCACCGTACACTAATAATAATAGCACTCACCACTGAAAAATCTACAGCACCTTACACTAATATTAATAGCACTCACCACTGATAAATCTACAGCACCGTACACTAATATTAATAGCACTCATCACTGATAAATCTACAGCACCGTACACTAATATTAATAGCACTCACCACTAATATTAATAGCACTCACCACTGATAAATCTACAGCACCGTACACTAATATTAATAGCACTCACTACTGATAAATCTACAGCACTGTACACTAATATTAATAGCACTCACCACTGATAAATCTACAGCACCGTACACTAATATTAATAGCACTCACCACTAATATTAATAGCACCACTGACAAATCTACAGCACCGTACACTAATATTAATAGCACTCACCACTGATAAATCTACAGCACCGTACACTAATATTAATAGCACTCACCACTGATAAATCTACAGCACTGTACACTAATATTAATAGCACTCACCACTGAAAAATCTACAGCACCG
Organism: Ranitomeya imitator; assembly: GCF_032444005.1. Classification (NCBI taxonomy): domain Eukaryota; kingdom Metazoa; phylum Chordata; class Amphibia; order Anura; family Dendrobatidae; genus Ranitomeya; species Ranitomeya imitator. The sequence goes on along the minus strand of NC_091286.1, from coordinate 6,501,310 downwards.
TGCACTAATATTAATAGCACTCACCACTGATAAATCTACAGCACCGTACACTAATATTAATAGCACTCACCACTGATAAATCTACAGCACCGTACACTAATATTAATAGCACTCACCACTGTAAAATCTACAGCACCGTGCACTAATATTAATAGCACTCACCACTGATAAATATACAGCACCGTACACTAATGTTAATAGCACTCACCACTGATAAATCTACAGCACTGTGCACTAATATTAATAGCACTCATCACTGATAAATCTACAGCACCGTACACTAATATTAATAGCACTCACCACTGATAAATCTACAGCACCGTACACTAATATTAATAGCACTCACCACTGAAAAATCTACAGCACCGTACACTAATATTAATAGCACTCACCACTGAAAAATCTACAGCACCTTACACTAATATTAATAGCACTCACCACTGATAAATCTACAGCACCGTACACTAATATTAATAGCACTCACCACTAATATTAATAGCACTCACCACTGATAAATCTACAGCACCGTACACTAATAATAATAGCACTCACCACTGAAAAATCTACAGCACCTTACACTAATATTAATAGCACTCACCACTGATAAATCTACAGCACCGTACACTAATATTAATAGCGCTCATCACTGATAAATCTACAGCACCGTACACTAATATTAATAGCACTCACCACTAATATTAATAGCACTCACCACTGATAAATCTACAGCACCGTACACTAATATTAATAGCACTCACTACTGATAAATCTACAGCACTGTACACTAATATTAATAGCACTCACCACTGATAAATCTACAGCACCGTACACTAATATTAATAGCACTCACCACTAATATTAATAGCACCACTGACAAATCTACAGCACCGTACACTAATATTAATAGCACTCACTACTGATAAATCTACAGCACTGTACACTAATATTAATAGCACTCACCACTGAAAAATCTACAGCACCGTACACTAATATTAATAGCACTCACCACTGAAAAATCTACAGCACCTTACACTAATATTAATAGCACTAACCACTGATAAATCTACAGCTCTGTACACTAATATTAATAGCACTCACCACTAATATTAATAGCACTCACCACTGATAAATCTACAGCACCGTACACTAATATTAATAGCACTCACCACTAATATTAATAGCACTCACCACTGATAAATCTACAGCACCGTACACTAATAATAATAGCACTCACCACTGAAAAATCTACAGCACCTTACACTAATATTAATAGCACTCACCACTGATAAATCTACAGCACCGTACACTAATATTAATAGCACTCACCACTGATAAATCTACAGCACCGTACACTAATATTAATAGCACTCACCACTGAAAAATCTACAGCACCGTACACTAATATTAATAGCACTCACCACTGAAAAATCTACAGCACCTTACACTAATATTAATAGCACTCACCACTGATAAATCTACAGCACCGTACACTAATATTAATAGCACTCACCACTAATATTAATAGCACTCACCACTGATAAATCTACAGCACCGTACACTAATAATAATAGCACTCACCACTGAAAAATCTACAGCACCTTACACTAATATTAATAGCACTCACCTCTGATAAATCTACAGCACCGTACACTAATATTAATAGCACTCATCACTGATAAATCTACAGCACCGTACACTAATATTAATAGCACTCACCACTAATATTAATAGCACTCACCACTGATAAATCTACAGCACCGTACACTAATATTAATAGCACTCACTACTGATAAATCTACAGCACTGTACACTAATATTAATAGCACTCACCACTGATAAATCTACAGCACCGTACACTAATATTAATAGCACTCACCACTAATATTAATAGCACCACTGACAAATCTACAGCACCGTACACTAATATTAATAGCACTCACTACTGATAAATCTACAGCACTGTACACTAATATTAATAGCACTCACCACTGAAAAATCTACAGCACCGTACACTAATATTAATAGCACTCACCACTGAAAAATCTACAGCACCTTACACTAATATTAATAGCACTAACCACTGATAAATCTACAGCTCTGTACACTAATATTAATAGCACTCACCACTAATATTAATAGCACTCACCACTGATAAATCTACAGCACCGTACACTAATATTAATAGCACTCACCACTAATATTAATAGCACTCACCACTGATAAATCTACAGCACCGTACACTAATAATAATAGCACTCACCACTGAAAAATCTACAGCACCTTACACTAATATTAATAGCACTCACCACTGATAAATCTACAGCACCGTACACTAATATTAATAGCACTCATCACTGATAAATCTACAGCACCGTACACTAATATTAATAGCACTCACCACTAATATTAATAGCACTCACCACTGATAAATCTACAGCACCGTACACTAATATTAATAGCACTCACTACTGATAAATCTACAGCACTGTACACTAATATTAATAGCACTCACCACTGATAAATCTACAGCACCGTACACTAATATTAATAGCACTCACCACTAATATTAATAGCACCACTGACAAATCTACAGCACCGTACACTAATATTAATAGCACTCACTACTGATAAATCTACAGCACTGTACACTAATATTAATAGCACTCACCACTGAAAAATCTACAGCACCGTACACTAATATTAATAGCACTAACCACTGATAAATCTACAGCACTGTACACTAATATTAATAGCACTCACCACTGAAAAATCTACAGCACCTTACACTAATATTAATAGCACTAACCACTGATTAATCTACAGCTCTGTACACTAATATTAATAGCACTCACCACTAATATTAATAGCACTCACCACTGATAAATCTACAGCACCGTACACTAATATTAATAGCACTCACCACTGAAAAATCTACAGCACCTTACACTAATATTAATAGCACTCACCAATGATAAATCTACAGCACCGTACACTAATATTAATAGCACTCACCACTGAAAAATCTACAGCACCGTACACTAATATTAATAGCACTCACCACTGATAAATCTACAGCACCGTACACTAAAATTAATAGCACTCACCACTGATAAATCTACAGCACCGTGCACTAATATTAATAGCACTCACCACTGATAAATCTACAGCACCGTGCACTAATATTAATAGCACTCACCACTGATAAATCTACAGCACTGTACACTAATATTAATAGCACTCACCACTGATAAATCTACAGCACCATACACTATTATTAATAGCACTCACCACTGATAAATCTACAGCACCGTACACTAATATTAATAGCACTCACCACTGATAAATCTACAGCACCGAATACTAATATTAATAGCACTCACCACTGATAAATCTACAGCACCGTACATTAATATTAATAGCACTCACCACTGATAAATCTACAGCACCGTACACTAATATTAATAGCACTCACCACTGATAAATCTACAGCACCGTACACTAATATTAATAGCACTCACCACTGAAAAATCTACAGCACCATGCACTAATATTAATAGCACTCACCACTGATAAATCTACAGCATCGTACACTAATATTAATAGCACTCACCAGTGATAAATTTACAGCACCGTACACTAATATTAATTGCACTCACCACTGATAAATCTACAGCCCTGTACACTAATATTAATAGCACTCACCACTGATAAATCTACAGCACCGAATACTAATATTAATAGCACTCACCACTGAAAAATCTACAGCACGGTACATTAATATTAATAGCACTCACCAGTGATAAATCTACAGCACCGTACACTAATATTAATAGCACTCACCACTGATAAATCTACAGCACCGTACACTAATATTAATAGCACTCACCACTGAAAAATCTACAGCACGGTACATTAATATTAATAGCACTCACCACTGATAAATCTACAGCACCGTACACTAATATTAATAGAACTCACCACTGATAAATCTACAGCACCGTACACTAATATTAATAGCACTCACCACTGATAAATCTACAGCACCGTACACTAATATTAATAGCACTCACCACTGAAAAATCTACAGCACCGTGCACTAATATTAATAGCACTCACCACTGATAAATCTACAGCACCGTACACTAATATTAATAGCACTCACCACTGATAAATCTACAGCACCGTGCACTAATATTAATAGCACTCACCACTGATAAATCTACAGCACCGTACACTAATATTAATAGCACTCACCACTGAAAAATCTACAGCACCGCACACTAATATTAATAGCACTCACCAATGATAAATCTACAGCACCGTACACTAATATTAATAGCACTCACCACTGATAAATCTACAGCACCCTGCACTAATATTAATAGCACTCACCACTGATAAATCTACAGCACCGTACACTAATGTTAATAGCACTCACCGCTGATAAATCTACAGCACCGTGCACTAATATTAATAGCACTCACTACTGATAAATCTACAGCACTGTACACTAATATTAATAGCACTCACCACTGATAAATCTACAGCTCTGTACACTAATATTAATAGCACTCACCACTAATATTAATAGCACTCAGCACTGATAAATCTACAGCATCGTACACTAATATTAATAGCACTCACCACTATTAAATCTACAGCACCGTACACTAATATTAATAGCACTCACCACTGATAAATCTACAGCACCGTACACTAATATTAATAGCACTCACCACTGATAAATCTACAGCACTGTACACTAATATTAATAGCACTCACCACTGATAAATCTACAGCACCGTGCACTAATATTAATAGCACTCACCACTGATAAATCTACAGCTCTGTACACTAATATTAATAGCACTCACCACTAATATTAATAGCACTCAGCACTGATAAATCTACAGCCCCGTACACTAATATTAATAGCACTCACCACTGATAAATCTACAGCACCGTACACTAATATTAATAGCACTGACCACTGATAAATCTACAGCACCGTACACTAATATTAATAGCACTCACCACTGATAAATCTACAGCACTGTACACTAATATTAATAGCACTCACCACTGAAAAATCTACAGCACCGTGCACTAATATCAATAGCACTCACCACTGATAAATCTACAGCACCGTACACTAATATTAATAGCACTCACCACTGATAAATCTACAGCACCGTACACTAATATTAATAGCACTCACCACTGAAAAATCTACAGCACCGTGCACTAATATTAATAGCACTCACCAATGATAAATCTACAGCACCGTACACTAATATTAATAGCACTCACCACTGATAAATCTACAGCACCGTGCACTAATATTAATAGCACTCACCAGTGATAAATCTACAGCACCGTACACTAATATTAATAGCACTCACCACTGATAAATCTACAGCACCGTGCACTAATATTAATAGCACTCACCACTGATAAATCTACAGCACCGTACACTAATATTAATAGCACTCACCACTGATAAATCTACAGCACCGTACACTAATATTAATAGCACTCACCACTGATAAATCTACAGCACCGTACACTAATATTAATAGCACTCACCACTGATAAATCTACAGCTCTGTACACTAATATTAATAGCACTCACCACTGATAAATCTACAGCTCTGTACACTAATATTAATAGCACTCACCACTAATATTAATAGCACTCAGCACTGATAAATCTACAGCAACGTACACTAATATTAATAGCACTCACCACTGATAAATCTACAGCACCGTACACTAATATTAATAGCACTCACCACTGATAAATCTACAGCACCGTACACTAATATTAATAGCACTCACCGCTGATAAATCTACAGCACCGTGCACTAATATTAATAGCACTCACCACTGATAAATCTACAGCACCGTACACTAATATTAATAGCACTCACCACTGAAAAATCTACAGCACCGTACACTAATATTAATAGCACTCACCAATGATAAATCTACAGCACCGTACACTAATATTAATAGCACTCACCACTGATAAATCTACAGCACCGTGCACTAATATTAATAGCACTCACCACTGATAAATCTACAGCACCGTACACTAATGTTAATAGCACTCACCGCTGATAAATCTACAGCACCGTGCACTAATATTAATAGCACTCACTACTGATAAATCTACAGCACTGTACACTAATATTAATAGCACTCACCACTGAAAAATCTACAGCACCGTACACTAATATTAATAGCACTCACCACTGATAAATCTACAGCTCTGTACACTAATATTAATAGCACTCACCACTAATATTAATAGCACTCAGCACTGATAAATCTACAGCACCGTACACTAATATTAATAGCACTCACCACTGAAAAATCTACAGCACCGTGCACTAATATTAATAGCACTCACCACTGATAAATCTACAGCACCGTACACTAATATTAATAGCACTCACCACTGATAAATCTACAGCACTGTACACTAATATTAATAGCACTCACCACTGAAAAATCTACAGCACCGTGCACTAATATTAATAGCACTCACCACTGATAAATCTACAGCACCGTACACTAATATTAATAGCACTCACCACTGATAAATCTACAGCACCGTACACTAATATTAATAGCACTCACCACTGTAAAATCTACAGCACCGTGCACTAATATTAATAGCACTCACCAATGATAAATCTACAGCACCGTACACTAATATTAATAGCACTCACCACTGATAAATATACAGCACCGTACACTAATGTTAATAGCACTCACCACTGATAAATCTACAGCACTGTGCACTAATATTAATAGCACTCATCACTGATAAATCTACAGCACCGTACACTAATATTAATAGCACTCACCACTGATAAATCTACAGCACCGTACACTAATATTAATAGCACTCACCACTGAAAAATCTACAGCACCGTACACTAATATTAATAGCACTCACCACTGAAAAATCTACAGCACCTTACACTAATATTAATAGCACTCACCACTGATAAATCTACAGCACCGTACACTAATATTAATAGCACTCACCACTAATATTAATAGCACTCACCACTGATAAATCTACAGCACCGTACACTAATAATAATAGCACTCACCACTGAAAAATCTACAGCACCTTACACTAATATTAATAGCACTCACCACTGATAAATCTACAGCACCGTACACTAATATTAATAGCACTCATCACTGATAAATCTACAGCACCGTACACTAATATTAATAGCACTCACCACTAATATTAATAGCACTCACCACTGATAAATCTACAGCACCGTACACTAATATTAATAGCACTCACTACTGATAAATCTACAGCACTGTACACTAATATTAATAGCACTCACCACTGATAAATCTACAGCACCGTACACTAATATTAATAGCACTCACCACTAATATTAATAGCACCACTGACAAATCTACAGCACCGTACACTAATATTAATAGCACTCACTACTGATAAATCTACAGCACTGTACACTAATATTAATAGCACTCACCACTGAAAAATCTACAGCACCGTACACTAATATTAATAGCACTCACCACTGAAAAATCTACAGCACCTTACACTAATATTAATAGCAATAACCACTGATAAATCTACAGCTCTGTACACTAATATTAATAGCACTCACCACTAATATTAATAGCACTCACCACTGATAAATCTACAGCACCGTACACTAATATTAATAGCACTCACCACTGATAAATCTACAGCACCGTACACTAATAATAATAGCACTCACCACTGAAAAATCTACAGCACCTTACACTAATATTAATAGCACTCACCACTGATAAATCTACAGCACCGTACACTAATATTAATAGCACTCATCACTGATAAATCTACAGCACCGTACACTAATATTAATAGCACTCACCACTAATATTAATAGCACTCACCACTGATAAATCTACAGCACCGTACACTAATATTAATAGCACTCACTACTGATAAATCTACAGCACTGTACACTAATATTAATAGCACTCACCACTGATAAATCTACAGCACCGTACACTAATATTAATAGCACTCACCACTAATATTAATAGCACCACTGACAAATCTACAGCACCGTACACCAATATTAATAGCACTCACTACTGATAAATCTACAGCACTGTACACTAATATTAATAGCACTCACCACTGAAAAATCTACAGCACCGTACACTAATATTAATAGCACTCACCACTGAAAAATCTACAGCACCTTACACTAATATTAATAGCACTAACCACTGATAAATCTACAGCTCTGTACACTAATATTAATAGCACTCACCACTGATAAATCTACAGCACCGTACACTAATGTTAATAGCACTCACCGCTGATAAATCTACAGCACCGTACACTAATGTTAATAGCACTCACCACTGAAAAATCTACAGCACCGTACACTAATATTAATAGCACTCACCAATGATAAATCTACAGCACCGTACACTAATATTAATAGCACTCACCACTGATAAATCTACAGCACCGTGCACTAATATTAATAGCACTCACCACTGATAAATCTACAGCACCGTACACTAATGTTAATAGCACTCACCGCTGATAAATCTACAGCACCGTGCACTAATATTAATAGCACTCACTACTGATAAATCTACAGCACTGTACACTAATATTAATAGCACTCACCACTGAAAAATCTACAGCACCGTACACTAATATTAATAGCACTCACCACTGATAAATCTACAGCTCTGTACACTAATATTAATAGCACTCACCACTAATATTAATAGCACTCAGCACTGATAAATCTACAGCACCGTACACTAATATTAATAGCACTCACCACTGAAAAATCTACAGCACCGTGCACTAATATTAATAGCACTCACCACTGATAAATCTACAGCACCGTACACTAATATTAATAGCACTCACCACTGATAAATCTACAGCACTGTACACTAATATTAATAGCACTCACCACTGAAAAATCTACAGCACCGTGCACTAATATTAATAGCACTCACCACTGATAAATCTACAGCACCGTACACTAATATTAATAGCACTCACCACTGATAAATCTACAGCACCGTACACTAATATTAATAGCACTCACCACTGTAAAATCTACAGCACCGTGCACTAATATTAATAGCACTCACCAATGATAAATCTACAGCACCGTACACTAATATTAATAGCACTCACCACTGATAAATATACAGCACCGTACACTAATGTTAATAGCACTCACCACTGATAAATCTACAGCACTGTGCACTAATATTAATAGCACTCATCACTGATAAATCTACAGCACCGTACACTAATATTAATAGCATTCACCACTGATAAATCTACAGCACCGTACACTAATATTAATAGCACTCACCACTGAAAAATCTACAGCACCGTACACTAATATTAATAGCACTCACCACTGAAAAATCTACAGCACCTTACACTAATATTAATAGCACTCACCACTGATAAATCTACAGCACCGTACACTAATATTAATAGCACTCACCACTAATATTAATAGCACTCACCACTGATAAATCTACAGCACCGTACACTAATAATAATAGCACTCACCACTGAAAAATCTACAGCACCTTACACTAATATTAATAGCACTCACCACTGATAAATCTACAGCACCGTACACTAATATTAATAGCACTCATCACTGATAAATCTACAGCACCGTACACTAATATTAATAGCACTCACCACTAATATTAATAGCACTCACCACTGATAAATCTACAGCACCGTACACTAATATTAATAGCACTCACTACTGATAAATCTACAGCACTGTACACTAATATTAATAGCACTCACCACTGATAAATCTACAGCACCGTACACTAATATTAATAGCACTCACCACTAATATTAATAGCACCACTGACAAATCTACAGCACCGTACACTAATATTAATAGCACTCACTACTGATAAATCTACAGCACTGTACACTAATATTAATAGCACTCACCACTGAAAAATCTACAGCACCGTACACTAATATTAATAGCACTCACCACTGAAAAATCTACAGCACCTTACACTAATATTAATAGCAATAACCACTGATAAATCTACAGCTCTGTACACTAATATTAATAGCACTCACCACTAATATTAATAGCACTCACCACTGATAAATCTACAGCACCGTACACTAATATTAATAGCACTCACCACTGATAAATCTACAGCACCGTACACTAATAATAATAGCACTCACCACTGAAAAATCTACAGCACCTTACACTAATATTAATAGCACTCACCACTGATAAATCTACAGCACCGTACACTAATATTAATAGCACTCATCACTGATAAATCTACAGCACCGTACACTAATATTAATAGCACTCACCACTAATATTAATAGCACTCACCACTGATAAATCTACAGCACCGTACACTAATATTAATAGCACTCACTACTGATAAATCTACAGCACTGTACACTAATATTAATAGCACTCACCACTGATAAATCTACAGCACCGTACACTAATATTAATAGCACTCACCACTAATATTAATAGCACCACTGACAAATCTACAGCACCGTACACCAATATTAATAGCACTCACTACTGATAAATCTACAGCACTGTACACTAATATTAATAGCACTCACCACTGAAAAATCTACAGCACCGTACACTAATATTAATAGCACTCACCACTGAAAAATCTACAGCACCTTACACTAATATTAATAGCACTAACCACTGATAAATCTACAGCTCTGTACACTAATATTAATAGCACTCACCACTAATATTAATAGCACTCACCACTGATAAATCTACAGCACCGTACACTAATATTAATAGCACTCACCACTGAAAAATCTACAGCACCTTACACTAATATTAATAGCACTCACCAATGATAAATCTAAAGCACCGTACACTAATATTAATAGCACTCACCACTGAAAAATCTACAGCACCGTACACTAATATTAATAGCACTCACCACTGATAAATCTACAGCACCGTACACTAAAATTAATAGCACTCACCACTGATAAATCTACAGCACCGTGCACTAATATTAATAGCACTCACCACTGATAAATCTACAGCACTGTACACTAATATTAATAGCACTCACCACTGATAAATCTACAGCACCATACACTATTATTAATAGCACTCACCACTGATAAATCTACAGCACCGTACATTAATATTAATAGCACTCACCACTGATAAATCTACAGCACCGTACACTAATATTAATAGCACTCACCACTGATAAATCTACAGCACCGTACACTAATATTAATAGCACTCACCACTGATAAATCTACAGCACCGTACACTAATATTAATAGCACTCACCACTGAAAAATCTACAGCACCATGCACTAATATTAATAGCACTCACCACTGATAAATCTACAGCACCGTACACTAATATTAATAGCACTCACCAGTGATAAATTTACAGCACCGTACACTAATATTAATTGCACTCACCACTGATAAATCTACAGCCCTGTACACTAATATTAATAGCACTCACCACTGATAAATCTACAGCATCGAATACTAATATTAATAGCACTCACCACTGAAAAATCTACAGCACGGTACATTAATATTAATAGCACTCACCACTGATAAATCTACAGCACCGTACACTAATATTAATAGCACTCACCACTGATAAATCTACAGCACCGTACACTAATATTAATAGCACTCACCACTGATAAATCTACAGCACCGTAAACTAATATTAATAGCACTCACCACTGATAAATCTACAGCACCGTACACTAATATTAATAGAACTCACCACTGATAAATCTACAGCACCGTACACTAATATTAATAGCACTCACCACTGATAAATCTACAGCACCGTACACTAATATTAATAGCACTCACCACTGAAAAATCTACAGCACCGTGCACTAATATTAATAGCACTCACCACTGATAAATCTACAGGACCGTACACTAATATTAATAGCACTCACCACTGATAAATCTACAGCACCGTACACTAATATTAATAGCACTCACCACTGAAAAATCTACAGCACCGTACACTAATATTAATAGCACTCACCAATGATAAATCTACAGCACCGTACACTAATATTAATAGCACTCACCACTGATAAATCTACAGCACCCTGCACTAATATTAATAGCACTCACCACTGATAAATCTACAGCACCGTACACTAATGTTAATAGCACTCACCGCTGATAAATCTACAGCACCGTGCACTAATATTAATAGCACTCACTACTGATAAATCTACAGCACTGTACACTAATATTAATAGCACTCACCACTGATAAATCTACAGCTCTGTACACTAATATTAATAGCACTCACCACTAATATTAATAGCACTCAGCACTGATAAATCTACAGCATCGTACACTAATATTAATAGCACTCACCACTGATAAATCTACAGCACCGTACACTAATATTAATAGCACTCACCACTGATAAATCTACAGCACCGTACACTAATATTAATAGCACTCACCACTGATAAATCTACAGCACTGTACACTAATATTAATAGCACTCACCACTGATAAATCTACAGCACCGTGCACTAATATTAATAGCACTCACCACTGATAAATCTACAGCTCTGTACACTAATATTAATAGCACTCACCACTAATATTAATAGCACTCAGCACTGATAAATCTACAGCCCCGTACACTAATATTAATAGCACTCACCACTGATAAATCTACAGCACCGTACACTAATATTAATAGCACTCACCACTGATAAATCTACAGCACCGTACACTAATATTAATAGCACTCACCACTGATAAATCTACAGCACTGTACACTAATATTAATAGCACTCACCACTGAAAAATCTACAGCACCGTGCACTAATATCAATAGCACTCACCACTGATAAATCTACAGCACCGTACACTAATATTAATAGCACTCACCACTGATAAATCTACAGCACCGTACACTAATATTAATAGCACTCACCACTGAAAAATCTACAGCACCGTGCACTAATATTAATAGCACTCACCAATGATAAATCTACAGCACCGTACACTAATATTAATAGCACTCACCACTGATAAATCTACAGCACCGTGCACTAATATTAATAGCACTCACCAGTGATAAATCTACAGCACCGTACACTAATATTAATAGCACTCACCACTGATAAATCTACAGCACCGTGCACTAATATTAATAGCACTCACCACTGATAAATCTACAGCACCGTACACTAATATTAATAGCACTCACCACTGATAAATCTACAGCACCGTACACTAATATTAATAGCACTCACCACTGATAAATCTACAGCTCTGTACACTAATATTAATAGCACCCACCACTGATAAATCTACAGCTCTGTACACTAATATTAATAGCACTCACCACTAATATTAATAGCACTCAGCACTGATAAATCTACAGCACCGTACACTAATATTAATAGCACTCACCACTGATAAATCTACAGCACCGTACACTAATATTAATAGCACTCACCACTGATAAATCTACAGCACCGTACACTAATATTAATAGCACTCACCGCTGATAAATCTACAGCACCGTGCACTAATATTAATAGCACTCACCACTGATAAATCTACAGCACCGTACACTAATATTAATAGCACTCACCACTGAAAAATCTACAGCACCGTACACTAATATTAATAGCACTCACCAATGATAAATCTACAGCACCGTACACTAATATTAATAGCACTCACCACTGATAAATCTACAGCACCGTGCACTAATATTAATAGCACTCACCACTGATAAATCTACAGCACCGTACACTAATGTTAATAGCACTCACCGCTGATAAATCTACAGCACCGTGCACTAATATTAATAGCACTCACTACTGATAAATCTACAGCACTGTACACTAATATTAATAGCACTCACCACTGAAAAATCTACAGCACCGTACACTAATATTAATAGCACTCACCACTGATAAATCTACAGCTCTGTACACTAATATTAATAGCACTCACCACTAATATTAATAGCACTCAGCACTGATAAATCTACAGCACCGTACACTAATATTAATAGCACTCACCACTGATAAATCTACAGCACCGTACACTAATATTAATAGCACTCACCACTGAAAAATCTACAGCACCGTGCACTAATATTAATAGCACTCACCACTGATAAATCTACAGCACCGTACACTAATATTAATAGCACTCCCCACTGATAAATCTACAGCACCGTACACTAATATTAATAGCACTCACCACTGAAAAATCTACAGCACCATGCACTAATATTAATAGCACTCACCAATGATAAATCTACAGCACCGTACACTAATATTAAAAGCACTCACCACTGATTAATCTACAGCACCGTGCACTAAAATTAATAGCACTCACCACTGAAAAATCTACAGCACCGTACACTAATGTTAATAGCACTCACCACTGATAAATCTACAGCACCGTGCACTAATATTAATAGCACTCACTACTGATAAATCTACAGCACTGTACACTAATATTAATAGCACTCACCACTGAAAAATCTACAGCACCGTACACTAATATTAATAGCACTCACCACTGATAAATCTACAGCTCTCTACACTAATATTAATAGCACTCAGCACTGATAAATCTACAGCACCGTACACTAATATTAATAGCACTCACCACTGATAAATCTACAGCACCGTACACTAATATTAATAGCACTCACCACTGATAAATCTACAGCTCTGTACACTAATATTAATAGCACTCACCACTGATAAATCTACAGCACCGTACACTAATATTAATAGCACTCACCACTGATAAATCTACAGCACCGTGCACTAATATTAATAGCACTCACCACTGATAAATCTACAGCACCGTACACTAATATTAATAGCACTCACCACTGATAAATCTACAGCTCTCTACACTAATATTAATAGCACTCACCACTGAAAAATCTACAGCACGGTACATTAATATTAATAGCACTCACCACTGATAAATCTACAGCACCGTGCACTAATATTAATAGCACTCACTACTGATAAATCTACAGCACTGTACACTAATATTAATAGCACTCACCACTGAAAAATCTACAGCACCGTACACTAATATTAATAGCACTCACCACTGATAAATCTACAGCTCTCTACACTAATATTAATAGCACTCAGCACTGATAAATCTACAGCACCGTACACTAATATTAATAGCACTCACCACTGATAAATCTACAGCACCGTACACTAATATTAATAGCACTCACCACTGATAAATCTACAGCTCTGTACACTAATATTAATAGCACTCACCACTGATAAATCTACAGCACCGTACACTAATATTAATAGCACTCACCACTGAAAAATCTACAGCACCGTACACTAATATTAATAGCACTCACCAATGATAAATCTACAGCACCGTACACTATTATTAATAGCACTCACCACTGATAAATCTACAGCACCGTACACTAATATTAATAGCACTCACCACTGATAAATCTACAGCACCGTGCACTAATATTAATAGCACTCACCACTGATAAATCTACAGCACCGTACATTAATATTAATAGCACTCACCACTGATAAATCTACAGCACCGTGCACTAATATTAATAGCACTCACAATTGATAAATCTACAGCACCGTACACTAATATTAATAGCACTCACCACTGATAAATCTACAGCACCGTACACTAATATTAATAGCACTCACCACTGATAAATCTACAGCACCGTGCACTAATATTAATAGCACTCACCACTGATAAATCTACAGCACCGTACACTAATATTAATAGCACTCACCACTGATAAATCTACAGCTCTGTACACTAATATTAATAACACTCACCACTGATAAATCTACAGCACCGTACTCTAATATTAATAGCACTCACCACTGATAAATCTACAGTACCGTACACTAATATTAATAGCACTCACCACTAATATTAATAGCACTCAGCACTGATAAATCTACAGCACCGTACACTAATATTAATAGCACTCACCACTGATAAATCTACAGCACCGTACACTAATATTAATAGCACTCACCACTGATAAATCTACAGCACCGTACACTAATATTAATAGCACTCACCACTGATAAATCTACAGCACCGTGCACTAATATTAATAGCACTCACCACTGATAAATCTACAGCACCGTACACTAATATTAATAGCACTCACCACTGAAAAATCTACAGCACCGTACACTAATATTAATAGCACTCACCAATGATAAATCTACAGCACCGTACACTAATATTAATAGCACTCACCACTGATAAATCTACAGCTCTGTACACTAATATTAATAGCACTCATCACTGATAAATCTACAGCACCGTGCACTAATATTAATAGCACTCACAACTGATAAATCTACAGCACCGTACACTAATATTAATAGCACTCACCACTGATAAATCTACAGCACCGTACACTAATATTAATAGCACTCACCACTGATAAATCTACAGCACCGTGCACTAATATTAATAGCACTCACCACTGATAAATCTACAGCTCTGTACACTAATATTAATAGCACTCACCACTGATAAATCTACAGCACCGTGCACTAATATTAATAGCACTCACAACTGATAAATCTACAGCACCGTACACTAATATTAATAGCACTCACCACTGATAAATCTACAGCACCGTACACTAATATTAATAGCACTCACCACTGATAAATCTACAGCACCGTGCACTAATATTAATAGCACTCACCACTGATAAATCTACAGCACCGTACACTAATATTAATAGCACTCACCACTGATAAATCTACAGCTCTGTACACTAATATTAATAACACTCACCACTGATAAATCTACAGCACCGTACACTAATATTAATAGCACTCACCACTGATAAATCTACAGCACCGTACACTAATATTAATAGCACTAACCACTGATAAATCTACAGCACCGAATACTAATATTAATAGCACTCACCACTGAAAAATCTACAGCACGGTACATTAATATTAATAGCACTCACCACTGATAAATCTACAGCACCGTACACTAATATTAATAGCACTCACCACTGATAAATCTACAGCACCGTACACTAATATTAATAGCACTCACCACTGATAAATCTACAGCACCGTACACTAATATTAATAGCACTCACCACTGATAAATCTACAGCTCTGTACACTAATATTAATAGCACTCACCACTGATAAATCTACAGCTCTGTACACTAATATTAATAGCACTCACCACTAATATTAATAGCACTCAGCACTGATAAATCTACAGCACCGTACACTAATATTAATAGCACTGCCCACTGATAAATCTACAGCACCGTACACTAATATTAATAGCACTCACCACTGATAAATCTACAGCACCGTACACTAATATTAATAGCACTCACCACTGATAAATCTACAGCACCGTGCACTAATATTAATAGCACTCACCACTGATAAATCTACAGCACCGTACACTAATATTAATAGCACTCACCACTGAAAAATCTACAGCACCGTACACTAATATTAATAGCACTCACCAATGATAAATCTACAGCACCGTACACTAATATTAATAGCACTCACCACTGATAAATCTACAGCACCGTGCACTAATATTAATAGCACTCACCACTGATAAATCTACAGCACCGTACACTAATGTTAATAGCACTCACCGCTGATAAATCTACAGCACCGTGCACTAATATTAATAGCACTCACTACTGATAAATCTACAGCACTGTACACTAATATTAATAGCACTCACCACTGAAAAATCTACAGCACCGTACACTAATATTAATAGCACTCACCACTGATAAATCTACAGCTTTGTACACTAATATTAATAGCACTCACCACTAATATTAATAGCACTCAGCACTGATAAATCTACAGCACCGTACACTAATATTAATAGCACTCACCACTGATAAATCTACAGCTCTGTACACTAATATTAATAGCACTCACCACTAATATTAATAGCACTCACCACTGAAAAATCCACAGCACCGTGCACTAATATTAATAGCACTCACCACTGATAAATCTACAGCACCGTACACTAATATTAATAGCACTCCCCACTGATAAATCTACAGCACCGTACACTAACATTAATAGCACTCACCACTGAAAAATCTACAGCACCGTGCACTAATATTAATAGCACTCACCAATGATAAATCTACAGCACCGTACACTAATATTAATAGCACTCACCACTGATAAATCTACAGCACCGTGCACTAATATTAATAGCACTCACCACTGAAAAATCTACAGCACCGTACACTAATGTTAATAGCACTCACCACTGATAAATCTACAGCACCGTGCACTAATATTAATAGCACTCACTACTGATAAATCTACAGCACTGTTCACTAATATTAATAGCACTCACCACTGAAAAATCTACAGAACCGTACACTAATATTAATAGCACTCACCACTGATAAATCTACAGCTCTGTACACTAATATTAATAGCACTCAGCACTGATAAATCTACAGCACCGTACACTAATATTAATAGCACTCACCACTGATAAATCTACAGCACCGTACACTAATATTAATAGCACTCACCACTGATAAATCTACAGCACTGTACACTAATATTAATAGCACTCACCACTGAAAAATCTACAGCACCGTACACTAATATTAATAGCACTCACCAATGATAAATCTACAGCACCGTACACTAATATTAATAGCACTCACCACTGATAAATCTACAGCACCGTACACTAATATTAATAGCACTCACCACTGATAAATCTACAGCACCGTGCACTAATATTAATAGCACTCACCACTGATAAATCTACAGCACCGTACATTAATATTAATAGCACTCACCACTGATAAATCTACAGCACCGTGCACTAATATTAATAGCACTCACAACTGATAAATCTACAGCACCGTACACTAATATTAATAGCACTCACCACTGATAAATCTACAGCACCGTACACTAATATTAATAGCACTCACCTCTGATAAATCTACAGCACCGTGCACTAATATTAATAGCACTCACCACTGATAAATCTACAGCACCGTACACTAATATTAATAGCACTCACCACTGATAAATCTACAGCTCTGTACACTAATATTAATAGCACTCACCACTGATAAATCTACAGCACCGTACACTAATATTAATAGCACTCACCACTGATAAATCTACAGCACGGTACACTAATATTAATAGCACTCACCACTGATAAATCTACAGCTCTGTACACTAATATTAATAGCACTCACCACTGATAAATCTACAGCACCGAATACTAATATTAATAGCACTCACCACTGAAATATCTACAGCACGGTACATTAATATTAATAGCACTCACCACTGATAAATCTACAGCACCGTACACTAATATTAATAGCACTCACCACTGATAAATCTACAGCACCGTACACTAATATTAATAGCACTCACCACTGATAAATCTACAGCACCGTACACTAATATTAATAGCACTCACCACTGATAAATCTACAGCACCGTACACTAATATTAATAGCACTCACCACTGATAAATCTACAGCTCTGTACACTAATATTAATACCACTCACCACTGATAAATCTATAGCTCTGTACACTAATATTAATAGCACTCACCACTGATAAATCTACAGCACCGTACACTAATATTAATAGCACTCACCACTGATAAATCTACAGCACCGTACACTAATATTAATAGCACTCACCACTGATAAATCTACAGCACCGTACACGAATATTAATAGCACTCACCACTGAAAAATCTACAGCACCGTACACTAATATTAATAGCACTCACCAATGATAAATCTACAGCACCGTACACTAATATTAATAGCACTCACCACTGATAAATCTACAGCACCGTGCACTAATATTAATAGCACTCACCACTGATAAATCTATAGCTCTGTACACTAATATTAATAGCACTCACCACTGATAAATCTACAGCTCTGTACACTAATATTAATACCACTCACCACTGATAAATCTATAGCTCTGTACACTAATATTAATAGCACTCACCACTGATAAATCTACAGCACCGTACACTAATATTAATAGCACTCACCACTGATAAATCTACAGCACCGTGCACTAATATTAATAGCACTCACCACTGATAAATCTACAGCACCGTACACTAATATTAATAGCACTCACCACTGATAAATCTACAGCACCGTACACTAATATTAATAGCACTCACCACTGATAAATCTACAGCACCGTACACGAATATTAATAGCACTCACCACTGAAAAATCTACAGCACCGTACACTAATATTATTAGCACTCACCAATGATAAATCTACAGCACCGTACACTAATATTAATAGCACTCACCAATAATATTAATAGCACTCAGCACTGATAAATCTACAGCACCGTACACTAATATTAATAGCACTCACCACTGATAAATCTACAGCACCGTACACTAATATTAATAGCACTCACCACTGATAAATCTACAGCACCGTACACTAATATTAATAGCACTCACCACTGAAAAATCTACAGCACCGTGCACTAATATTAATAGCACTCACCACTGATAAATCTACAGCACCGTACACTAATATTAATAGCACTCACCACTGAAAAATCTACAGCACCGTGCACTAATATTAATAGCACTCACCAATGATAAATCTACCGCACCGTACACTAATATTAATAGCACTCACCACTGAAAAATCTACAGCACTGTGCACTAATATTAATAGCACTCACCACTGATAAATCTACAGCACCGTACACTAATGTTAATAGCACTCACCACTGATAAATCTACAGCACCGTGCACTAATATTAATAGCACTCACCACTGATAAATCTACAGCACCGTACACTAATATTAATAGCACTCACCACTGATAAATCTACAGCTCTGTACACTAATATTAATAGAACTCACCACTGATAAATTTACAGCACCGTACACTAATATTAATAGCACTCACCACTGATAAATCTACAGCACCGTACACTAATATTAATAGCACTCACCACTGATAAATCTACAGCTCTGTACACTAATATTAATAGCACTCACCACTGATAAATCTACAGCACCGAATACTAATATTAATAGCACTCACCACTGAAAAATCTACAGCACGGTACATTAATATTAATAGCACTCACCACTGATAAATCTACAGCACCGTACACTAATATTAATAGCACTCACCACTGATAAATCTACAGCACCGTACACTAATATTAATAGCACTCACCACTGATAAATCTACAGCTCTGTACACTAATATTAATAGCACTCACCACTGATAAATCTACAGCACCGAATACTAATATTAATAGCACTCACCACTGAAAAATCTACAGCACGGTACATTAATATTAATAGCACTCACCACTGATAAATCTACAGCACCGTACACGAATATTAATAGCACTCACCACTGAAAAATCTACAGCACCGTACACTAATATTAATAGCACTCACCAATGATAAATCTACAGCACCGTACACTAATATTAATAGCACTCACCACTGATAAATCTACAGCACCATACACTATTATTAATAGCACTCACCACTGATAAATCTACAGCACCGTACACTAATATTAATAGCACTCACCACTGATAAATCTACAGCACCGTACACTAATATTAATAGCACTCACCACTGAAAAATCTACAGCAACGTGCACTAATATTAATGGCACTCACCAATGATAAATCTACAGCACCGTACACTAATATTAATAGCACTCACCACTGATAAATCTACAGCACCGTACACTAATGTTAATAGCACTCACCACTGATAAATCTACAGCACCGTGCACTAATATTAATAGCACTCACCACTGAAGAATCTACAGCACCGTACACTAATATTAGAAGCACTCACCACTGAAAAATCTACAGCACCGTACACTAATATTAATAGCACTCACCACTGATAAATCTACAGCTCTGTACACTAATATTAATAGCACTCACCACTGATAAATCTACAGCACCGTACACTAATATTAATAGCACTCACCACTAATATTAATAGCACTCAGCACTGATAAATCTACAGCACCGTACACTAATATTAATAGCACTCACTACTGATAAATCTACAGCACTGTACACTAATATTAATAGCACTCACCACTAATATTAATAGCACTCAGCACTGATAAATCTACAGCACCGTACACTAATATTAATAGCACTCACCACTGATAAATCTACAGCTCTGTACACTAATATTAATAGCACTCACCACTAATATTAATAGCACTCAGCACTGATAAATCTACAGCACCGTACACTAATATTAATAGCACTCACCACTGATAAATCTACAGCACCGTACACTAATATTAATAGCACTCACCACTGATAAATCTACAGCTCTGTACACTAATATTAATAGCACTCACCACTAATATTAATAGCACTCAGCACTGATAAATCTACAGCACCGTACACTAATATTAATAGCACTCACCACTTATAAATCTACAGCACCGTACACTAATATTAATAGCACTCACCACTGATAAATCTACAGCACCGTACACTAATATTAATAGCACTCACCACTGAAAAATCTACAGCACCGTGCACTAATATTAATAGCACTCACCACTGATAAATCTACAGCAACGTACACTAATATTAATAGCACTCACCACTGATAAATCTACAGCACCGTACACTAATATTAATAGCACTCACCACTGAAAAATCTACAGCACCGTGCACTAATATTAATAGCACTCACCACTGATAAATCTACAGCTCTGTACACTAATATTAATAGCACTCACCACTGATAAATCTACAGCACCGTACACTAATATTAATAGCACTCACCACTAATATTAATAGCACTCAGCACTGATAAATCTACAGCACCGTACACTAATATTAATAGCACTCACTACTGATAAATCTACAGCACTGTACACTAATATTAATAGCACTCACCACTAATATTAATAGCACTCAGCACTGATAAATCTACAGCACCGTACACTAATATTAATAGCACTCACCACTGATAAATCTACAGCTCTGTACACTAATATTAATAGCACTCACCACTAATATTAATAGCACTCAGCACTGATAAATCTACAGCACCGTACACTAATATTAATAGCACTCACCACTGATAAATCTACAGCACCGTACACTAATATTAATAGCACTCACCACTGATAAATCTACAGCTCTGTACACTAATATTAATAGCACTCACCACTAATATTAATAGCACTCAGCACTGATAAATCTACAGCACCGTACACTAATATTAATAGCACTCACCACTTATAAATCTACAGCACCGTACACTAATATTAATAGCACTCACCACTGATAAATCT
Source organism: Ranitomeya imitator (assembly GCF_032444005.1). Classification (NCBI taxonomy): domain Eukaryota; kingdom Metazoa; phylum Chordata; class Amphibia; order Anura; family Dendrobatidae; genus Ranitomeya; species Ranitomeya imitator. The sequence goes on along the minus strand of NC_091286.1, from coordinate 6,477,797 downwards.
ACAGCACCGTACACTAATATTAATAGCACTCACCACTGAAAAATCTACAGCACCGTGCACTAATATTAATAGCACTCACCACTGATAAATCTACAGCACCGTACACTAATATTAATAGCACTCACCACTGATAAATCTACAGCCCTGTACACTAATATTAATAGCACTCACCACTGATAAATCTACAGCACCGAATACTAATATTAATAGCACTCACCACTGAAAAATCTACAGCACCGTACACTAATATTAATAGCACTCACCACTGATAAATCTACAGCACCGTACACTAATATTATTAGCACTCACCACTGATAAATCTACAGCCCTGTACACTAATATTAATAGCACTCACCACTGATAAATCTACAGCACCGTGCACTAATATTAATAGCACTCACCACTGATAAATCTACAGCACCGTACACTAATATTAATAGCACTCACCACTGAAAAATCTACAGCACCGTACACTAATATTAATAGCACACACCAATGATAAATCTACAGCACCGTACACTAATATTAATAGCACTCACCACTGATAAATCTACAGCACCGTGCACTAATATTAATAGCACTCACCACTGATAAATCTACAGCACCGTACACTAATGTTAATAGCACTCACCGCTGATAAATCTACAGCACCGTGCACTAATATTAATAGCACTCACTACTGATAAATCTACAGCACTGTACACTAATATTAATAGCACTCACCACTGAAAAATCTACAGCACCGTACACTAATATTAATAGCACTCACCACTGATAAATCTACAGCTCTGTACACTAATATTAATAGCACTCACCACTAATATTAATAGCACTCAGCACTGATAAATCTACAGCACCGTACACTAATATTAATTGCACTCACCACTGATAAATCTACAGCACCGTACACTAATATTAATAGCACTCACCACTGATAAATCTACAGCACCGTACACTAATATTAATAGCACTCACCACTGATAAATCTACAGCACTGTACACTAATATTAATTGCACTCACCACTGAAAAATCTACAGCACCGTGCACTAATATTAATAGCACTCACCACTGATAAATCTACAGCACCGTACACTAATATTAATAGCACTCACCACTGATAAATCTACAGCACCGTACACTAATATTAATAGCACTCACCACTGTAAAATCTACAGCACCGTGCACTAATATTAATAGCACTCACCAATGATAAATCTACAGCACCGTACACTAATATTAATAGCACTCACCACTGATAAATCTACAGCACCGTACACTAATATTATTAGCACTCACCACTGATAAATCTACAGCACCGTACACTAATATTAATAGCACTCACCACTGAAAAATCTACAGCACCGTACACTAATATTAATAGCACTCACCACTGAAAAATCTACAGCACCTTACACTAATATTAATAGCACTCACCACTGATAAATCTACAGCACCGTACACTAATATTAATAGCACTCACCACTAATATTAATAGCACTCACCACTGATAAATCTACAGCACCGTACACTAATAATAATAGCACTCACCACTAATATTAATAGCACTCACCACTGATAAATCTACAGCACTGTGCACTAATATTAATAGCACTCATCACTGATAAATCTACAGCACCGTACACTAATATTAATAGCACTCACCACTGATAAATCTACAGCACCGTACACTAATATTAATAGCACTCACCACTGAAAAATCTACAGCACCGTACACTAATATTAATAGCACTCACCACTGAAAAATCTACAGCACCTTACACTAATATTAATAGCACTCACCACTGATAAATCTACAGCACCGTACACTAATATTAATAGCACTCACCACTAATATTAATAGCACTCACCACTGATAAATCTACAGCACCGTACACTAATATTAATAGCACTCACCACTGAAAAATCTACAGCACCGTACACTAATATTAATAGCACTCACCACTGAAAAATCTACAGCACCTTACACTAATATTAATAGCACTCACCACTGATAAATCTACAGCACCGTACACTAATATTAATAGCACTCACCACTAATATTAATAGCACTCACCACTGATAAATCTACAGCACTGTGCACTAATATTAATAGCACTCATCACTGATAAATCTACAGCACCGTACACTAATATTAATAGCACTCACCACTGATAAATCTACAGCACCGTACACTAATATTAATAGCACTCACCACTGAAAAATCTACAGCACCGTACACTAATATTAATAGCACTCACCACTGAAAAATCTACAGCACCTTACACTAATATTAATAGCACTCACCACTGATAAATCTACAGCACCGTACACTAATATTAATAGCACTCACCACTAATATTAATAGCACTCACCACTGATAAATCTACAGCACCGTACACTAATAATAATAGCACTCACCACTGAAAAATCTACAGCACCTTACACTAATATTAATAGCACTCACCACTGATAAATCTACAGCACCGTACACTAATATTAATAGCACTCATCACTGATAAATCTACAGCACCGTACACTAATATTAATAGCACTCACCACTAACATTAATAGCACTCACCACTGATAAATCTACAGCACCGTACACTAATATTAATAGCACTCACTACTGATAAATCTACAGCACTGTACACTAATATTAATAGCACTCACCACTGATAAATCTACAGCACCGTACACTAATATTAATAGCACTCACCACTAATATTAATAGCACCACTGACAAATCTACAGCACCGTACACTAATATTAATAGCACTCACTACTGATAAATCTACAGCACCGTACACTAATATTAATAGCACTCACCACTGATAAATCTAGAGCCCTGTACACTAATATTAATAGCACTCACCACTGATAAATCTACAGCACCGAATACTAATATTAATAGCACTCACCACTGAAAAATCTACAGCACCGTACACTAATATTAATAGCACTCACCACTGATAAATCTACAGCACCGTACACTAATATTATTAGCACTCACCACTGATAAATCTATAGCCCTGTACACTAATATTAATAGCACTCACCACTGATAAATCTACAGCACCGTGCACTAATATTAATAGCACTCACCACTGATAAATCTACAGCACCGTACACTAATATTAATAGCACTCACCACTGAAAAATCTACAGCACCGTACACTAATATTAATAGCACACACCAATGATAAATCTACAGCACCGTACACTAATATTAATAGCACTCACCACTGATAAATCTACAGCACCGTGCACTAATATTAATAGCACTCACCACTGATAAATCTACAGCACCGTACACTAATGTTAATAGCACTCACCGCTGATAAATCTACAGCACCGTGCACTAATATTAATAGCACTCACCACTGATAAGTCTACAGCTCTGTACACTAATATTAATAGCACTCACCACTAATATTAATAGCACTCAGCACTGATAAATCTACAGCACCGTACACTAATATTAATAGCACTCACCACTGAAAAATCTACAGCACCGTACACTAATATTAATAGCACACACCAATGATAAATCTACAGCACCGTACACTAATATTAATAGCACTCACTACTGATAAATCTACAGCACTCTACACTAATATTAATAGCACTCACCACTGAACAATCTACAGCACCGTACACTAATATTAATAGCACTCACCACTGATAAATCTACAGCTCTGTACACTAATATTAATAGCACTCACCACTAATATTAATAGCACTCAGCACTGATAAATCTACAGCACCGTACACTAATATTAATAGCACTCACCACTGATAAATCTACAGCACCGTACACTAATATTAATAGCACTCACCACTGATAAATCTACAGCACCGTACACTAATATTAATAGCACTCACCACTGATAAATCTACAGCACTGTACACTAATATTAATAGCACTCACCACTGAAAAATCTACAGCACCGTGCACTAATATTAATAGCACTCACCACTGATAAATCTACAGCACCGTACACTAATATTAATAGCACTCACCACTGATAAATCTACAGCACTGTACACTAATATTAATAGCACTCACCACTGAAAAATCTACAGCACCGTGCACTAATATTAATAGCACTCAGCACTGATAAATCTACAGCACCGTACACTAATATTAATAGCACTCACCACTGATAAATCTACAGCACCGTACACTAATATTAATAGCACTCACCACTGATAAATCTACAGCACCGTACACTAATATTAATAGCACTCACCACTGATAAATCTACAGCACTGTACACTAATATTAATAGCACTCACCACTGAAAAATCTACAGCACCGTGCACTAATATTAATAGCACTCACCAATGATAAATCTACAGCACCGTACACTAATATTAATAGCACTCACCACTGATAAATATACAGCACCGTATACTAATGTTAATAGCACTCACCACTGATAAATCTACAGCACTGTGCACTAATATTAATAGCACTCATCACTGATAAATCTACAGCACCGTACACTAATATTAATAGCACTCACCACTAATATTAATAGCACCACTGATAAATCTACAGCACCGTACACTAATATTAATAGCACTCACCACTAATATTAATAGCACCACTGACAAATCTACAGCACCGTACACTAATATTAATAGCACTCACTACTGATAAATCTACAGCACCGTACACTAATATTAATAGCACTCACCACTGATAAATCTAGAGCCCTGTACACTAATATTAATAGCACTCACCACTGATAAATCTACAGCACCGAATACTAATATTAATAGCACTCACCACTGAAAAATCTACAGCACCGTACACTAATATTAATAGCACTCACCACTGATAAATCTACAGCACCGTACACTAATATTATTAGCACTCACCACTGATAAATCTATAGCCCTGTACACTAATATTAATAGCACTCACCACTGATAAATCTACAGCACCGTGCACTAATATTAATAGCACTCACCACTGATAAATCTACAGCACCGTACACTAATATTAATAGCACTCACCACTGAAAAATCTACAGCACCGTACACTAATATTAATAGCACACACCAATGATAAATCTACAGCACCGTACACTAATATTAATAGCACTCACCACTGATAAATCTACAGCACCGTGCACTAATATTAATAGCACTCACCACTGATAAATCTACAGCACCGTACACTAATGTTAATAGCACTCACCGCTGATAAATCTACAGCACCGTGCACTAATATTAATAGCACTCACCACTGATAAATCTACAGCTCTGTACACTAATATTAATAGCACTCACCACTAATATTAATAGCACTCAGCACTGATAAATCTACAGCACCGTACACTAATATTAATAGCACTCACCACTGAAAAATCTACAGCACCGTACACTAATATTAATAGCACACACCAATGATAAATCTACAGCACCGTACACTAATATTAATAGCACTCACTACTGATAAATCTACAGCACCGTACACTAATATTAATAGCACTCACCACTGAACAATCTACAGCACCGTACACTAATATTAATAGCACTCACCACTGAACAATCTACAGCACCGTACACTAATATTAATAGCACTCACCACTGAACAATCTACAGCACCGTACACTAATATTAATAGCACTCACCACTGATAAATCTACAGCTCTGTACACTAATATTAATAGCACTCACCACTAATATTAATAGCACTCAGCACTGATAAATCTACAGCACCGTACACTAATATTAATAGCACTCACCACTGATAAATCTACAGCACCGTACACTAATATTAATAGCACTCACCACTGATAAATCTACAGCACCGTACACTAATATTAATAGCACTCACCACTGATAAATCTACAGCACTGTACACTAATATTAATAGCACTCACCACTGAAAAATCTACAGCACCGTGCACTAATATTAATAGCACTCACCACTGAAAAATCTACAGCACCGTACACTAATATTAATAGCACTCACCACTGATAAATCTACAGCACTGTACACTAATATTAATAGCACTCACCACTGAAAAATCTACAGCACCGTGCACTAATATTAATAGCACTCAGCACTGATAAATCTACAGCACCGTACACTAATATTAATAGCACTCACCACTGATAAATCTACAGCACCGTACACTAATATTAATAGCACTCACCACTGATAAATCTACAGCACCGTACACTAATATTAATAGCACTCACCACTGATAAATCTACAGCACTGTACACTAATATTAATAGCACTCACCACTGAAAAATCTACAGCACCGTGCACTAATATTAATAGCACTCACCAATGATAAATCTACAGCACCGTACACTAATATTAATAGCACTCACCACTGATAAATATACAGCACCGTACACTAATGTTAATAGCACTCACCACTGATAAATCTACAGCACTGTGCACTAATATTAATAGCACTCATCACTGATAAATCTACAGCACCGTACACTAATATTAATAGCACTCACCACTGATAAATCTACAGCACCGTACACTAATATTAATAGCACTCACCACTGAAAAATCTACAGCACCGTACACTAATATTAATAGCACTCACCACTGAAAAATCTACAGCACCTTACACTAATATTAATAGCACTCACCACTGATAAATCTACAGCACCGTACACTAATATTAATAGCACTCACCACTAATATTAATAGCACTCACCACTGATAAATCTACAGCACCGTACACTAATAATAATAGCACTCACCACTGAAAAATCTACAGCACCTTACACTAATATTAATAGCACTCACCACTGATAAATCTACAGCACCGTACACTAATATTAATAGCACTCATCACTGATAAATCTACAGCACCGTACACTAATATTAATAGCACTCACCACTAATATTAATAGCACTCACCACTGATAAATCTACAGCACCGTACACTAATATTAATAGCACTCACTACTGATAAATCTACAGCACTGTACACTAATATTAATAGCACTCACCACTGATAAATCTACAGCACCGTACACTAATATTAATAGCACTCACCACTAATATTAATAGCACCACTGACAAATCTACAGCACCGTACACTAATATTAATAGCACTCACTACTGATAAATCTACAGCACTGTACACTAATATTAATAGCACTCACCACTGAAAAATCTACAGCACCGTACACTAATATTAATAGCACTCACCACTGAAAAATCTACAGCACCTTACACTAATATTAATAGCACTAACCACTGATAAATCTACAGCTCTGTACACTAATATTAATAGCACTCACCACTAATATTAATAGCACTCACCACTGATAAATCTACAGCACCGTACACTAATATTAATAGCACTCACCACTAATATTAATAGCACTCACCACTGATAAATCTACAGCACCGTACACTAATAATAATAGCACTCACCACTGAAAAATCTACAGCACCTTACACTAATATTAATAGCACTCACCACTGATAAATCTACAGCACCGTACACTAATATTAATAGCACTCATCACTGATAAATCTACAGCACCGTACACTAATATTAATAGCACTCACCACTAATATTAATAGCACTCACCACTGACAAATCTACAGCACCGTACACTAATATTAATAGCACTCACTACTGATAAATCTACAGCACTGTACACTAATATTAATAGCACTCACCACTGATAAATCTACAGCACCGTACACTAATATTAATAGCACTCACCACTAATATTAATAGCACCACTGACAAATCTACAGCACCGTACACTAATATTAATAGCACTCACTACTGATAAATCTACAGCACTGTACACTAATATTAATAGCACTCATCACTGAAAAATCTACAGCACCGTACACTAATATTAATAGCACTCACCACTGAAAAATCTACAGCACCTTACACTAATATTAATAGCACTAACCACTGATAAATCTACAGCTCTGTACACTAATATTAATAGCACTCACCACTAATATTAATAGCACTCACCACTGATAAATCTACAGCACCGTACACTAATATTAATAGCACTCACCACTGAAAAATCTACAGCACCTTACACTAATATTAATAGCACTCACCAATGATAAATCTACAGCACCGTACACTAATATTAATAGCACTCACCACTGAAAAATCTACAGCACTGTACACTAATATTAATAGCACTCACCACTGATAAATCTACAGCACCGTACACTAAAATTAATAGCACTCACCACTGATAAATCTACAGCACCGTGCACTAATATTAATAGCACTCACCACTGATAAATCTACAGCACTGTACACTAATATTAATAGCACTCACCACTGATAAATCTACAGCACCGTACACTAATATTAATAGCACTCACCACTGATAAATCTACAGCACCGAATACTAATATTAATAGCACTCACCACTGATAAATCTACAGCACCGTACATTAATATTAATAGCACTCACCACTGATAAATCTACAGCACCGTACACTAATATTAATAGCACTCACCACTGATAAATCTACAGCACCGTACACTAATATTAATAGCACTCACCACTGATAAATCTACAGCACCGTACACTAATATTAATAGCACTCACCACTGAAAAATCTACAGCACCATGCACTAATATTAATAGCACTCACCACTGATAAATCTACAGCACCGTACACTAATATTAATAGCACTCACCAGTGATAAATTTACAGCACCGTACACTAATATTAATTGCACTCACCACTGATAAATCTACAGCCCTGTACACTAATATTAATAGCACTCACCACTGATAAATCTACAGCACCGAATACTAATATTAATAGCACTCACCACTGAAAAATCTACAGCACGGTACATTAATATTAATAGCACTCACCACTGATAAATCTACAGCACCGTACACTAATATTAATAGCACTCACCACTGATAAATCTACAGCACCGTACACTAATATTAATAGCACTCACCACTGATAAATCTACAGCACCGTAAACTAATATTAATAGCACTCACCACTGATAAATCTACAGCACTGTACACTAATATTAATAGAACTCACCACTGATAAATCTACAGCACCGTACACTAATATTAATAGCACTCACCACTGATAAATCTACAGCACCGTACACTAATATTAATAGCACTCACCACTGAAAAATCTACAGCACCGTGCACTAATATTAATAGCACTCACCACTGATAAATCTACAGCACCGTACACTAATATTAATAGCACTCACCACTGATAAATCTACAGCACCGTGCACTAATATTAATAGCACTCACCACTGATAAATCTACAGCACCGTACACTAATATTAATAGCACTCACCACTGAAAAATCTACAGCACCGTACACTAATATTAATAGCACTCACCAATGATAAATCTACAGCACCGTACACTAATATTAATAGCACTCACCACTGATAAATCTACAGCTCTGTACACTAATATTAATAGCACTCACCACTAATATTAATAGCACTCAGCACTGATAAATCTACAGCACCGTACACTAATATTAATAGCACTCACCACTGATAAATCTACAGCACCGTACACTAATATTAATAGCACTCACCACTAATATTAATAGCACTCAGCACTGATAAATCTACAGCCCCGTACACTAATATTAATAGCACTCACCACTGATAAATCTACAGCACCGTACACTAATATTAATAGCACTCACCACTGATAAATCTACAGCACCGTACACTAATATTAATAGCACTCACCACTGATAAATCTACAGCACTGTACACTAATATTAATAGCACTCACCACTGAAAAATCTACAGCACCGTGCACTAATATCAATAGCACTCACCACTGATAAATCTACAGCACCGTACACTAATATTAATAGCACTCACCACTGATAAATCTACAGCACCGTACACTAATATTAATAGCACTCACCACTGATAAATCTACAGCACTGTACACTAATATTAATAGCACTCACCACTGATAAATCTACAGCACCGTGCACTAATATTAATAGCACTCACCACTGATAAATCTACAGCTCTGTACACTAATATTAATAGCACTCACCACTAATATTAATAGCACTCAGCACTGATAAATCTACAGCCCCGTACACTAATATTAATAGCACTCACCACTGATAATTCTACAGCACCGTACACTAATATTAATAGCACTCACCACTGATAAATCTACAGCACCGTACACTAATATTAATAGCACTCACCACTGATAAATCTACAGCACTGTACACTAATATTAATAGCACTCACCACTGAAAAATCTACAGCACCGTGCACTAATATCAATAGCACTCACCACTGATAAATCTACAGCACCGTACACTAATATTAATAGCACTCACCACTGATAAATCTACAGCACCGTACACTAATATTAATAGCACTCACCACTGAAAAATCTACAGCACCGTGCACTAATATTAATAGCACTCACCAATGATAAATCTACAGCACCGTACACTAATATTAATAGCACTCACCACTGATAAATCTACAGCACCGTGCACTAATATTAATAGCACTCACCAGTGATAAATCTACAGCACCGTACACTAATATTAATAGCACTCACCACTGATAAATCTACAGCACCGTGCACTAATATTAATAGCACTCACCACTGATAAATCTACAGCATCGTACACTAATATTAATAGCACTCACCACTGATAAATCTACAGCTCTGTACACTAATATTAATAGCACTCACCACTGATAAATCTACAGCACCGTAAACTAATATTAATAGCACTCACCACTGATAAATCTACAGCACCGTACACTAATATTAATAGCACTCACCACTGATAAATCTACAGCACCGTACACTAATATTAATAGCACTCACCACTGATAAATCTACAGCTCTGTACACTAATATTAATAGCACTCACCACTGATAAATCTACAGCTCTGTACACTAATATTAATAGCACTCACCACTAATATTAATAGCACTCAGCACTGATAAATCTACAGCACCGTACACTAATATTAATAGCACTCACCACTGATAAATCTACAGCACCGTACACTAATATTAATAGCACTCACCACTGATAAATCTACAGCACCGTACACTAATATTAATAGCACTCACCACTGATAAATCTACAGCACCGTGCACTAATATTAATAGCACTCACCACTGATAAATCTACAGCACCGTACACTAATATTAATAGCACTCACCACTGAAAAATCTACAGCACCGTACACTAATATTAATAGCACTCACCAATGATAAATCTACAGCACCGTACACTAATATTAATAGCACTCACCACTGATAAATCTACAGCACCGTGCACTAATATTAATAGCACTCACCACTGATAAATCTACAGCACCGTACACTAATGTTAATAGCACTCACCGCTGATAAATCTACAGCACCGTGCACTAATATTAATAGCACTCACTACTGATAAATCTACAGCACTGTACACTAATATTAATAGCACTCACCACTGAAAAATCTACAGCACCGTACACTAATATTAATAGCACTCACCACTGATAAATCTACAGCTCTGTACACTAATATTAATAGCACTCACCACTAATATTAATAGCACTCAGCACTGATAAATCTACAGCACCGTACACTAATATTAATAGCACTCACCACTGATAAATCTACAGCACCGTACACTAATATTAATAGCACTCACCACTGAAAAATCTACAGCACCGTGCACTAATATTAATAGCACTCACCACTGATAAATCTACAGAACCGTACACTAATATTAATAGCACTCCCCACTGATAAATCTACAGCACCGTACACTAATATTAATAGCACTCACCACTGAAAAATCTACAGCACCGTGCACTAATATTAATAGCACTCACCAATGATAAATCTACAGCACCGTACACTAATATTAAAAGCACTCACCACTGATTAATCTACAGCACCGTGCACTAATATTAATAGCACTCACCACTGAAAAATCTACAGCACCGTACACTAATGTTAATAGCACTCACCACTGATAAATCTACAGCACCGTGCACTAATATTAATAGCACTCACTACTGATAAATCTACAGCACTGTACACTAATATTAATAGCACTCACCACTGAAAAATCTACAGCACCGTACACTAATATTAATAGCACTCACCACTGATAAATCTACAGCTCTGTACACTAATATTAATAGCACTCAGCACTGATAAATCTACAGCACCGTACACTAATATTAATAGCACTCACCACTGATAAATCTACAGCACCGTACACTAATATTAATAGCACTCACCACTGATAAATCTACAGCACCGTACACTAATATTAATAGCACTCACCACTGAAAAATCTACAGCACCGTACACTAATATTAATAGCACTCACCAATGATAAATCTACAGCACTGTACACTATTATTAATAGCACTCACCACTGATAAATCTACAGCACCGTACACTAATATTAATAGCACTCACCACTGATAAATCTACAGCACCGTGCACTAATATTAATAGCACTCACCACTGATAAATCTACAGCACCGTACATTAATATTAATAGCACTCACCACTGATAAATCTACAGCACCGTGCACTAATATTAATAGCACTCACAACTGATAAATCTACAGCACCGTACACTAATATTAATAGCACTCACCACTGATAAATCTACAGCACCGTACACTAATATTAATAGCACTCACCACTGATAAATCTACAGCACCGTGCACTAATATTAATAGCACTCACCACTGATAAATCTACAGCACCGTACACTAATATTAATAGCACTCACCACTGATAAATCTACAGCTCTGTACACTAATATTAATAACACTCACCACTGATAAATCTACAGCACCGTACACTAATATTAATAGCACTCACCACTGATAAATCTACAGCACCGTACACTAATATTAATAGCACTCACCACTGATAAATCTACAGCACCGAATACTAATATTAATAGCACTCACCACTGAAAAATCTACAGCACGGTACATTAATATTAATAGCACTCACCACTGATAAATCTACAGCACTGTACACTAATATTAATAGCACTCACCACTGATAAATCTACAGCACCGTACACTAATATTAATAGCACTCACCACTGATAAATCTACAGCACCGTACACTAATATTAATAGCACTCACCACTGATAAATCTACAGCTCTGTACACTAATATTAATAGCACTCACCACTGATAAATCTACAGCTCTGTACACTAATATTAATAGCACTCACCACTAATATTAATAGCACTCAGCACTGATAAATCTACAGCACCGTACACTAATATTAATAGCACTCACCACTGATAAATCTACAGCACCGTACACTAATATTAATAGCACTCACCACTGATAAATCTACAGCACCGTACACTAATATTAATAGCACTCACCACTGATAAATCTACAACACCGTGCACTAATATTAATAGCACTCACCACTGATAAATCTACAGCACCGTACACTAATATTAATAGCACTCACCACTGAAAAATCTACAGCACCGTACACTAATATTAATAGCACTCACCAATGATAAATCTACAGCACCGTACACTAATATTAATAGCACTCACCACTGATAAATCTACAGCTCTGTACACTAATATTAATAGCACTCATCACTGATAAATCTACAGCACCGTGCACTAATATTAATAGCACTCACAACTGATAAATCTACAGCACCGTACACTAATATTAATAGCACTCACCACTGATAAATCTACAGCACCGTACACTAATATTAATAGCACTCACCACTGATAAATCTACAGCACCGTGCACTAATATTAATAGCACTCACCACTGATAAATCTACAGCTCTGTACACTAATATTAATAGCACTCACCACTGATAAATCTACAGCACCGTGCACTAATATTAATAGCACTCACAACTGATAAATCTACAGCACCGTACACTAATATTAATAGCACTCACCACTGATAAATCTACAGCACCGTACACTAATATTAATAGCACTCACCACTGATATATCTACAGCACCGTGCACTAATATTAATAGCACTCACCACTGATAAATCTACAGCACCGTACACTAATATTAATAGCACTCACCACTGATAAATCTACAGCTCTGTACACTAATATTAATAGCACTCACCACTGATAAATCTACAGCTCTGTACACTAATATTAATAGCACTCACCACTAATATTAATAGCACTCAGCACTGATAAATCTACAGCACCGTACACTAATATTAATAGCACTCACCACTGATAAATCTACAGCACCGTACACTAATATTAATAGCACTCACCACTGATAAATCTACAGCACCGTACACTAATATTAATAGCACTCACCACTGATAAATCTACAGCACCGTGCACTAATATTAATAGCACTCACCACTGATAAATCTACAGCATCGTACACTAATATTAATAGCACTCACCACTGAAAAATCTACAGCACCGTACACTAATATTAATAGCACTCACCAATGATAAATCTACAGCACCGTACACTAATATTAATAGCACTCACCACTGATAAATCTACAGCACCGTGCACTAATATTAATAGCACTCACCACTGATAAATCTACAGCACCGTACACTAATGTTAATAGCACTCACCGCTGATAAATCTACAGCACCGTGCACTAATATTAATAGCACTCACTACTGATAAATCTACAGCACTGTACACTAATATTAATAGCACTCACCACTGAAAAATCTACAGCACCGTACACTAATATTAATAGCACTCACCACTGATAAATCTACAGCTCTGTACACTAATATTAATAGCACTCACCACTAATATTAATAGCACTCAGCACTGATAAATCTACAGCACCGTACACTAATATTAATAGCACTCACCACTGATAAATCTACAGCACCGTACACTAATATTAATAGCACTCACCACTGAAAAATCTACAGCACCGTGCACTAATATTAATAGCACTCACCACTGATAAATCTACAGAACCGTACACTAATATTAATAGCACTCCCCACTGATAAATCTACAGCACCGTACACTAATATTAATAGCACTCACCACTGAAAAATCTACAGCACCGTGCACTAATATTAATAGCACTCACCAATGATAAATCTACAGCACCGTACACTAATATTAAAAGCACTCACCACTGAAAAATCTACAGCACCGTACACTAATGTTAATAGCACTCACCACTGATAAATCTACAGCACCGTGCACTAATATTAATAGCACTCACTACTGATAAATCTACAGCACTGTACACTAATATTAATAGCACTCACCACTGAAAAATCTACAGCACCGTACACTAATATTAATAGCACTCACCACTGATAAATCTACAGCTCTGTACACTAATATTAATAGCACTCAGCACTGATAAATCTACAGCACCGTACACTAATATTAATAGCACTCACCACTGATAAATCTACAGCACCGTACACTAATATTAATAGCACTCACCACTGATAAATCTACAGCACCGTACACTAATATTAATAGCACTCACCACTGAAAAATCTACAGCACCGTACACTAATATTAATAGCACTCACCAATGATAAATCTACAGCACTGTACACTATTATTAATAGCACTCACCACTGATAAATCTACAGCACCGTACACTAATATTAATAGCACTCACCACTGATAAATCTACAGCACCGTGCACTAATATTAATAGCACTCACCACTGATAAATCTACAGCACCGTACATTAATATTAATAGCACTCACCACTGATAAATCTACAGCACCGTGCACTAATATTAATAGCACTCACAACTGATAAATCTACAGCACCGTACACTAATATTAATAGCACTCACCACTGATAAATCTACAGCACCGTACACTAATATTAATAGCACTCACCACTGATAAATCTACAGCACCGTGCACTAATATTAATAGCACTCACCACTGATAAATCTACAGCACCGTACACTAATATTAATAGCACTCACCACTGATAAATCTACAGCTCTGTACACTAATATTAATAGCACTCACCACTGATAAATCTACAGCACCGTACACTAATATTAATAGCACTCACCACTGAAAAATCTACAGCACCGTACACTAATATTAATAGCACTCACCAATGATAAATCTACAGCACTGTACACTATTATTAATAGCACTCACCACTGATAAATCTACAGCACCGTACACTAATATTAATAGCACTCACCACTGATAAATCTACAGCACCGTGCACTAATATTAATAGCACTCACCACTGATAAATCTACAGCACCGTACATTAATATTAATAGCACTCACCACTGATAAATCTACAGCACCGTGCACTAATATTAATAGTACTCACAACTGATAAATCTACAGCACCGTACACTAATATTAATAGCACTCACCACTGATAAATCTACAGCACCGTACACTAATATTAATAGCACTCACCACTGATAAATCTACAGCACCGTGCACTAATATTAATAGCACTCACCACTGATAAATCTACAGCACCGTACACTAATATTAATAGCACTCACCACTGATAAATCTACAGCTCTGTACACTAATATTAATAGCACTCACCACTGATAAATCTACAGCACCGTACACTAATATTAATAGCACTCACCACTGATAAATCTACAGCACCGAATACTAATATTAATAGCACTCACCACTGAAAAATCTACAGCACGGTACATTAATATTAATAGCACTCACCACTGATAAATCTACAGCACTGTACACTAATATTAATAGCACTCACCACTGATAAATCTACAGCACCGTACACTAATATTAATAGCACTCACCACTGATAAATCTACAGCACCGTACACTAATATTAATAGCACTCACCACTGATAAATCTACAGCTCTGTACACTAATATTAATAGCACTCACCACTGATAAATCTACAGCTCTGTACACTAATATTAATAGCACTCACCACTAATATTAATAGCACTCAGCACTGATAAATCTACAGCACCGTACACTAATATTAATAGCACTCACCACTGATAAATCTACAGCACCGTACACTAATATTAATAGCACTCACCACTGATAAATCTACAGCACCGTACACTAATATTAATAGCACTCACCACTGATAAATCTACAACACCGTGCACTAATATTAATAGCACTCACCACTGATAAATCTACAGCACCGTACACTAATATTAATAGCACTCACCACTGAAAAATCTACAGCACCGTACACTAATATTAATAGCACTCACCAATGATAAATCTACAGCACCGTACACTAATATTTATAGCACTCACCACTGATAAATCTACAGCTCTGTACACTAATATTAATAGCACTCATCACTGATAAATCTACAGCACCGTGCACTAATATTAATAGCACTCACAACTGATAAATCTACAGCACCGTACACTAATATTAATAGCACTCACCACTGATAAATCTACAGCACCGTACACTAATATTAATAGCACTCACCACTGATAAATCTACAGCACCGTGCACTAATATTAATAGCACTCACCACTGATAAATCTACAGCTCTGTACACTAATATTAATAGCACTCACCACTGATAAATCTACAGCACCGTGCACTAATATTAATAGCACTCACAACTGATAAATCTACAGCACCGTACACTAATATTAATAGCACTCACCACTGATAAATCTACAGCACCGTACACTAATATTAATAGCACTCACCACTGAAAAATCTACAGCACCGTGCACTAATATTAATAGCACTCACCACTGATAAATCTACAGCTCTGTACACTAATATTAATAGCACTCACCACTGATAAATCTACAGCACCGTGCACTAATATTAATAGCACTCACCACTGATAAATCTACAGCACCGTACACTAATATTAATAGCACTCACCACTGATAAATCTACAGCACCGTACACTAATATTAATAGCACTCACCACTGAAAAATCTACAGCACCGTGCACTAATATTAATAGCACTCACCACTGATAAATCTACAGCTCTGTACACTAATATTAATAGCACTCACAACTGATAAATCTACAGCACCGTACACTAATATTAATAGCACTCACCACTGATAAATCTACAGCACCGTACACTAATATTAATAGCACTCACCACTGATAAATCTACAGCACCGTACACTAATATTAATAGCACTCACCACTGATAAATCTACAGCACCGTGCACTAATATTAATAGCACTCACCACTGATAAATCTACAGCACCGTACACTAATATTAATAGCACTCACCACTGATAAATCTACAGCTCTGTACACTAATATTAATAGCACTCACCACTGATAAATCTACAGCTCTGTACACTAATATTAATAGCACTCACCACTAATATTAATAGCACTCAGCACTGATAAATCTACAGCACCGTACACTAATATTAATAGCACTCACCACTGATAAATCTACAGCACCGTACACTAATATTAATAGCACTCACCACTGATAAATCTACAGCACCGTACACTAATATTAATAGCACTCACCACTGATAAATCTACAGCACCGTGCACTAATATTAATAGCACTCACCACTGATAAATCTACAGCACCGTACACTAATATTAATAGCACTCACCACTGAAAAATCTACAACACCGTACACTAATATTAATAGCACTCACCAATGATAAATCTACAGCACCGTACACTAATATTAATAGCACTCACCACTGATAAATCTACAGCACCGTGCACTAATATTAATAGCACTCACCACTGATAAATCTACAGCACCGTACACTAATGTTAATAGCACTCACCGCTGATAAATCTACAGCACCGTGCACTAATATTAATAGCACTCACTACTGATAAATCTACAGCACTGTACACTAATATTAATAGCACTCACCACTGAAAAATCTACAGCACCGTACACTAATATTAATAGCACTCACCACTGATAAATCTACAGCTCTGTACACTAATATTAATAGCACTCACCACTAATATTAATAGCAGTCAGCACTGATAAATCTACAGCACCGTACACTAATATTAATAGCACTCACCACTGATAAATCTACAGCACCGTACACTAATATTAATAGCACTCACCACTGAAAAATCTACAGCACCGTGCACTAATATTAATAGCACTCACCACTGATAAATCTACAGAACCGTACACTAATATTAATAGCACTCCCCACTGATAAATCTACAGCACCGTACACTAATATTAATAGCACTCACCACTGAAAAATCTACAGCACCGTGCACTAATATTAATAGCACTCACCAATGATAAATCTACAGCACCGTACACTAATATTAAAAGCACTCACCACTGATTAATCTACAGCACCGTGCACTAATATTAATAGCACTCACCACTGAAAAATCTACAGCACCGTACACTAATGTTAATAGCACTCACCACTGATAAATCTACAGCACCGTGCACTAATATTAATAGCACTCACTACTGATAAATCTACAGCACCGTACACTAATATTAATAGCACTCACCACTGAAAAATCTACAGCACCGTACACTAATATTAATAGCACTCACCACTGATAAATCTACAGCTCTGTACACTAATATTAATAGCACTCAGCACTGATAAATCTACAGCACCGTACACTAATATTAATAGCACTCACCACTGATAAATCTACAGCACCGTACACTAATATTAATAGCACTCACCACTGATAAATCTACAGCACCGTACACTAATATTAATAGCACTCACCACTGAAAAATCTACAGCACCGTACACTAATATTAATAGCACTCACCAATGATAAATCTACAGCACTGTACACTATTATTAATAGCACTCACCACTGATAAATCTACAGCACCGTACACTAATATTAATAGCACTCACCACTGATAAATCTACAGCACCGTGCACTAATATTAATAGCACTCACCACTGATAAATCTACAGCACCGTACATTAATATTAATAGCACTCACCACTGATAAATCTACAGCACCGTGCACTAATATTAATAGCACTCACAACTGATAAATCTACAGCACCGTACACTAATATTAATAGCACTCACCACTGATAAATCTACAGCACCGTACACTAATATTAATAGCACTCACCACTGATAAATCTACAGCACCGTGCACTAATATTAATAGCACTCACCACTGATAAATCTACAGCACCGTACACTAATATTAATAGCACTCACCACTGATAAATCTACAGCTCTGTACACTAATATTAATAACACTCACCACTGATAAATCTACAGCACCGTACATTAATATTAATAGCACTCACCACTGATAAATCTACAGCACCGTACACTAATATTAATAGCACTCACCACTGATAAATCTACAGCACCGAATACTAATATTAATAGCACTCACCACTGAAAAATCTACAGCACGGTACATTAATATTAATAGCACTCACCACTGATAAATCTACAGCACTGTACACTAATATTAATAGCACTCACCACTGATAAATCTACAGCACCGTACACTAATATTAATAGCACTCACCACTGATAAATCTACAGCACCGTACACTAATATTAATAGCACTCACCACTGATAAATCTACAGCTCTGTACACTAATATTAATAGCACTCACCACTGATAAATCTACAGCTCTGTACACTAATATTAATAGCACTCACTACTAATATTAATAGCACTCAGCACTGATAAATCTACAGCACCGTACACTAATATTAATAGCACTCACCACTGATAAATCTACAGCACCGTACACTAATATTAATAGCACTCACCACTGATAAATCTACAGCACCGTACACTAATATTAATAGCACTCACCACTGATAAATCTACAACACCGTGCACTAATATTAATAGCACTCACCACTGATAAATCTACAGCACCGTACACTAATATTAATAGCACTCACCACTGAAAAATCTACAGCACCGTACACTAATATTAATAGCACTCACCAATGATAAATCTACAGCACCGTACACTAATATTAATAGCACTCACCACTGATAAATCTACAGCTCTGTACACTAATATTAATAGCACTCATCACTGATAAATCTACAGCACCGTGCACTAATATTAATAGCACTCACAACTGATAAATCTACAGCACCGTACACTAATATTAATAGCACTCACCACTGATAAATCTACAGCACCGTACACTAATATTAATAGCACTCACCACTGATAAATCTACAGCACCGTGCACTAATATTAATAGCACTCACCACTGATAAATCTACAGCTCTGTACACTAATATTAATAGCACTCACCACTGATAAATCTACAGCACCGTGCACTAATATTAATAGCACTCACAACTGATAAATCTACAGCACCGTACACTAATATTAATAGCACTCACCACTGATAAATCTACAGCACCGTACACTAATATTAATAGCACTCACCACTGATAAATCTACAGCACCGTACACTAATATTAATAGCACTCACCACTGATAAATCTACAGCACCGTGCACTAATATTAATAGCACTCACCACTGATAAATCTACAGCTCTGTACACTAATATTAATAGCACTCACCACTGATAAATCTACAGCACCGTGCACTAATATTAATAGCACTCACAACTGATAAATCTACAGCACCGTACACTAATATTAATAGCACTCACCACTGATAAATCTACAGCACCGTACACTAATATTAATAGCACTCACCACTGATAAATCTACAGCACCGTGCACTAATATTAATAGCACTCACCACTGATAAATCTACAGCACCGTACACTAATATTAATAGCACTCACCACTGATAAATCTACAGCTCTGTACACTAATATTAATAACACTCACCACTGATAAATCTACAGCACCGTACACTAATATTAATAGCACTCACCACTGATAAATCTACAGCACCGAATACTAATATTAATAGCACTCACCACTGAAAAATCTACAGCACGGTACATTAATATTAATAGCACTCACCACTGATAAATCTACAGCACCGTACACTAATATTAATAGCACTCACCACTGATAAATCTACAGCACCGTACACTAATATTAATAGCACTCACCACTGATAAATCTACAGCACCGAATACTAATATTAATAGCACTCACCACTGAAAAATCTACAGCACGGTACATTAATATTAATAGCACTCACCACTGATAAATCTACAGCACCGTACACTAATATTAATAGCACTCACCACTAATATTAATAGCACTCAGCACTGATAAATCTACAGCACCGTACACTAATATTAATAGCACTCACCACTGATAAATCTACAGCACCGTACACTAATATTAATAGCACTCACCACTGATAAATCTACAGCACCGTACACTAATATTAATAGCACTCACCACTGATAAATCTACAGCACCGTGCACTAATATTAATAGCACTCACCACTGATAAATCTACAGCACCGTACACTAATATTAATAGCACTCACCACTGAAAAATCTACAGCACCGACACTAATATTAATAGCACTCACCAATGATAAATCTACAGCACCGTACACTAATATTAATAGCACTCACCACTGATAAATCTACAGCACCGTGCACTAATATTAATAGCACTCACCACTGATAAATCTACAGCACCGTACACTAATGTTAATAGCACTCACCGCTGATAAATCTACAGCACCGTGCACTAATATTAATAGCACTCACTACTGATAAATCTACAGCACTGTACACTAATATTAATAGCACTCACCACTGAAAAATCTACAGCACCGTACACTAATATTAATAGCACTCACCACTGATAAATCTACAGCTCTGTACACTAATATTAATAGCACTCACCACTAATATTAATAGCACTCACTACTGATAAATCTACAGCACTGTACACTAATATTAATAGCACTCACCACTGAAAAATCTACAGCACCGTACACTAATATTAATAGCACTCACCACTGATAAATCTACAGCACCGTGCACTAATATTAATAGCACTCACCACTGATAAATCTACAGCACCGTACACTAATGTTAATAGCACTCACCACTGATAAATCTACAGCACCGTGCACTAATATTAATAGCACTCACTACTGATAAATCTACAGCACTGTACACTAATATTAATAGCACTCACCACTGAAAAATCTACAGCACCGTACACTAATATTAATAGCACTCACCACTGATAAATCTACAGCTCTGTACACTAATATTAATAGCACTCACCAATAATATTAATAGCACTCAGCACTGATAAATCTACAGCACCGTACACTAATATTAATAGCACTCACCACTGATAAATCTACAGCACCGTACACTAATATTAATAGCACTCACCACTGATAAATCTACAGCACCATACACTAATATTAATAGCACTCACCACTGAAAAATCTACAGCACCGTGCACTAATATTAATAGCACTCACCACTGATAAATCTACAGCACCGTACACTAATATTAATAGCACTCACCACTGATAAATCTACAGCACCGTACACTAATATTAATAGCACTCACCACTGAAAAATCTACAGCACCGTGCACTAATATTAATTGCACTCACCACTGATAAATCTACAGCACCGTACACTAATGTTAATAGCACTCACCACTGATAAATCTACAGCACCGTGCACTAATATTAATAGCACTCACTACTGATAAATCTACAGCACTGTACACTAATATTAATAGCACTCACCACTGAAAAATCTACAGCACCGTACACTAATATTAATAGCACTCACCAATGATAAATCTACAGCACCGTGCACTAATATTAATAGCACTCACCAATGATAAATCTACAGCACCGTACACTAATATTAATAGCACTCACCAATGATAAATCTACAGCACCGTGCACTAATATTAATAGCACTCACCAATGATAAATCTACAGCACCGTGCACTAATATTAATAGCACTCACCACTGATAAATCTACAGCACCGTACACTAATATTAATAGCACTCACCACTGAAAAATCTACAGCACCGTGCACTAATATTAATAGCACTCACCAATGATAAATCTACAGCACCGTACACTAATATTAATAGCACTCACCACTGATAAATCTACAGCACCGTACACTAATGTTAATAGCACTCACCACTGATAAATCTACAGCACCGTGCACTAATATTAATAGCACTCACTACTGATAAATCTACAGCACTGTACACTAATATTAATAGCACTCACCACTGAAAAATCTACAGCACCGTACACTAATATTAATAGCACTCACCACTGATAAATCTACAGCACCGTACACTAATATTAATAGCACTCACCACTGATAAATCTACAGCACCGTACACTAATATTAATAGCACTCACCACTGATAAATCTACAGCACCGTACACTAATATTAATAGCACTCACCACTGATAAATCTACAGCACCGTGCACTAATATTAATAGCACTCACAACTGATAAATCTACAGCACTGTACACTAATATTAATAGCACTCACCACTGAAAAATCTACAGCACCGTACACTAATATTAATAGCACTCACCACTGATAAATCTACAGCACCGTACACTAATATTAATAGCACTCACCACTGATAAATCTACAGCACCGTGCACTAATATTAATAGCACTCACCACTGATAAATCTACAGCACCGTACACTAATATTAATAGCACTCACCACTGATAAATCTACAGCACCGTACACTAATATTAATAGCACTCACCACTGATAAATCTACTGCACCGTACACTAATATTAATAGCACTCACCACTGATAAATCTACAGCACCGTACACTAATATTAATAGCACTCACCACTGATAAATCTACAGCACTGTACACTAATATTAATAGCACTCACCAGTGATAAATCTACAGCATCATACACTATTATTAATAGCACTCACCACTGATAAATCTACAGCACCGTACACTAATATTAATAGCACTCACCACTGATAAATCTACAGCACCGTACACTAATATTAATAGCACTCACCACTGATAAATCTACAGCACCGTGCACTAATATTAATAGCACTCACCACTGATAAATCTACAGCACCGTACACTAATATTAATAGCACTCACCACTGAAAAATCTACAACACCGTACACTAATATTAATAGCACTCACCAATGATAAATCTACAGCACCGTACACTAATATTAATAGCACTCACCACTGATAAATCTACAGCACCGTGCACTAATATTAATAGCACTCACCACTGATAAATCTACAGCACCGTACACTAATGTTAATAGCACTCACCGCTGATAAATCTACAGCACCGTGCACTAATATTAATAGCACTCACTACTGATAAATCTACAGCACTGTACACTAATATTAATAGCACTCACCACTGAAAAATCTACAGCACCGTACACTAATATTAATAGCACTCACCACTGATAAATCTACAGCTCTGTACACTAATATTAATAGCACTCACCACTAATATTAATAGCACTCAGCACTGATAAATCTACAGCACCGTACACTAATATTAATAGCACTCACCACTGATAAATCTACAGCACCGTACACTAATATTAATAGCACTCACCACTGAAAAATCTACAGCACCGTGCACTAATATTAATAGCACTCACCACTGATAAATCTACAGAACCGTACACTAATATTAATAGCACTCCCCACTGATAAATCTACAGCACCGTACACTAATATTAATAGCACTCACCACTGAAAAATCTACAGCACCGTGCACTAATATTAATAGCACTCACCAATGATAAATCTACAGCACCGTACACTAATATTAAAAGCACTCACCACTGATTAATCTACAGCACCGTGCACTAATATTAATAGCACTCACCACTGAAAAATCTACAGCACCGTACACTAATGTTAATAGCACTCACCACTGATAAATCTACAGCACCGTGCACTAATATTAATAGCACTCACTACTGATAAATCTACAGCACCGTACACTAATATTAATAGCACTCACCACTGAAAAATCTACAGCACCGTACACTAATATTAATAGCACTCACCACTGATAAATCTACAGCTCTGTACACTAATATTAATAGCACTCAGCACTGATAAATCTACAGCACCGTACACTAATATTAATAGCACTCACCACTGATAAATCTACAGCACCGTACACTAATATTAATAGCACTCACCACTGATAAATCTACAGCACCGTACACTAATATTAATAGCACTCACCACTGAAAAATCTACAGCACCGTACACTAATATTAATAGCACTCACCAATGATAAATCTACAGCACTGTACACTATTATTAATAGCACTCACCACTGATAAATCTACAGCACCGTACACTAATATTAATAGCACTCACCACTGATAAATCTACAGCACCGTGCACTAATATTAATAGCACTCACCACTGATAAATCTACAGCACCGTACATTAATATTAATAGCACTCACCACTGATAAATCTACAGCACCGTGCACTAATATTAATAGCACTCACAACTGATAAATCTACAGCACCGTACACTAATATTAATAGCACTCACCACTGATAAATCTACAGCACCGTACACTAATATTAATAGCACTCACCACTGATAAATCTACAGCACCGTGCACTAATATTAATAGCACTCACCACTGATAAATCTACAGCACCGTACACTAATATTAATAGCACTCACCACTGATAAATCTACAGCTCTGTACACTAATATTAATAACACTCACCACTGATAAATCTACAGCACCGTACATTAATATTAATAGCACTCACCACTGATAAATCTACAGCACCGTACACTAATATTAATAGCACTCACCACTGATAAATCTACAGCACCGAATACTAATATTAATAGCACTCACCACTGAAAAATCTACAGCACGGTACATTAATATTAATAGCACTCACCACTGATAAATCTACAGCACTGTACACTAATATTAATAGCACTCACCACTGATAAATCTACAGCACCGTACACTAATATTAATAGCACTCACCACTGATAAATCTACAGCACCGTACACTAATATTAATAGCACTCACCACTGATAAATCTACAGCTCTGTACACTAATATTAATAGCACTCACCACTGATAAATCTACAGCTCTGTACACTAATATTAATAGCACTCACTACTAATATTAATAGCACTCAGCACTGATAAATCTACAGCACCGTACACTAATATTAATAGCACTCACCACTGATAAATCTACAGCACCGTACACTAATATTAATAGCACTCACCACTGATAAATCTACAGCACCGTACACTAATATTAATAGCACTCACCACTGATAAATCTACAACACCGTGCACTAATATTAATAGCACTCACCACTGATAAATCTACAGCACCGTACACTAATATTAATAGCACTCACCACTGAAAAATCTACAGCACCGTACACTAATATTAATAGCACTCACCAATGATAAATCTACAGCACCGTACACTAATATTAATAGCACTCACCACTGATAAATCTACAGCTCTGTACACTAATATTAATAGCACTCATCACTGATAAATCTACAGCACCGTGCACTAATATTAATAGCACTCACAACTGATAAATCTACAGCACCGTACACTAATATTAATAGCACTCACCACTGATAAATCTACAGCACCGTACACTAATATTAATAGCACTCACCACTGATAAATCTACAGCACCGTGCACTAATATTAATAGCACTCACCACTGATAAATCTACAGCTCTGTACACTAATATTAATAGCACTCACCACTGATAAATCTACAGCACCGTGCACTAATATTAATAGCACTCACAACTGATAAATCTACAGCACCGTACACTAATATTAATAGCACTCACCACTGATAAATCTACAGCACCGTACACTAATATTAATAGCACTCACCACTGATAAATCTACAGCACCGTGCACTAATATTAATAGCACTCACCACTGATAAATCTACAGCACCGTACACTAATATTAATAGCACTCACCACTGATAAATCTACAGCTCTGTACACTAATATTAATAACACTCACCACTGATAAATCTACAGCACCGTACACTAATATTAATAGCACTCACCACTGATAAATCTACAGCACCGTACACTAATATTAATAGCACTCACCACTGATAAATCTACAGCACCGAATACTAATATTAATAGCACTCACCACTGAAAAATCTACAGCACGGTACATTAATATTAATAGCACTCACCACTGATAAATCTACAGCACCGTACACTAATATTAATAGCACTCACCACTGATAAATCTACAGCACCGTACACTAATATTAATAGCACTCACCACTGATAAATCTACAGCACCGAATACTAATATTAATAGCACTCACCACTGAAAAATCTACAGCACGGTACATTAATATTAATAGCACTCACCACTGATAAATCTACAGCACCGTACACTAATATTAATAGCACTCACCACTAATATTAATAGCACTCAGCACTGATAAATCTACAGCACCGTACACTAATATTAATAGCACTCACCACTGATAAATCTACAGCACCGTACACTAATATTAATAGCACTCACCACTGATAAATCTACAGCACCGTACACTAATATTAATAGCACTCACCACTGATAAATCTACAGCACCGTGCACTAATATTAATAGCACTCACCACTGATAAATCTACAGCACCGTACACTAATATTAATAGCACTCACCACTGAAAAATCTACAGCACCGTACACTAATATTAATAGCACTCACCAATGATAAATCTACAGCACCGTACACTAATATTAATAGCACTCACCACTGATAAATCTACAGCACCGTGCACTAATATTAATAGCACTCACCACTGATAAATCTACAGCACCGTACACTAATGTTAATAGCACTCACCGCTGATAAATCTACAGCACCGTGCACTAATATTAATAGCACTCACTACTGATAAATCTACAGCACTGTACACTAATATTAATAGCACTCACCACTGAAAAATCTACAGCACCGTACACTAATATTAATAGCACTCACCACTGATAAATCTACAGCTCTGTACACTAATATTAATAGCACTCACCACTAATATTAATAGCACTCACTACTGATAAATCTACAGCACTGTACACTAATATTAATAGCACTCACCACTGAAAAATCTACAGCACCGTACACTAATATTAATAGCACTCACCACTGATAAATCTACAGCACCGTGCACTAATATTAATAGCACTCACCACTGATAAATCTACAGCACCGTACACTAATGTTAATAGCACTCACCACTGATAAATCTACAGCACCGTGCACTAATATTAATAGCACTCACTACTGATAAATCTACAGCACTGTACACTAATATTAATAGCACTCACCACTGAAAAATCTACAGCACCGTACACTAATATTAATAGCACTCACCACTGATAAATCTACAGCTCTGTACACTAATATTAATAGCACTCACCAATAATATTAATAGCACTCAGCACTGATAAATCTACAGCACCGTACACTAATATTAATAGCACTCACCACTGATAAATCTACAGCACCGTACACTAATATTAATAGCACTCACCACTGATAAATCTACAGCACCATACACTAATATTAATAGCACTCACCACTGAAAAATCTACAGCACCGTGCACTAATATTAATAGCACTCACCACTGATAAATCTACAGCACCGTACACTAATATTAATAGCACTCACCACTGATAAATCTACAGCACCGTACACTAATATTAATAGCACTCACCACTGAAAAATCTACAGCACCGTGCACTAATATTAATTGCACTCACCACTGATAAATCTACAGCACCGTACACTAATGTTAATAGCACTCACCACTGATAAATCTACAGCACCGTGCACTAATATTAATAGCACTCACTACTGATAAATCTACAGCACTGTACACTAATATTAATAGCACTCACCACTGAAAAATCTACAGCACCGTACACTAATATTAATAGCACTCACCAATGATAAATCTACAGCACCGTGCACTAATATTAATAGCACTCACCAATGATAAATCTACAGCACCGTACACTAATATTAATAGCACTCACCAATGATAAATCTACAGCACCGTGCACTAATATTAATAGCACTCACCAATGATAAATCTACAGCACCGTGCACTAATATTAATAGCACTCACCACTGATAAATCTACAGCACCGTACACTAATATTAATAGCACTCACCACTGAAAAATCTACAGCACCGTGCACTAATATTAATAGCACTCACCAATGATAAATCTACAGCACCGTACACTAATATTAATAGCACTCACCACTGATAAATCTACAGCACCGTACACTAATGTTAATAGCACTCACCACTGATAAATCTACAGCACCGTGCACTAATATTAATAGCACTCACTACTGATAAATCTACAGCACTGTACACTAATATTAATAGCACTCACCACTGAAAAATCTACAGCACCGTACACTAATATTAATAGCACTCACCACTGATAAATCTACAGCACCGTACACTAATATTAATAGCACTCACCACTGATAAATCTACAGCACCGTACACTAATATTAATAGCACTCACCACTGATAAATCTACAGCACCGTACACTAATATTAATAGCACTCACCACTGATAAATCTACAGCACCGTGCACTAATATTAATAGCACTCACAACTGATAAATCTACAGCACTGTACACTAATATTAATAGCACTCACCACTGAAAAATCTACAGCACCGTACACTAATATTAATAGCACTCACCACTGATAAATCTACAGCACCGTACACTAATATTAATAGCACTCACCACTGATAAATCTACAGCACCGTGCACTAATATTAATAGCACTCACCACTGATAAATCTACAGCACCGTACACTAATATTAATAGCACTCACCACTGATAAATCTACTGCACCGTACACTAATATTAATAGCACTCACCACTGATAAATCTACAGCACCGTACACTAATATTAATAGCACTCACCACTGATAAATCTACAGCACTGTACACTAATATTAATAGCACTCACCAGTGATAAATCTACAGCATCATACACTATTATTAATAGCACTCACCACTGATAAATCTACAGCACCGTACACTAATATTAATAGCACTCACCACTGATAAATCTACAGCTCTGTACACTAATATTAATAGCACTCACCACTGATAAATCTACAGCACCGATTACCAATATTAATAGCACTCACCACTGAAAAATCTACAGCACCGTACATTAATATTAATAGCACTCACCACTGATAAATCTACAGAACCGTACATTAATATTAATAGCACTCACCACTGATAAATCTATAGCACCGTACACTAATATTAATAGCACTCACCACTGATAAATCTACAGCACCGTACACTAATATTAATAGCACTCACCACTGATAAATCTACAGCACCGTACACTAATATTAATAGCACTCACCACTGATAAATCTACTGCACCGTACACTAATATTAATAGCACTCACCACTGATAAATCTACAGCACCGTACACTAATATTAATAGCACTCACCACTGATAAATCTACAGCACTGTACACTAATATTAATAGCACTCACCAGTGATAAATCTACAGCATCATACACTATTATTAATAGCACTCACCACTGATAAATCTACAGCACCGTACACTAATATTAATAGCACTCACCACTGATAAATCTACAGCACCGTACACTAATATTAATAGCACTCACCACTGATAAATCTACAGCACCGTGCACTAATATTAATAGCACTCACCACTGATAAATCTACAGCACCGTACACTAATATTAATAGCACTCACCACTGAAAAATCTACAACACCGTACACTAATATTAATAGCACTCACCAATGATAAATCTACAGCACCGTACACTAATATTAATAGCACTCACCACTGATAAATCTACAGCACCGTGCACTAATATTAATAGCACTCACCACTGATAAATCTACAGCACCGTACACTAATGTTAATAGCACTCACCGCTGATAAATCTACAGCACCGTGCACTAATATTAATAGCACTCACTACTGATAAATCTACAGCACTGTACACTAATATTAATAGCACTCACCACTGAAAAATCTACAGCACCGTACACTAATATTAATAGCACTCACCACTGATAAATCTACAGCTCTGTACACTAATATTAATAGCACTCACCACTAATATTAATAGCACTCAGCACTGATAAATCTACAGCACCGTACACTAATATTAATAGCACTCACCACTGATAAATCTACAGCACCGTACACTAATATTAATAGCACTCACCACTGAAAAATCTACAGCACCGTGCACTAATATTAATAGCACTCACCACTGATAAATCTACAGAACCGTACACTAATATTAATAGCACTCCCCACTGATAAATCTACAGCACCGTACACTAATATTAATAGCACTCACCACTGAAAAATCTACAGCACCGTGCACTAATATTAATAGCACTCACCAATGATAAATCTACAGCACCGTACACTAATATTAAAAGCACTCACCACTGATTAATCTACAGCACCGTGCACTAATATTAATAGCACTCACCACTGAAAAATCTACAGCACCGTACACTAATGTTAATAGCACTCACCACTGATAAATCTACAGCACCGTGCACTAATATTAATAGCACTCACTACTGATAAATCTACAGCACCGTACACTAATATTAATAGCACTCACCACTGAAAAATCTACAGCACCGTACACTAATATTAATAGCACTCACCACTGATAAATCTACAGCTCTGTACACTAATATTAATAGCACTCAGCACTGATAAATCTACAGCACCGTACACTAATATTAATAGCACTCACCACTGATAAATCTACAGCACCGTACACTAATATTAATAGCACTCACCACTGATAAATCTACAGCACCGTACACTAATATTAATAGCACTCACCACTGAAAAATCTACAGCACCGTACACTAATATTAATAGCACTCACCAATGATAAATCTACAGCACTGTACACTATTATTAATAGCACTCACCACTGATAAATCTACAGCACCGTACACTAATATTAATAGCACTCACCACTGATAAATCTACAGCACCGTGCACTAATATTAATAGCACTCACCACTGATAAATCTACAGCACCGTACATTAATATTAATAGCACTCACCACTGATAAATCTACAGCACCGTGCACTAATATTAATAGCACTCACAACTGATAAATCTACAGCACCGTACACTAATATTAATAGCACTCACCACTGATAAATCTACAGCACCGTACACTAATATTAATAGCACTCACCACTGATAAATCTACAGCACCGTGCACTAATATTAATAGCACTCACCACTGATAAATCTACAGCACCGTACACTAATATTAATAGCACTCACCACTGATAAATCTACAGCTCTGTACACTAATATTAATAACACTCACCACTGATAAATCTACAGCACCGTACATTAATATTAATAGCACTCACCACTGATAAATCTACAGCACCGTACACTAATATTAATAGCACTCACCACTGATAAATCTACAGCACCGAATACTAATATTAATAGCACTCACCACTGAAAAATCTACAGCACGGTACATTAATATTAATAGCACTCACCACTGATAAATCTACAGCACTGTACACTAATATTAATAGCACTCACCACTGATAAATCTACAGCACCGTACACTAATATTAATAGCACTCACCACTGATAAATCTACAGCACCGTACACTAATATTAATAGCACTCACCACTGATAAATCTACAGCTCTGTACACTAATATTAATAGCACTCACCACTGATAAATCTACAGCTCTGTACACTAATATTAATAGCACTCACTACTAATATTAATAGCACTCAGCACTGATAAATCTACAGCACCGTACACTAATATTAATAGCACTCACCACTGATAAATCTACAGCACCGTACACTAATATTAATAGCACTCACCACTGATAAATCTACAGCACCGTACACTAATATTAATAGCACTCACCACTGATAAATCTACAACACCGTGCACTAATATTAATAGCACTCACCACTGATAAATCTACAGCACCGTACACTAATATTAATAGCACTCACCACTGAAAAATCTACAGCACCGTACACTAATATTAATAGCACTCACCAATGATAAATCTACAGCACCGTACACTAATATTAATAGCACTCACCACTGATAAATCTACA
Source organism: Ranitomeya imitator (assembly GCF_032444005.1). Taxonomy (NCBI): domain Eukaryota; kingdom Metazoa; phylum Chordata; class Amphibia; order Anura; family Dendrobatidae; genus Ranitomeya; species Ranitomeya imitator. The sequence goes on along the minus strand of NC_091286.1, from coordinate 6,443,589 downwards.
GCTCTGTACACTAATATTAATAGCACTCATCACTGATAAATCTACAGCACCGTGCACTAATATTAATAGCACTCACAACTGATAAATCTACAGCACCGTACACTAATATTAATAGCACTCACCACTGATAAATCTACAGCACCGTACACTAATATTAATAGCACTCACCACTGATAAATCTACAGCACCGTGCACTAATATTAATAGCACTCACCACTGATAAATCTACAGCTCTGTACACTAATATTAATAGCACTCACCACTGATAAATCTACAGCACCGTGCACTAATATTAATAGCACTCACAACTGATAAATCTACAGCACCGTACACTAATATTAATAGCACTCACCACTGATAAATCTACAGCACCGTACACTAATATTAATAGCACTCACCACTGATAAATCTACAGCACCGTGCACTAATATTAATAGCACTCACCACTGATAAATCTACAGCACCGTACACTAATATTAATAGCACTCACCACTGATAAATCTACAGCTCTGTACACTAATATTAATAACACTCACCACTGATAAATCTACAGCACCGTACACTAATATTAATAGCACTCACCACTGATAAATCTACAGCACCGTACACTAATATTAATAGCACTCACCACTGATAAATCTACAGCACCGAATACTAATATTAATAGCACTCACCACTGAAAAATCTACAGCACGGTACATTAATATTAATAGCACTCACCACTGATAAATCTACAGCACCGTACACTAATATTAATAGCACTCACCACTGATAAATCTACAGCACCGTACACTAATATTAATAGCACTCACCACTGATAAATCTACAGCACCGAATACTAATATTAATAGCACTCACCACTGAAAAATCTACAGCACGGTACATTAATATTAATAGCACTCACCACTGATAAATCTACAGCACCGTACACTAATATTAATAGCACTCACCACTAATATTAATAGCACTCAGCACTGATAAATCTACAGCACCGTACACTAATATTAATAGCACTCACCACTGATAAATCTACAGCACCGTACACTAATATTAATAGCACTCACCACTGATAAATCTACAGCACCGTACACTAATATTAATAGCACTCACCACTGATAAATCTACAGCACCGTGCACTAATATTAATAGCACTCACCACTGATAAATCTACAGCACCGTACACTAATATTAATAGCACTCACCACTGAAAAATCTACAGCACCGTACACTAATATTAATAGCACTCACCAATGATAAATCTACAGCACCGTACACTAATATTAATAGCACTCACCACTGATAAATCTACAGCACCGTGCACTAATATTAATAGCACTCACCACTGATAAATCTACAGCACCGTACACTAATGTTAATAGCACTCACCGCTGATAAATCTACAGCACCGTGCACTAATATTAATAGCACTCACTACTGATAAATCTACAGCACTGTACACTAATATTAATAGCACTCACCACTGAAAAATCTACAGCACCGTACACTAATATTAATAGCACTCACCACTGATAAATCTACAGCTCTGTACACTAATATTAATAGCACTCACCACTAATATTAATAGCACTCACTACTGATAAATCTACAGCACTGTACACTAATATTAATAGCACTCACCACTGAAAAATCTACAGCACCGTACACTAATATTAATAGCACTCACCACTGATAAATCTACAGCACCGTGCACTAATATTAATAGCACTCACCACTGATAAATCTACAGCACCGTACACTAATGTTAATAGCACTCACCACTGATAAATCTACAGCACCGTGCACTAATATTAATAGCACTCACTACTGATAAATCTACAGCACTGTACACTAATATTAATAGCACTCACCACTGAAAAATCTACAGCACCGTACACTAATATTAATAGCACTCACCACTGATAAATCTACAGCTCTGTACACTAATATTAATAGCACTCACCAATAATATTAATAGCACTCAGCACTGATAAATCTACAGCACCGTACACTAATATTAATAGCACTCACCACTGATAAATCTACAGCACCGTACACTAATATTAATAGCACTCACCACTGATAAATCTACAGCACCATACACTAATATTAATAGCACTCACCACTGAAAAATCTACAGCACCGTGCACTAATATTAATAGCACTCACCACTGATAAATCTACAGCACCGTACACTAATATTAATAGCACTCACCACTGATAAATCTACAGCACCGTACACTAATATTAATAGCACTCACCACTGAAAAATCTACAGCACCGTGCACTAATATTAATTGCACTCACCACTGATAAATCTACAGCACCGTACACTAATGTTAATAGCACTCACCACTGATAAATCTACAGCACCGTGCACTAATATTAATAGCACTCACTACTGATAAATCTACAGCACTGTACACTAATATTAATAGCACTCACCACTGAAAAATCTACAGCACCGTACACTAATATTAATAGCACTCACCAATGATAAATCTACAGCACCGTGCACTAATATTAATAGCACTCACCAATGATAAATCTACAGCACCGTACACTAATATTAATAGCACTCACCAATGATAAATCTACAGCACCGTGCACTAATATTAATAGCACTCACCAATGATAAATCTACAGCACCGTGCACTAATATTAATAGCACTCACCACTGATAAATCTACAGCACCGTACACTAATATTAATAGCACTCACCACTGAAAAATCTACAGCACCGTGCACTAATATTAATAGCACTCACCAATGATAAATCTACAGCACCGTACACTAATATTAATAGCACTCACCACTGATAAATCTACAGCACCGTACACTAATGTTAATAGCACTCACCACTGATAAATCTACAGCACCGTGCACTAATATTAATAGCACTCACTACTGATAAATCTACAGCACTGTACACTAATATTAATAGCACTCACCACTGAAAAATCTACAGCACCGTACACTAATATTAATAGCACTCACCACTGATAAATCTACAGCACCGTACACTAATATTAATAGCACTCACCACTGATAAATCTACAGCACCGTACACTAATATTAATAGCACTCACCACTGATAAATCTACAGCACCGTACACTAATATTAATAGCACTCACCACTGATAAATCTACAGCACCGTGCACTAATATTAATAGCACTCACCACTGATAAATCTACAGCACCGTACACTAATAATAGCACTCATCACTGATAAATCTACAGCACCGTACACTAATATTAATAGCACTCACCACTGATAAATCTACAGCACCGTACACTAATATTAATAGCACTCACCACTGAAATCTACAGCACCGTACACTAATATTAATAGCACTCACCACTGATAAATCTACAGCAGTGTACACTAATATTAATAGCACTCACTACTGATAAATCTACAGCACCGTACACTAATATTAAGAGCACTCATCACTGATAAATCTACAGCACCGTACACTAATATTAATAGCACTCACCACTAGTGTTGAGCGATACCGTCCGATACTTGAAAGTATCGGTATCGGATAGTATCGGCCGATACCCGAAAAATATCGGATATCGCCGATACCGATATCCGATACCAATACAAGTCAATGGGACATCAAGTATCGGAATGTATCCTCATGGATCCCAGGGTCTGAAGGAGAGGAAACTCTCCTTCAGGCCCTGGGATCCATATTAAAGTGTAAAATAAAGAATTAAAATAAAAAATATTGTTATATTCACCTCTCCGGCGGCCCCTGGACATCAGCGGGAGGATCCGGCGTCCGGCACGGCTTCTTTCTTCAAAATGCGCGCCTTTAGGACCTGTGGAATGACGTCCCGGCTTCTGATTGGTCGCGTGCCGCCCATGTGACCGCCACGCGACCAATCAGAAGCCGCGACGTCATTCCTTAGGTCCTAAAAGGCGCTCATTCTAGGACTTTAGCTGAGGAATGACGTCGCGGCTTCTGATTGGTCGCGTGGCGGTCACATGGGCGGCACGCGACCAATCAGAAGCCGGGACGTCATACCACAGGTCCTAAAGGCGCGCATTTTGAAGAAAGAAGCCGTGCCGGACGCCGGTTCCTCGCGCAGATGTCCAGGGGCCGCCGGAGAGGTGAATATAACAATATTTTTTATTTTAATTCTTTATTTTACACTTCCGATACCGATACCCGATATCACAAAAATATCGGATCTCGGTATCGGAATTTCGATACCGCAAGTATCGGCCGATACCCGATACTTGCGGTATCGGAATGCTCAACACTACTCACCACTGATAAATCTACAGCACCGAATACTAATATTAATAGCACTCACCACTAAAAAAATCTACAGCACCGTACACTAATATTAATAGCACTCACCACTGATAAATCTACAGCACCGTACACTAATATTAATAGCACTCATCACTGATAAATCTACAGCACCGTACACTAATATTAATAGCACTCACCACTGATAAATCTACAGCACCGTACACTAATATTAATAGCACTCATCACTGATAAATCTACAGCACCGTACACTAATATTAATAGCACTCACCACTGATAAATCTACAGCACCGTACACAAATATTAATAGCACTCACCACTGATAAATCTACAGCACCGTACACTAATGTTAATAGCACTCACCACTGATAAATCTACAGCACCGTACACTAATATTAATAGCACTCACAACTGATAAATCTACAGCACCGTACACTAATATTAATAGCACTCACCACTGATAAATCTACAGCACCGTACACTAATATTAATAGCACTCATCACTGATAAATCTACAGCACCGTACACTGATATTAGTAGCACTCACCACTGATAAATCTACAGCACCGTACACTAATATTAATAGCACTCACCACTGATAAATCTACAGCACCGTACACTAATAATAGCACTCATCACTGATAAATCTACAGCACCGTACACTAATATTAATAGCACTCACCACTGATAAATCTACAGCACTGTACACTATTAATAGCACTCACCACTGAAATCTACAGCACCGTACACTAATATTAATAGCACTCACCACTGATAAATCTACAGCACTGTACACTAATATTAATAGCACTCACCACTGATAAATCTACAGCACCGTACACTAATATTAATAGCACTCACCACTGATAAATCTACAGCACCGTGCACTAATATTAATAGCACTCACCACTGATAAATCTACAGCACCGTACACTAATGTTAATAGCACTCACCACTGATAAATCTACAGCACCGTGCACTAATATTAATAGCACTCACTACTGATAAATCTACAGCACTGTACACTAATATTAATAGCACTCACCACTGAAAAATCTACAGCACTGTACACTAATATTAATAGCACTCACCACTGATAAATCTACAGCTCTGTACACTAATATTAATAGCACTCACCACTAATATTAATAGCACTCACCACTGATAAATCTACAGCACCGTACACTAATATTAATAGCACTCACCACTGATAAATCTACAGCACCGTACACTAATATTAATAGCACTCACTACTGATAAATCTACAGCACCGTACACTAATATTAATAGCACTCACCACTGATAAATCTACAGCACCGTACACTAATATTAATAGCACTCACCACTGATAAATCTACAGCACCGTGCACTAATATTAATAGCACTCATCACTGATAAATCTACAGCACCGTACACTAATATTAATAGCACTCACCACTGATAAATCTACAGCACCGTACACTAATATTAATAGCACTCACCACTGATAATTCTACAGCACCGTACACTAATATTAATAGCACTCACCACTGATAAATCTACAGCACCGTACACTAATATTAATAGCACTCACCACTGATAATTCTACAGCACCGTACACTAATATTAATAGCACTCACCACTGATAAATCTACAGCACCGTACACTAATATTAATAGCACTCACCACTGATAAATCTACAGCACCGTACACTAATATTAATAGCACTCACCACTGATAAATCTACAGCACCGTACACTAATATTAATAGCACTCACCACTGATAATTCTACAGCACCGTACACTAATATTAATAGCACTCACCACTGATAAATCTACAGCACCGTACACTAATATTAATAGCACTCACCACTGATAATTCTACAGCACCGAATACTAATATTAATAGCACTCACCACTGAAATCTACAGCACCGTACACTAATATTAATAGCACTCACCACTGTGAAATCTACAGCACCGTACACTAATATTAATAGCACTCATCACTGATAATTCTACAGCACCATACACTATTATTAAAGGGAACCTGTCACCCCGTTTTTTAAAGATTAGATAAAAATAGTGTGAAATAGGGGCAGAGCTGGGCTTTACATTAGTGCCTTTTTGGTGCCTTTATTCCCCCATTAGGCTGCCGAAATACCTTTGTGAACTGGCCGTTTTGTCCTGTCACTCAAGTTGGTCAGGTCGGATGGGCGTGGTCAAATAGCGTTTCCTCCCCTACCTCTTGTGTTTCCCTGCGCAATTTAGTCAATTTTCACAGAAAGAAAAATTATACAACCTTGGGTATATATAGAAGAACTCACAGAAAAAATCCCAAGAATTAAAAGTTAACCTTTATTGATATAATCTTATAAAAGTATTAAATACCAAATATGTGCACAACAACACCATCACCAAGATTAGCAACATACCATAGGAAAAGCCAAGATGGTGCCAATCTCTACAATAGACTAAAAAACACCCTACCTAACAGCGGAGGTTGGCACCCTATAACACCTGCGCAATGGCGCCCCCGCTCCTCGTCGACTCTCCCTGCTAACCCTAGTGGGCCCTACTGGGACAGGGAATAGAAAAAACAAATATACAGTGCCTCTCTGAAACAGATAGTGGGTCAATGACAATTACCCAAATACCCTATCTCGCTAACTGCACTACAACTACCTATCCGCGGGGGTCGGCACCCTAATATATTGCTAATGGTGCCCCCGCTCCACGATGGCTACACTAGTCTGACCCTAAATAAAAGAGCAGGCAGGATGTTATACAAATATACAAGAGCATATATCAAGAGGATAAATGATACCCGATTGATAATAAGGTGTGCTGATCATTCATACTCCACATATCCTAAGGTTGTCTAAATTGGCATATGTGTAATAAAAGAGATCATAAAGTTCAGTGACTTGCGGGTAAAATGATCTCCCAAACTTGAAAGTCAATGATCCAGAGTATAAGCACATACTAAAGAAACACAATCCTCCTGAAGCCTTTTGACCCAAATCAAATCAGTATGGTCATTAAAACATAACATAACCACAATACTCCCTTCCCCAAACTCAACGCGTTTCCCCTCCGCATATAATAGGAGGTTCATCAGGAGTTTATCAGATATATGTAAAGGGTTACTTAGCTTCCTTCATAAATGGTGCAGGTGAACCAAATAGTCTGTACCACCATCGGGACGATCCCTCATAGATATGGTGCTCCCAGACGGATGTTACAATGTGTGCGTTTTAAAGGCTGAACACTTAACACAAACAAAAACAGCTGCTTACCGGCGTGCGTGTCCCAAGCACTTCCGGTATTCTGGCCGAGAGGGGGTCACATGTCCGGTGACGTCTCCTGTGCCTAATGCGCCTGCGTAGAAGCTACAGATACATCCCCTATTTTCAAGCGAGGGATAATCCCCGTCTGCAACCATCAAATGCGCACGCGCACGTCCCAGCTTATCATATAGCTGAAGCGCCACTTAGAGCTAGTCAAAAACTCCAATACAGTGCGCATGCTCAATAGGCATAATCAAGAGGGTTACAGAGTGATCATAGTATAGACGCTAATCAACAGCGCACGCGCAATGAGCTTCGTCAGTGCCATGGAGACGCTAGCGTCACCTTCACACACCAATGCGCATGTGCCAGTCGTGACGTAGATAAAAATAATGACAGGGCAGCCCCCTCTCACTAATCCAAGAGAAGCGCCACTAAGGACTAGTTCATAGTTATCGATAGGGTACGCATGCTCAGTAAGCATAGTCACAAAGAATGTTAAGTGACTATGGCAACGCAGACACCAGTTAAAGTGCGTAAAGTGCAAGCATAGTTGATACTATGAAGATAATAGTGTCATAATCACATAAAGAGCATACACCGCGCATAGCAAATCAGTTATGGACAGTCATAAAAAACAAATAAATTCTTATCACAGCGCTAAAATTGCGCATGCGCACTCCATAAAGCATAGTTGATGATGTGCGCATAAATAATGTCCCGCTGATGCAGTACCCCATCTCCCACCGTTATAGAGATATGACGCTCATATTTTAATCTTTTTTTCAATGTCATGGGTTGGCTAACATATTTATAAATAAGGAACCAAGCCTAGAGTGACCAAACTTCAAAACACACACACCCCCGGATAGCTTCCGTGGACAAAATAATGTCCACAGGTACTGACAGATGCTACATCCAAAGAATTGGACAGATAATCATAAACCAAACTGACCCATTTCAGGGTCGATAGTGCAGATCTTCTCATTGCCAAAATAACATCAACCGATAAAAGAGTCATAGGTAACAGCCAAAGTTCATTTGTTCGTTCAACCCATTCGGGAAGACCGTATCCAGTCTGTGGATCCATTTCAATTCCTTTTGTAAGATCTTCCGATCCCAATCACCGCCCCTGGTAGAAGGGACTATCACTTCAATGGCACAGAAAGAAAAAGATTTGAGGTCACCCTGATGTACCGTCCGAACATGTCTAGATATTGGGGTATCCCTGGCATGTCTAATGTCACCCAGGTGATCCCCTATCCTTCTTCTCAACTCCCTTTTTGTTTTCCCTACATAATTTAATGGGCAAGTACATTTAAACAAATATACAACTCCACTTGTTTTACAATTTGCAAAATGTCTGCTCTCAAACACCTGGCCTGTTTTGGCACTGGAGAAACGATTTCCAGTACCTAGATAACCACAAAAAGAACAGGTTCCACAGCGAAACGTCCCAAACTGCCTCTTATCCAGCCATGTCCCACTTTTTTGGGGGGGTGAGAAAACACTGTGTACAAGTTGATCCTTAACCCCTTCATGACCCAGCCTATTTTGACCTTAAAGACCTTGCCGTTTTTTGCAATTCTGACCAGTGTCCCTTCATGAGGTAATAACTCAGGAACGCTTCAATGGATCCTAGCGGTTCTGAGATTGTTTTTTCGTGACATATTGGGCTTCATGTTAGTGGTAAATTTAGGTCAATAAATTCTGTGTTTATTTGTGATAAAAACGGAAATTTGGCGAAAATTTTGAAAATTTCGCAATTTTCACATTTTGAATTTTTATTCTGTTAAACCAGAGAGTTATGTGACACAAAATAGTTAATAAATAACATTTCCCACACGTCTACTTTACATCAGCACAATTTTGGAAACAAAATTTTTTTTTGCTAGGAAGTTATAAGGGTTAAAATTTGACCAGCGATTTCTCATTTTTACAACGAAATTTACAAAACCATTTTTTTTAGGGACCACCTCACATTTGAAGTCAGTTTGAGGGGTCTATATGGCTGAAAATACCCAAAAGTGACACCATTCTAAAAACTGCACCCCTCAAGGTGCACAAAACCACATTCAAGAAGTTTATTAACCCTTCAGGTGCTTCACAGCAGCAGAAGCAACATGGAAGGAAAAAATGAACATTTAACTTTTTAGTCACAAAAATGATTTTTCAGCAACAATTTTTTTATTTTCCCAATGGTAAAAGGAGAAACTGAACCACGTACGTTGTTGTCCAATTTGTCCTGAGTACGCTGATACCTCATATGTGGGGGTAAACCACTGTTTGGGCGCACGGCAGGGCTTGGAAGGGAAGGAGCGCCATTTGACTTTTTGAATGAAAAATTGGCTGCACTCTTTAGCGGACACCATGTCACATTTGGAGAGCCCCCGTGTGCCTAAAAATTGGAGCTCCCCCACAAGTGACCCCATTTTGGAAACTAGACGCCCCAAGGAACTTATCTAGATGCATAGTGAGCCCTTTAAACCCCCAGGTGCTTCACAAATTGATCCGTAAAAATGAAAAAGTACTTTTTTTTCACAAAAAAATTCTTTTAGCCTCAATTTTTTCATTTTCACATGGACAACAGGATAAAATGGATCCTAAAATTTGTTTGGCAATTTATCCTGAGTACACCGATACTTCACATGTGGGGGTAAACCACTGTTTGGGCACATGGTAAGGCTCGGAAGGGAAGGAGCGCCATTTGACTTTTTGAATGAAAAATTATCTCCATCGATAGCGGACACCATGTCGCGTTTGGAGAGACCCTGTGTGCTTAAACATTGGAGCTCCCCCACAAGTGACCCCATTTTGGAAACTGGACCCCCCAAGGAACTTATCTAGATGCCTAGTGAGCACTTTAAACCCTCAGGTGCTTCACAAATTGATCCGTAAAAATGAAAAAGTACTTTTTTTTCACAAAAAATTTATTTTCGCCTCAATTTTTTCATTTTCACATGGGCAATAGGATAAAATGGATCCTAAAATTTGTTGAGCAATTTCTCCCGAGTACGCCGATACCTCATATGTGGGGGTAAACCACTGTTTGGGCACACGGCAGGGCTCGGAAGGGAAGGCGCGCCTTTTAACTTTTTGAATGGAAAATTAGCTCCAATTGTTAGCGGACACCATGTCGCATTTGGAGAGCCCCTGTGTGCCTATGCAATGGAGCTCCCCCACAAGTGACCCCATTTTGGAAACTAGACCCCCCAAGGAACTTATCTAGATGCATACTGAGCACTTTAAACCCCCAGGTGCTTCACAGAAGTTTATAATGCAGAGCCATGAAAATAAAAAATAATTTTTCTTTTCTCAAAAATGATTTTTTAGCCTGGAATTTCCTATTTTGCCAATGGTAATAGGAGAAATTGGACCACAAATGTTGTTGTCCAGTTTGTCCTGAGTATGCAGATACCCCATATGTGGGGGTAAACCACTGTTTGGGCGCACGGCAGGGCTCAGAAGGGAAGGCACGCCATTTGGCTTTTTAAATGGAAAATTATCTCCAATCATTAGCGGACACCATGTCGCGTTTGGAGAGCCACTGTGTGCCTAAACATTGGAGATCCCCCACAAATTACCCCATTTTGGAAACTAGACCCCCAAAGGAACTAATCTAGATGTGTGGTGAGCACTTTGAACCCTCAAGTGCTTCACAGAAGTTTATAACGCAGAGCCATGAAAATAAAAAAAAAAAATTATTTTCTCAAAAATGAATTTTAGCCCGCAATTTTTTATTTTCCCAAGGGTAACAGGAGAAATTTGACCCCAAAAGTTGTTGTCCAGTTTCTCCTGAGTACGCTGATACCCCATATGTGGGGGTAAACCACTGTTTAGGCACATGCTGGGGCTCGGAAGTGAAGTAGTGACGTTTTGAAATGCAGACTTTGATGGAATGCTCTGCGGGCGTCACGTTGCGTTTGCAGAGCCCCTGATGTGGCTAAACAGTAGAAACCCCCCACAAGTGACCCCATTTTGGAAACTAGACCCCGAAAGGAACTTATCTAGATGTGAGGTGAGCACTTTGAACCCCCAAGTGCTTCACAGAAGTTCATAACACAGAGCAGTGAAAATAATAAATACGTTTTCTTTCCTCAAAAATAATTTTTTAGCCCAGAATTTTTTATTTTACCAAGGGTTACAGGAGAAATTGGACCACAAAAGTTGTTGTCCAGTTTCTCCTGAGTACGCTGATACCCCATGTGTGGGGGTAAACCACTGTTTGGGCACACGTGGGGGCTCAGAAGGGAAGTAGTGACTTTTGAAATGCAGACTTTGATGGAATGGTCTGCGGGCGTCACATTGCGTTTGCAGAGCCCCTGGTGTGCCTAAACAGTAGAAACCCCCCACAAGTGACCCCATTTTGGAAACTAGACCCCCAAAGGAACTTATCTAGATGTGTGGTGAGCACTTTCAACCCCCAAGTGCTTTACAGAAGTTTATAACGCAGAGCCGTGAAAATAATAAATACGTTTTCTTTCCTCAAAAATAATTTTTTAGCCCAGAATTTTTTATTTTCCCAAGGGTTACAGGAGAAATTGGACCGCAAAAGTTGTTGTCCAGTTTCTCCTGAGTACGCTGATGCCCCATGTGTGGGGGTAAACCACTGTTTGGGCACACGTGGGGGCTCAGAAGGGAAGTAGTGACTTTTGAAATGCAGACTTTGATGGAATGGTCTGCGGGCGTCACGTTGCGTTTGCAGAGCCCCTGGTGTGCCTAAACAGTAGAAACCCCCCACAAGTGAGCCCATTTTGGAAACTAGACCCCCCAAGGAACTTATCTAGATATGTGGTGAGCACTTTGAACCCCCAAGTGCTTCACAGACGTTTACAACGCAGAGCCGTGAAAATAAAAAATCATTTTTCTTTCCTCAAAAATGATGTTTTAGCAAGCAATTTTTTATTTTCTCAAGGGTAACAGGAGAAATTGGACCCCAGTAATTGTTGCGCAGTTTGTCCTGAGTATGCTGGTACCCCATATGTGGGGGTAAACCACTGTTTGGGCACACGTCGGGGTTCGGAAGTGAGGGAGCACCATTTGAATTTTTGAATACAAGATTGGCTGGAATCAATGGTGGCGCCATGTTGCGTTTGGAGACCCCCTGAAGTGCCTAAACAGTGGAAACCCCTCAATTCTACCTCCAACACACCCCTAACCCTTATCCCAACTGTAGCCGTAACCCTAATCACAACCCTAACCCCAACACACCCCTAACCACAACCCTAACCCCAACACACCCCTAACCCTAACCACAACCCTAATTCCAACCCAACTCTAAGGCTATGTGCCAACGTTGCGGATTCGTATGAGATTTTTCAGCATCATTTTTGAAAAATCCGCGGGTAAAAGGCACTGCGTTTTACCTGTGGATTTACCGTGGATTTCCAGTGTTTTTTGTGCGGATTTCACCTGTGGATTCCTATTGAGGAACAGGTGTAAAACGCTGCGGAATCCGCACAAAGAATTGGCATGCTGCGGAAAATACAACGCAGCGTTCCCGCGCGGTATTTTCTGCACCATGGGCACAGCGGATTTGGTTTTCCATATGTTTACATGGTACTGTAAACCCGATGGAACACTGCTGCGAATCCGCAGCGGCCAATCCGCACCGTGTGCACATAGCCTAATTCTAAAGGTATGTGCACACGCTGCGGAAAACGCTGCGGATCCGCAGCAGTTTCCCATGAGTGTACAGTTCAATGTGAACCTATGGGAACCAAAAATGGCTGTACACATGCTGCGGAAAAACTGCACGGAAACGCAGCGGTTTACATTCCGCAGCATGTCACTTCTTTCTGCGGATTCCGCAGCGGTTTTAGAACTGCTCCAATAGAAAATCGCAGTTGTAAAACCGCAGTGAAATGCGCAGAAAAACCGCGGTAAATCCACGATAAATCGGCAGCGGTTTAGCACTGTGGATTTTTCAAATCCGCTGCGGAAAAATCCGCATAGGACCAGAATACGTGTGCACATACCGAAACCCTAACCCTAGCCCTAACCCTACCCCTAACCCTAGCCCTAACCCTACCCCTACCCCTAACCCTAGCCCTAACCCTACCCCTAACCCTACCCCTAACCCTAACCCTACCCCTAACCCTAACCCTACCCCTAACCCTACCCCTAACCCTAACCCTAGTTCTTACCCCAACCTTAGTGAAAAAAAAAAAAATTCTTTATTTTTTTTATTGTCCCTATCTATGGGGGTGACAAAGGGGGGGGTCATTTACTATTTTTTTTATTTTGATCACTGAGATAGGATATATCTCAGTGATCAAAATTCACTCTGGAACGAATCTGCCGGCCGGCAGATTCGGCGGGCGCACTGCACATGCGCCCGCCATTTTGGAAGATGGCGGCGCCCAGGAAAGAAGACGGACGGACCTCGGGCGGCCAGGTAAGTATAAGGGGGGGGAGATCAGGGCACGGGGGGGGCGTCGGAGCACGGGGGGGTGGATCGGATCATGGGGGGGGGTGGATCGGAACACGGGAGGGAGGATTGGAGCACGGGGAAGGATTGGAGCACGGGGTGAGGGATCGCTGTGCGGGGGGGGTGGATCGGAGCACGGGGGGGGGGTCGCTGTGTGCGGGGGGGGGATCGGAGTGCGGGGGGGTTTGATTGCAGCACAGGGGGTGTGATTGGTGCACGGGGAAGCGGACAGGAGGACGGGGGAGCGGAGCACAGGACGGAGGGGAGCGGACCACAGATCGGGGGGCTGGGGGGGCGATCGGAGGGGTGGGGTGGGTGCACATAAGTGTTTCCAGCCATGGCCGATGATATTGCAGCATCGGCCATGGCTGGATTGTAATATTTCACCAGTTTTTTAGGTGAAATATTACAAATCGCTCTGATTGGCAGTTTCACTTTCAACAGCCAATCAGAGCGATCGTAGCCACGAGGGGGTGAAGCCACCCCCCCTGGGCTAAACTACCACTCCCCCTGTCCCTGCAGATCGGGTGAAATGGGAGTTAACCCTTTCACCCGGCCTGCAGGGACGCGATCTTTCCATGACGCATATGCTGCGTCATGGGTCGGAATGGCACCGACTTTCATGACGCAGCGTATGCGTCAAAGGTCGGGAAGGGGTTAAGAGATCTCCCTTTTCTATAAGTGATCATAGGTGTCTCCGGGAGACAATCTTTAATGTCTGTATCTGCCAATAAGATAGCCCAATACTTCTTGATGATGTCTCTCACCTCATTGGAACAGTCATCAAACATTCCGATGAGTCTCAGGGGAGGGTCCTCATCAATCTTATTTACGGCATGTAGTAAATTAATTCTTGGACCTGTTTCAACCTGTTTGAAGGCCTCACGAAGTACCTTCATAGGGTACCCTCTTTCAAGAAATCTATTTTTTAGATCTCGTGTCTCAGTATAAAAGGAAGTATCAGATGAACAGTTTCTTTTAGCTCTCATATATTGCCCTTTAGGTATCCCCCTCCTGAGCCCATATGGATGATGACTGTTCCAATTCAAAAGATTATTTGTAGAGGTGGGTTTTCTATAGATGGAGGTGGCTAGATGTCCATCCCCCTCCTTGCTAATTGTGACATCCAAAAAGTTGATCTTATCGCCATTGATCTCAGAGGTAAAGCTGAGACCCATGTTGTTATTATTTAAACCCTTGACAAAGACATTAAAAGAGGCCGCGTCTCCTGACCACAGAATCAGGACATCATCAATATAGCGCCCCCAGAAAATTATCTGGGGGCCCCATCTAGACAGACTCTCCTCACTGAAGACAACCGTATCCTCCCACCAGCCCTGGAGCAAATTTGCATAGGTAGGGGCACATGGACTGCCCATAGCTGTGCCCCTGAGCTGGTGGTAGAACTTCCCCTCAAAGAGAAAGTAATTGTGTGTCAGGATAAAATGGAGGAGACGATTGACAAATCGACTATGTTCAGTGAACTGAATCCCTCTTGATCTAAGACAAAAATCTACAGCCTGTAGACCCACATCGTGAGGTATGCTGCTGTACAAGGCCTCAACATCAATAGATGCCAAGAGGGTATCTGTATCCACAATGACATCTTCTATCCTCACTAACAAGTCTGAGGTATCACGTATATACGATGGTAGAGCCGTTACGAAATCTCTCAGAACTTTATCAATATAGACACCACAATTTTGTGTGATAGAATCATTACCTGAGACTATTGGTCGTCCTTTCAGGGGTTTTAGCCCTTTATGCACCTTTGGAAGGGCATAGAACACAGGTATAGTTGGCGTCCTTTGTGTCATAAAGTTCTTTTCACTTATGGATATCAGCCCACCCTCGTAGGCCTCCTGCAGCAGGTGACCCAACTCTAAATTGAATGCCTCCGTGGGATCCTTCCGGAGTAACCCATATGTTGACTCATCCTTCAATAACCTCATACACATATCTCTATACTTGTCACAATCAAGGATGACAAGGTTGCCACCTTTGTCTGATTGTTTAAACACCAGTTCTTTTTTCTCAGACAAAGAGTCCAACGCCCTCCTTTCATTATAGGATAAGTTTGACTTATATTTTCGCTCTTTAGTACTTAATTTCTTTAAATCAGCCAACACTAATTGCGTAAAAATATCAATACTGGTGTTTGTAGACAAAGGTGGCATCCTCTTACTATTAGGCTTCAATTTTGTAAAAGGGCCCATACCCAAAGGCCTAGAGCTCTCTTCCAACATATCAGTAAGAACTCTTATATCTGATAACTCCGTCATGTCTACACCCAAGGACACACATTCGGCTTCATCATGATTTTTGAAAAATTTCCTCCATTTTAACTTACGAGCAAAAAGGTTAATATCTTTCACCCATTCAAATTCGTTGAACCTGTTAGTTGGTACAAATCCCAACCCTTTTTCCAATACTGTCCTTTCCACATCCGAGAAAGGACAGTATTGGAACGGCGCAATTTAGTCCCGCCGTTGGCGTTGTGTTTAGCGCCTGCGCAGTAACGTCTAATTTGGCGCCTGCGTATTATGCTTTGCCCAACTGTGGGCATAGCATAATTTACATCACTGCGCATGCGCGGGTCGTAACTAGTGTTGAGCATTCCGATACCGCAAGTATCGGGTATCGGCCGATACTTGCGGTATCGGAATTCCGATACCGAGTTCCGATACTTTTGTGGTATCGGGAATCGGTATCGGATCCATGTTAATGTGTAAAATAAAGTATTAAAATAAAAAATATTGATATGCTCACCTCTCCGGAGGCCCCAGGACATCACCGCTGGTAACCGGCAGCCTTCTTTGCTTAAAATGAGCGCGTTTAGAGCCTTCCATGACGTCACGGCTTCTGATTGGTCGCGTGCCGCTCATGTGACCGCCACGCGACCAATCACAAGCCGCGACGTCATTCTCAGGTCCTAAACTCCTCATTCTAGGATTTTAGGACCTGAGAATGACGTCGCGGCTTGTGATTGGTCGCATGGTGGTCACATGAGCGGCACGCGACCAATCAGAAGCCGTGACGTCATGGAAGGCCCTAAACGCGCTCATTTTAAGCATAAAAGGATGCCGGTTACCAGCGGTAATGTCCAGCGGCCTCCGGAGAGGTAAGTATATCAATATTTTTTATTTTGATTCTTTATTTTACACATTAATATGGACTGGGTGACCCGGAAGTGATCATATGGGCATAGTGTTTATCTGGATGCCGGTAAAATTTTCTCAGCCCGAACTGCGAGCGTAATTTTGGCACCAAACTTACGCTCGCAGTTCGGGCTGAGAAAATTTTACCGGCATCCAGATAAACACTATGCCCATATGATAACTTCCGGGGCACCCAGGCTAAAGTTACGACCCGCGCATGCGCAGTGATGTAAATTATGCTATGCCCAAAGTTGGGCAAAGCATTATGCGCAGGCGCCAGAGGCGAATTCACTGCGCAACTGCTAAGAAAGAGCGCGATCTGTGCGATTCACAGATCGCGTTTACGACAGGCACGCCGAGAAGCAGGGGGGAGGAACCGCTATTTGACCACGCCCATCCGACCTGACCAACTTGAGTGACAGGACAAAACGGCCAGTTCACAAAGGTATTTCGGCAGCCTAACGGGGGAATAAAGGCACCAAAAAGGCACTAATGTAAAGCCCAGCTCTGCCCCTATTTCACACTATTTTTATCTAATCTTTAAAAAACGGGGTGACAGGTTCCCTTTAATAGCACTCACCACTGATAAATCTACAGCTCTGTACACTAATAAAAGCACTCACCACTGATAAATCTACAGCACCGTACACTAATATTAATAGCACTCACCACTGATAAATCTACAGCACCGTACACTAATATTAATAGCACTCACCACTGATAAATCTACAGCACCGTACACTAATATTAATAGCACTCACCACTGATAAATCTACAGCACCGTACACTAATATTAATAGCACTCACCACTGATAAATCTACAGCACCGTACACTAATAATAATAGCACTCACCACTGATAAATCTACAGCACCGTACACTAATATTAATAGCACTCACCACTGATAAATCTACAGCACCGTACACTAATATTAATAGCGCTCACCACTGATAAATCTATGGCTGTGTTATATTCTATGGAGTAGGGGCTACATTATAATCGGAGGGGGGCTACATTATACCCAATGGGGGGGCTGCATTATACTCTATGCACCAGTTCAGCGACCATTTGAGCCTTGGTCTTGCCCGCACAGTCAATCTGCTGTGACATGCACAAGGCCATAAGAGTGTCCTTGGACTGCTTCTTATAAAAGGTTTCTCCCAGCACAACCATGGTTGCCAAATAAAAGATAGGGGAGAAAAACGAAGAGAAGGGTAGGGGATAATTACCAGCACATTCAATTGTCTCAGGACTAATAAACACAGAGTTCGTTCTCCAAACTTATTTGTGCAGAGTCCTCGCAAGAACATTGCAAGTTTTTAGTGAGAGGAATGATTGCTCAAACCAAATCACTAATGCTCTAAGATATCCCACCGCCTTGCCACCAATATGTCACGATTCACACCGTAACCGTCAACCTCCCCCCTCCCTCCCGTCACAGTTCGGGGTGATTTTAGGCCAACAGACGGCTATCACATGTGCAGGGGGGCTTATCCTAGTTATCTTTCCACTCCACAATGTGATGAAAAAACACACACAAGGCTATTGACCTCTTAGTTTACAGCAGGGGCTTATTTTAGGTATCCCACTGCTCTTCAACATACCATGAACTGCAGGGATTTATGTATATCCCGCTTACAGTTCCGCTTGAACTTGCAGCTCTCTGGTGCCCCCCTTACTCTCAGGTCAGATGAGGTACTGCACCTGGGGTAATGAGTCACCAGAAAGGTTGCCTGCTATGTACTGGCTATTGGACATGCTGCAGCGACGCGATTAACTACTCCCACTCAGGCAGGAACAATAATTATCAACGCCGCAGTCGCTACAACACCCAGAGATCTGCACAAGGTATGCTGCCACCAGCTTCGGTTAAACGGGTCCGAAGCTAACCCAAAACAGTAGCGTAATTCCCTTCAGGAGACTTAGGGTATGTTTTAGAGCATGAAGAACGACTAGTATTAAATATTATACCCCGTCAAAAGTTTCAGGCAGTGTTTATAAAAAGTCATATAAAGATGTTACAATATGAGACAATTGAAAATATGTACAAGGTAATTATAAAAAAAAAACAGGGATTACATGAGAAACAACACTTACATGTGTTCAGATCAGTTCAGGCAACCATGCTAGTGGAGTTTCCATCTGTCCCAGTGCATTAGGACTGGCAGTCAGGGATTCCCAGGTAAAAACTCAAGACTCACTCACATGGGCTCCAGCAGACAGACAGCCCGCTGGGGTCTGGCCAAAAAACTTATAGTTGCAGCCTGTGACATCACAGAAAGGGCTGGCTATCCCAGACCGTCCTACCTTTTCAGTCTTACTAGATTTAACCCAAGTTTGTCTAATGCCTGTATCTCCTGTTGTGAATTCCGTGGCAGAGCTCCCTCCTGTGGTCACAAGTGGTACTTCGGCTGATTCTGTCTATGAGCTTCCGTTGGTGGATGTGAGTGGTACTGCGGCTTCTGAGTTTCCATCCTCCGGTGATGTGGTGAAGTCGTTAGGTGCTGCTCCATTTAACTCCACCTAGTGCTTTGCTCCTGGCCTCCAGTCAATGTTCTAGTATTGGTCTTGCTTCCTCCTGGATCGTTCCTGTGGCCTGTCTGCTCTGCATAAGCTAAGTTTTGCTTGTGTTATTTTTGTTTGCTATTTTTTCTGTCCAGCTTGCTTTATTGGTTTTTCTTGCTTGCTGGAAGCTCTGAGACGCAGAGGGAGCACCTCCGTACCGTTAGTCGGTGCGGAGGGTCTTTTTGCCCCCTCTGCGTGGTTGTTTGTAGGGTTTTGTGTTGACCGCAAAGCAATCTATCCTCGGTCTGTTCAGTTAGTCGGGCCTCACTTTGCTAAATCTATTTCATCTCTGCGTTTGTATTTTCATCTCAACTCACAGTCATTATATGTGGGGGGCTGCCTTTTCCTTTGGGGTATCTCTCTGAGGCAAGGTAGGCTTATTTTCTATCTTCAGGGCTAGCTAGTTTCTCAGGCTGTGCTCGAGGCGCATAGGTCTGGTCAGGAGCGCTCCACGGCTACCTCTAGTGTGGTTGGATAGGATTAGGGATTGCGGTCAGCAGAGTTCCCACGTCTCAGAGCTCGTCCTATGTTTTTGGTAATTGTCAGGTCACTTTGTGTGCTCTGAACTTCAATGTCCATTGTGGTTCTGAATTACCTGTTCATAACAATCTCCGCTACAGAACACGTCATAGACATAAACCCAGCATTCATCTCGTATTAACATTGACATTCTAATGAGATTAAATATGTCCTATTTGTGATGCATAATTACCGAGAAATCCCTACTTTTTACCTGATGGAGTTAGACGCTCATGGTCCGCCGAGGAACGTAAAGAATATATTTTTTTCCTTTTTCTAGTCTAACTCATTAGCCCAATATCTTATCATATTAGAACAAAGACTCTCATGGATTCTGGAAGCTTCTAAACAGTTTCTGCTAGAGGAAGATTTGAGTCTAGTCGTAAATACCTTTCAGTAAAACTCCCCCACATGCATTGACAAGACACTCTCTTGCCTGCATGAAACTAAACTTATATATTTCATACAATATTGTGACACACTCCTCCTGTCCTGTATATATACACTGCACAGCACCACTCCTCCTGTATATATATACACTGCACAGTACCACTCCTCCTGTATATATACACTGCACAGCACCACTCCTCCTGTATATATATACACTGCACAGTACCACTCCTCCTGTATATATACACTGCACAGCACCACTCCTCCTGTATATATACACTGCACAGTACCACTCCTCCTGTATATATACACTGCACAGTACCACTCCTCCTGTATATATACACTGCACAGTACCACTCCTCCTGTATATATACACTGCACAGTACCACTCCTCCTGTATATATACACTGCACAGTACCGCTCCTCCTGTATATATATACACTGCACAGCACCACTCCTCCTGTATATATACACTGCACAGTACCACTCCTCCTGTATATATATACACTGCACAGCACCACTCCTCCTGTATATATACACTGCACAGTACCACTCCTCCTGTATATATATACACTGCACAGCACCACTCCTCCTGTATATATACACTGCACAGTACCGCTCCTCCTGTATATATATACACTGCACAGCACCACTCCTCCTGTATATATACACTGCACAGTACCACTCCTCCTGTATATATACACTGCACAGTACCACTCCTCCTGTATATATACACTGCACAGTACCACTCCTCCTGTAT
The DNA here is from genome assembly GCF_032444005.1 of Ranitomeya imitator. NCBI lineage: Eukaryota > Metazoa > Chordata > Amphibia > Anura > Dendrobatidae > Ranitomeya > Ranitomeya imitator. The sequence goes on along the minus strand of NC_091286.1, from coordinate 6,422,215 downwards.
ATATACTCTGCACAGTACCACTCCTCCTGTATATATACACTGCACAGTACCACTCCTCCTGTATATATACACTGCACAGTACCACTCCTCCTGTCCTGTATATATACACTGCACAGTACCACTCCTCCTGTATATATACACTGCACAGTACCACTCCTCCTGTATATATACACTGCACAGTACCACTCCTCCTGTATATATACACTGCACAGTACCACTCCTCCTGTATATATACACTGCACAGTACCACTCCTCCTGTATATATACACTGCACAGTACCACTCCTCCTGTCCTGTATATATACACTGCACAGTACCACTCCTCCTGTATATATACACTGCACAGTACCGCTCCTCCTGTCCTGTATATATACACTGCACAGTACCACTCCTCCTGTATATATATACACTGCACAGTACCACTCCTCCTGTCCTGTATATATACACTGCACAGTGCCACTCCTCCTGTATATATATACACTGCACAGTACCACTCCTCCTATATATATACCCTGCACAGTACCACTCCTCCTGTATATATACACTGCACAGTACCACTCCTCCTGTATATATACACTGCACAGTACCGCTCCTCCTGTCCTGTATATATACACTGCACAGTACCACTCCTCCTGTATATATATACACTGCACAGTACCACTCCTCCTGTCCTGTATATATACACTGCACAGTGCCACTCCTCCTGTATATATATACACTGCACAGTACCACTCCTCCTATATATATACCCTGCACAGTACCACTCCTCCTGTATATATACACTGCACAGTACCACTCCTCCTGTATATATACACTACACAGTACCACTCCTCCTATATATATACACTGCACAGTACCACTCCTCCTGTCCTGTATATATACACTGCACAGTGCCACTCCTCCTCTATATATATACACTGCACAGTACCACTCCTCCTGTCCTGTATATATACACTGCACAGTACCACTCCTCCTGTATATATACACTGCACAGTACCACTCCTCCTGTATATATACACTGCACAGTACCACTCCTCCTGTATATATACACTGCACAGTACCACTCCTCCTGTATATATACACTGCACAGTACCACTCCTCCTGTATATATACACTGCACAGTACCACTCCTCCTGTATATATACACTGCACAGTACCACTCCTCCTGTATATATATACACTGCACAGTACCACTCCTCCTGTCCTGTATATATACACTGCACAGTACCACTCCTCCTGTCCTGTATATATACACTGCACAGTACCACTCCTCCTGTATATATACACTGCACAGTACCACTCCTCCTGTATATATACACTACACAGTACCACTCCTCCTGTATATATACACTACACAGTACCACTCCTCCTATATATATACACTGCACAGTACCACTCCTCCTGTATCTATACACTGCACAGTACCACTCCTCCTGTATATATAGACTGCACAGTACCACTCCTCCTGTATATATACACTGCACAGTACCACTCCTCCTGTATATATACACTGCACAGTACCACTCCTCCTGTATATATATATACACTGCACAGTACCACTCCTCCTGTATATATACACTGCACAGTGCCACTCCTCCTGTATATATACACTGCACAGTACCACTCTTCCTGTATATATACACTGCACAGTACCACTCCTCCTGTATATATATATACACTGCACAGTACCGCTCCTCCTGTATATATATATACACT